>NW_026040041.1:1760000-2087500 GCF_023375975.1 Astyanax mexicanus
CAAAAAATGTTTGTCCCTAAATATAATAACTTGATTGCGTCACTCTTAACACCAAAAACTGTAATTTGGAGTCTTTCTCATCTCTGTGGAGGAATTTGGTTTCTCTCTTCTTTACAGAATTATTTTAATTCAGACACATTGGAGGATTTTCCATCTCAATCAGACTTTAACTAGATCCTCCAAAACCTGCATTTAGTTTATTATTACTCCATTTAGAGACAGTAAACATGTTTGTGTGATTTTTTTTACATTTTCAGTATGTTTTCGATACTTTTTCGGTATGTTTTCAGTATGTTTTTGGTACGTTTTCGTTATGTTTTCAGTGTGTTTTGGTATGTTTTCAGTATGCTTTCGGTACATTTTCAGTATTCTTTCAGTATGTTTTCATTGTGTTTTTGGTATACTTTCGGTACGTTTTCAGTATTCTTTCAGTACTTTTTCAGCATGTGTTCGGTATGTTTTTGGTACGTTTTCAGTATGTTTTCAGTGTGTTTTTGGTATGTTTTCGGTATGCTTTCGGTACGTTTTCAGTATTCTTTCGGTACTTTTTCAGTATGTGTTCGGTAGGTTTTTGGTGCGTTTTCAGTATGTATTTGGTACGTTTTCGGTTTGTTTTCGGTATGTTTTTGGTACGTTTTCAGTATTCTTTCAGTATGTCTTCATTGTGTTTTTGGTATGTTTTCAGTGTTCTTTCGGCTCTTTTTTAGTATGTGTTCGGTAGGTTTTTGGTACGTTTTCAGTATGTTTTCAGTATGTATTTGGTACGTTTTCAGTATGTTTTCAGTATGTATTTGGTACGTTTTCAGTATGTTTTCAGCATGTATTTGGTACGTTTTCGGTTTGTTTTCGGTATGTTTTTGGTACGTTTTCAGTGTGTTTTCGGTATTCTTTCTGTACATTTTCAGTGCGTTTTCAGTATGTATTTGGTACGTTTTCGGTTTGTTTTCGGTATGTTTTTGATACGTTTTCGGTATGTTTTTGGTACACTTGGTTGGTGTAAAATATAAAGAGGTGTGGCATTCTGTATAGCCTCACATTTATTAACTTCATAATAAGAATGAATCTTTATCATAATCATGTTTAGTTTTGTTGTAATGGAGCTCGAGCTCTTTTATTAAACACTGTAACCAGGTTTCTCTCCTCCTGTCATCATGAGAAACTCCAACTTTTACATCTTTATTGAAACAAACAAACAGTGATCAACAAAAACAACAGCATTACTTTAACTGATTAAACTACTAATAGTATTCCTAAAGCAGATTACTGGATGCATTTCAGTGTTTAGTTTCTTTTTAAAAAATATCAGCTTTAAATTGATAAAACTAATTTAAATTAGTGGTGTCAATCACTTACATCTGAGAGAGAGAGAGAGAGAGAGAGAGAGAGAGAGAGAGACAGATAGAGAGCGAGCAAGTAAGCAAAAGAGAGAGAGAGACAGCACGACAGACAGAGAGAGAGAGAGCGTGCGAGTTGAGTTGGGAATGAGATGAGTGTTGATCTTATAAAACTGGTGATCTCACTAACACCATCACTTTAATCAGTGATGGGAAATGGGATCACGTCCCCTGTGTGTAATTTGTGAACCTCCGGAAAGCACACCGTGTCCTCAGAGTACACTCAGCATTACACAAACCTTAAATCAGAGCATCAAATAATGAAACTGAATGTTGCAGCAGCTACAAAACCTCAGAAAAAGATGCAACAGTAAAGAATAATGCAATGCCTAACGTCTGTTCAACTGCAGACGGTATGAACCCAGTTCATGTTTTATATGTATTTCATGTTTTATATGTGTACAGGACTGGACAGAAGTCAGACGCATGCAGATTTAAAAAAAAAAAAGAAAGAGGCGTTTATTACAAGACTAGGATAAATAGTACAAAAACAGGTACAGACTAAAGAATGCAAGGCCAGACAACTTAGCAAATAAGGGCTAGGCAAAAAATCAGTAGACTTGTGTTTTTGGATTACCGTATTTTTCAGACTATAAGCTGAACTTAAAATCCTTTAATTTTATAAAAATAATCAGAGCTCCTTATAATCCGGTGCTCCTTATGTATGAATTCTACCAGTCAGGTATTAAGGAGCAGTAAAGCCACTCCACTGAGGTACAGAGTTACACAGGAGTTTCCGAGACTGGAGCAAAATTAGCATTAGCCGCTAACTGTGCTAAGCGCTAGCTCTTTCACTGTTCAGAGGTGAGTATATAGTACTGTAGTACAAACCGCTAACTAATATCCGCCTGGCTTACCAGAACACTCAAGGTTCCTTGGTTCCTAACTAGCGGTTAGCCACGAATGCTATTGCCACCAATGCTAATGTAATTACCTTCTGTTCCCACCAAAAATCACTTATTTTAATCCCGTTACCACCTGCTCCCCCCAAAAATAATTTGTTTATGTCCCGTTACCTCCCACTCCCACCAAATAACACTTGTTTTAGTCCTGTTACCGCCCGTTTCTGCCAAAAATTATTTGTTTTATTCCTGTTTCCGCCTGCTTCTGACAAAAAACACTTGTTTTAGTCCCATTACTTCCTACTCACCCCAAAAAATGCTTATTTTAGTCCCGTTTCCGCCTGCTCTTTCCAAGAACTACTTGTTCTAGTCCCATTACCTCCCACTCCCTCAAAAAATGCTTGTTTTATTCCTATTACCGCCCTCTTTACTTATGTATTTATTAAAATAGCAACAATCAGAGTGTCTCTTGCTAATCATTCCCTTTAAGAGTAGATCAGGTGATCTCTGTCTTTGGTGGATTGCTATTGTAACGGTGCAGCTACCTGGACGTGTCCAACAAACTCTTCTCAGCAGAGGAAACTGAGCTGCTGGTTGACGCTGTGAAGGAGCTCCAGCAGCTCATTTACGGGAACAGCAATGTTATTTTATTTACTATTCTGTTTATTGTTGATGTAAAAGTTGGGTTTGCTTTGCCAAGATACCGATGAGCATTGTGACACACCGTGCACTCTGTGGCTGTAATGTGGTGTCTATAAAATGTCATGCAGACAGGAAGTGCAGTGAGTTCAGTGAGGATGTGAACTTTATTGAGGTTTTTTAAATGTTAATGAATCTCCCTCAGGCTCAAAGCTGCACCCATTACCTGTTTCACAACCTCTTCCCATCAGAACAACTAATGATTTTTCACTTAATTGACTTTGAAAACTGGTATGACTTCATTGCTGCCAAAGTTCATTGATTGCAGGACAAAAGTCATTAAATATGAAAAGCAAATGTTCTTATTATTTCAATAATTTTATAAAAACTTTCTATAAAAAGCACTGTATTACCTAAAACTTAAAAAGTACTGTTAAGCATAGTGAACATTACAGCATGGGTTTTACACAGGTACACAATAAAATACAGTTATCATATTCATCATATTTTCTCTAGTGTGTATAATGTATGATCACATTAGGCTGTTTGCATTGATCTGTGTAGATTTTTGGTTCTGGAGTAGCTTGTTTCTAATTGAAATGTCAATTAAAACCACCTGATCTTGAATTTAAACATTGCAAAACAAAAATATCAACCTTTATAGATTTTATTTAAAGAAAAGACAAAAAATATTTTTTAGATTTTGTTTCTTGTTGTGATTTTAGAGGCATGTATTTTGTAGTATGCAGAGGTGTGAAGTAATGAAGTACAAAGCAGTGCACTATAGGACTCTGTGGGCGTGGCCTAAGCTTTTGTTCTTAATGGCTTTATTTTTTTCTCCTTACATTACTTTTACTTTTATACTTTAAATAAAAAGCTTGAGTTGATTCTTCAGCTCAGTGGAGCCATTTACCTGCCCATTCTTTACATGCTTTCTTTTCAACACTAGTGTCACCTAATGCACCTTATAATCCTAAGCACCTTATCGTGCAAAATGACATAATACATGATTTTTGCACGTTTTCAGCTGCGCAAGGCGTATTTTTTTGTGCCCTCACAATACCAAAGACGATGTGAAATTGACCGGTGTGCTATAGATCACTAAACTAGGGCCCTTAATCTTTAATTCTCAGGAACAGAACAGTGTCCTGTAGTCAGTGTTAGAAATGTTATTAATAGGGAGAGCAGCCAAGTATAAAGTCCCGCCCTTCAATGAAAAGAGCCAATCAGACTGCTGCTTTGGCTGCAGTGTGAGCCTGTCCGCAATGTGGAGATCTGCGCAAGTGCAGTAGCCGAAACGAGACAAGAAAAATCACATTTTTGTGTTTTATGGAGCAAAATGTGATAAACTGTTGATGAGGTTTTAATCAGATGTAGAGTGTAGTGGCCTCTTTCCTTTCAAACAGTTCAGAGGCTGGTCTTGTATCAGTAAATATAACTACACAGTGACAGCACAAATATAACCACCAAGTGAAATGACTACCCTATAATATATATATATATATATATTTATATATATATATAAGTCGTCATGTGGGCGACATCCTGTCACTGCAGTGCTGAGAATAATTCAACACTTAATTAATAGCTGTTCTGTGTTTGTTCTTTCTATAAACAGGATTTCTGAGAAGTAAGAAAACACCCATCTAAAATTAAAAACTGTTCTAAAGAAAGGGCACCAGTTTTAGACACCAGTAAACATGATCTAACGGCCTTCTATCTAAAATCAGATCACCGTTTGTCACACCGCCATTTTTATTTGATATAAGCAGGTCCTCAATTTTTAGAAACCCCATATATATCTACAGATACAGTACATAATATATTTTAAAATATCTCAGACCACCTCAGGAATCAGGGTTGATCTAGATGCAGGTTTTATCACCATCTCAGTCACAGTATTTCTTTTTGATGCCGACCTCAATCTTCCAGCTTGAATTCATATTAAATTTAACTTTTTTTTAACCCATTGAATTCTGAGAATGTCCTGTTAGGTTTACTCATCAACAATCCTGTCACCAGAGAGTCTGGGAAACATGTAACGTCAGCATTTACACAGAACTGCTTAGACTGGTAAATCTAAGAGAATATTACAATTGAATTCAACAAATACAGCTGAAAACAGAAGTTTTTATATACAATATTTAAAAAAGACACAAATGCATGTTTTTCTCACTTTTCTCAGAATAAACCCTTTCTTGTTTAAGTCAGTTAGGATTACTAGAATTGTGTATACATATTTGCTAAATGCTAAAAAAAACAGATTTTTTTAAAGAATTGTATTAGTTTCTGCAAATCAAAAGTTTACTACAGACACTAAGATTACTATGCCTTTAAACAAGTTGGGACAGCCCATATGATGATTGGTTTATTGAGTTAATTAGAGACACATCTGTTAAATTTTAAGGGTTGGTTTGGTTTGGTTGAGTTGGGTTTGGTTGAGTTGGATTTGGTTTTGGTTGATTTGGTTGATTTGGGTTTGGTTTAGTTGAGTTGGATTTGGTTTGGTTGAGTTGGGTTTGGTTGAGTGGGATTTGGTTTTGGTTGGTTTGGGTTGGGTTGGGTTTGGTTTAGTTGAGTTGGATTTGCCTTGGCTTGGTTTGGTTTGGTTGAGTTGGGTTTGGTTTGGCTAAGTTTGGTTTGCCTTGGTTTGGGTTTGGTTGAGTTGGGTTTGGCTTGGTTGAGTTGGGTTTGGGTTTGGTTTGGTTAAGTTGGGTTTGCCTTGGTTTGGGTTTGGTTTGGTTGAGTTGGGTTTGGTTTGGTTGAGTTGGGTTTGGTTTAGTTAAGTTGGGTTTGCCTTGGCTTGGTTGAGTTGGGTTTGGGTTTGGTTTGGGTTTGGTTTGGTTTGGTTGAGTTGGGTTTGCCTTGGTTTGGACTTAATTGTCACTGAACATGCACAGTTTGTGAAATACAGAGGTGCAATAAGATTCACGATTCAAGAGTTTTACTGTCATATGTACAGCAGAAACCCTGTCAGAGTTCTTATCAGAGCAAGTCAGGTGAGCTCTGACTTTTGGCGGATTGTTATTTTAACGGTGCAGCTACCTGAAATATGGGAAAAAGTTGTGTATACTCCATCAGGAATAATTTGTTCAACTCCATCTGAAAAGCTCTGCTTGTTCCATCTTATTTTAAGCAGATCAATAAAACTCAGAGCAGAACTAAACCGGAGTGACCCACCATTTAGCCCAGTGTTCACTCTGGTTCAATTTAAAATTAAATACATAAATTACAATTACAACAGTGATTAAAACACTAAACTCTACATCAGAATTAACTGATTGATCATTTATTTGATTGATCAGTAATCAGCACAACAATTAGATGTGTGAAAATTACAATACATGGAAAAGGAATAAAGCAATAAGACATCCTGTGCACAATAAAGTGTTGATCAGTGTATGTTACTGTTGTTGGGACAGGGAGGGACGAGAGGGCGGACGTGTTTGCATGTCAAGAGATTTACTTACAAAAACAGGAGTAAACCAAAAGCAAAACAGAAAGCACAGGACAGAGTGATGCAACACCTAATAAACAAGATGACAAAACACACAAAACAAACACTCAGACATCTGAAACCACAACAGCATACAAAACATCAGACCAAGAACACAAGGGGGCTGGGTTACAAACCACCAGAGGTAAGAACACTTCAGCTTAAAAAGGCTCTAAACCATATTTTTTTCATTAAAACCTGAAATGTGTTTCTTTAAAGTAATAAAACATACTAATTCTGCCTAATATTTTTTATAAACATTTCCTAAGCTTTAAAAAAATCAGTAAAACAATACTTCCAACCGTTTGTGTCTCACTGCTATCAGAGGCAGCTGCCACCCTACAATAAAGCCTTGCCACCCCTGCTGCCACCCCAGAATTAAAGGAAAAGCTATTATGGCCAATTTAACATATATGAGAGTGAATCTCCGATGCCAGACTGCAGTAAATTATAATGAAATATATTATAATAAAAGCACTGTGCTAGTATAATTGCCTTGCTAATTTTAAGTTTATAAAAATCTTATTTTCCTCACTATAACAATTATTTGCTATAGGTCTAGTCATGTCAGTTACTTAGTAATGTGTTACTCTAATCTGTTCATTTTTCCATTAATGAGAAATATAACACATTAGTATGTCCAATTCTGTAATCATATTAAAGAATATTTTTTCTTAGTACGTTTGTCGGTATGTCGTATGTTGCCACCCCTCAAAAATTCCTGCCCCCATCTTGCCACCCCAGAAATGTTTTTTTTCTAGATCTGCCCCTGAGTATTAAAGGGATCCAAAGCAGGATCAAAGTCCAGAGCAAGGTTCAAAGCAGTAAACTGCAAAAAAGTCCAAAGGGTAATCCGAAAATCAAAATCAAAAACACAGAACAGGGTCAGTAACACAGACAAAACAGAATAAACAGTAAAATAAACACTTGTTTTTTGCACAAAAATGCATTATGAGGCAAGGAACAACAAGGGATAGAGTCATTATATACTCTGGAGAGCAGGTGACCCGAATCACCACTCAGGTGATGTGCCACCTACGTGGTGACATGGCTCTAAATCTGTGTGAATGTGCACTTCTTCTCCTTTACACAGAAAACCATCCACCAGTCACAGGTGTGGCATATCAAGATGCTGACTAGACACAGGTGTAATAACTTTGAGGTGGCCACAATAAAAGGCCACTCTAAAACGTGCAGTTTTGTCACAAAGCACAATGCCTCAGTTGTTGCACGTTTTGAGGGAGCATGCAATTTTCACGTTCATTTCTCCACCATAAGTCGTCTCCAAAGGTGTTTCAGATTTCAATATGGCCGACTTCCTGTTGGGTGGAGCTAATACGTGCCAATGTCTAATATGTGTGGCATCTTATTACCTATACTTCTACCCAAAATCGAGAATATTGGAAACATTTTGAGACAGTTACAACTAATTTATTAGCCTAAACCATATAGGGGGTGCTGTAGAGGCATCTAGCTACACATGAGAAAAAAGACCAAATATTTCTAAATCATTTCGCGGCCTTATTGTATCTGCCAATTTTCAAGAGGCTGCAAGCTTTCCATAAAAGTCATATAAAATACAATATACTGACAAAACATGAATATATATATATATATATATATATATATATATATATATATATATATATATATATATATATATATATATATATATACAGTGCCCTCCATAATTATTGGCACCCCTGGTTAAGATGTGTTCTTTAGCTTCTCATAAATTGAGTTTTGTTCAAAATAATATAGGACCACGATGGAAAAAAAGAGTAAAATACAACCTTTAACTCAAGTGAATTTATTCAGTAGGAAAAAAATCCCACATTAAGAAATAATTATTTAACATCAAATCATGTGTGCCACAATTATTAGCACCCCTGATGTTAATACTTTGTACAACCCCCTTTTGCCAACAAAACAGCACCTAATCTTCTCCTGTAATGTTTCACAAGATGGGAGAATACAGAAAGAGGGATCTTTGACCATTCCTCTTTGCACATTCTCTCTAAATCATCCAACGACCTGGGTCCTCTCCTCTGCACTCTCCTCTTCAGCTCACCCCACAGGTTTTCAATGGGGTTGAGGTCTGGGGACTGAGATGGCCATGGGAGGAGCTTGATTCTGTGTGCGGTGAACCATTTCTGTGTAGATTTGGCCACATGTTTAGGGTCATTATCTTGCTGAAAGACCCAGTGACGACCCATCTTCAGCTTTCGGGCAGAAGCCACCAGATTTTGTTTTAAAATGTCCTGGTATTTTAGAGCATTCATGATGCCATGCACCCTAACAAGGTTCCCAGGGCCTTTAGAAGAGAAACAGGCCCACAGCATCACTGATCCCCCGCCGTATTTCACAGTGGGCATGAGGTGCTTTTCTGCATACTCAGCTCTTGTGTTACGCCAGACCCACTTAGAGCATTTGTTGCCAAAAAGCTCTATCTTTGTTTCATCTGACCAAAGCACACGGTCCCAGTTGAAGTCCCAGTACCGCTTAGCAAACTCCAAACGTTTGTGTGACGCCCACTTAAGTGTGCTCACATAAGTGTTTATATGTCAAAATTATATATAACTTTGTATAATTAGTTGTGTAAATATTTGTGTACATATTTTTCTTTTATTTCAAAGATTTGAGGTTGTGTTTAATTGTTCTTGTAAAATGTATAGCTGTTGTACTTTTATTGTGGTCAGAAAAACAATTTATACAGCTCTATTGATCAAGCCTGCTATAACGCTTTTGAACCTGAAGGTGGCAGTAGAAGGCGGCAGCTTCATATTACATTGTTCTCTAGAAAGTTCTCTCAGAACTGCAGAGGACTGAGTCAAGTTCAGAGCTGTCTCTTCATTTCTCCCCTGTTTTACAGGTTTGTGGTACTAAAATGAAGATGATAACCCAATGAAAGTACAAAATACAAGTTGTAATTAGGAATTTTGTTAGTTATTTGTTCTAGAAAGAGTGTGTTGTGTGAAATATGGGACTGTTTTGAATGAGTGTTAGTTTGACCTTGGGAAGCTAGCTAGAGGTAGCTATGTTGGTTTAGTGGGTGAGCTAGCTACACTTTTAAATGTAGTTTTCTCAGAAAAGTGATAGTTTTGTTTAAAAGCTGACCTGTTTATAGTAAATTAATGACTTTGAATATTGTACTGTTCTAATTGTTTTATGTTCATAGCCTGCAGTATTTTAGTTTTGCCCAAGTGTGTATATCTAAACATTTAGTTTTCAGAGCTAATTTTCCCAAGTGTATTCTCCACACTAATTTATTGCTACAAATACGCTTTGTTATGTAGATATTATATATTATGTATTATTTACTACATATGTAGGTATATATTTATACCAGTTTTAAGGGGTAATGAAGGATGTGGCCTACTAAAGTGAAATTGGACATGTGAAAATATGTAATGTGAATTTGTTTAATTTTATTTTGCATTTTTGTGAATGTTTAAATTATTTTTTATATAAAATACATTGTAAATGCAATGACAGCGAGTAAAGACACAGATATTTGGTGCAAATGAATATTGTTTAATAAATCAGAACTGCAGAGGACTGAGTCAAGTTCAGAGCTGTCTCTTCATTTCTCCCCTGTTTTACAGGAACATATCT
Organism: Astyanax mexicanus; assembly: GCF_023375975.1. Taxonomy (NCBI): domain Eukaryota; kingdom Metazoa; phylum Chordata; class Actinopteri; order Characiformes; family Acestrorhamphidae; genus Astyanax; species Astyanax mexicanus. The sequence continues at coordinate 1,769,987 of NW_026040041.1, forward strand.
GTCTACAGGTACTGTATTACGATACCTGTTACATTTGCATTTATGATTGTGAGTGAGAAATGGTTTCTTCCGTGCATGCCTCCCAAACAGCTTGTTGGCATGTAGATAGCGCCTGATGGTTGTTTTGGAGACTTTGTGACCCCAAGAAGCTACCATTTGTTGCAATTCTGTAACAGTGAGCTTTGGAGAACTTTTTATTTCTCTTATCATCCTCCTCACTGTGCGTGGTGGCAAAATAAACTTGCGTCCTCGTCCAGGCTTGTTTACCACTGTTCCAGTTGTTTTAAACTTCTTAATAATTCCTCTGACAGTAGATATGGACAGGTGTAGGCGAGTAGCGATTTTCTTGTAGCCATTGCCTGACTTGTGAAGGTCAACACACATCTGCCTCACTTGAATGGTATGTTCCTTTGTCTTTCCCATGTTGAAGATAAATGGCCTCTGTGTCACGTCATATTTATACCCCAGGGAAACAGGAAGTTGTGAATTACTAATTAAATGTTCCTACATACTCTGATCAACTTCGTAAACTACTGTAGAAGTGACAGAAATACTTTTATTAAATTTATTTCCTAAGAATTGTTAGGGGTGCCAATAATTGTGGAACAGGTGATTTTATGAAGAATAATTATTTCTTAGTCAGGGATTTTATTTCCCCCTTAAAATTCACTTGAGTTAAAGGTTGTATTTTACTCTTTTTTTCCCATCGTGGTCCTATATTATTTTGAACAAAACTCAATTTATGAGAAGCTGAAGAACACATCTTAACCAGGGGTGCCAATAATTATGGAGGGCACTGTATATATATTGTACTTAATAGAAATTACACATTTTTTAATTTATAATTTATTTAATTCAATTAAAATGTTGTATATATTACATGTTTAGAGTCTTTGTTTTGTTTTGTGATTTACAGATAAAAATCAGCACTCTTCTTTTTTCATCACTGGAACATAATTCATGTCTGAATGGTTTAATTGGCTAGAATTGGAAAAGAGGCGGAGTCTGGGGCATTGCATTGATGGGGACTGCATTAATCAGAGGGTAAATTGACCTTCCAAATTGGGGAGAAAATGGGATAAAATATAAATTTCTGTCTTATCTCTTTATCCTGGAGAGATGCTACATGTAAAGTGTGTGTTTAGGTTTCTCGTGATCAGCCAATGGGGTGATGTGGAACATTTCCAAAGTAAGTCATGTGACTCTTTATAGACTCTGACTAAGGAAGTGTCTGATTTAATTTTATCTTCATCCGGCTGCTGGAAATTAAACACATCCAGGACGTATTGTTGTCTAGACGACTGATGATGAGTTCTAGACAGATAATCAGGGAGATCTTGTGGGATTGGGGAAGATTTGTGTGTCATCAGCACCTGTCAGACTCGGGCTGTGTCCTCGTGGTGCACTACTGTCTGCACTTCTGATGACTAAAAACAGTGATTAAGAAACACGAGCACATGAAGCAGATGACAGGAAAACAGAAGGACGTGAAAAATGATAAGAACCTCCTGCAGAGCTCCTCTGAATTTTAGGCACTACTAATAAACCAGCTCCCTGAGATCTAAGTAATCGCGGTGGTTCATAATAGGAGATGAGTCTCGTTAACACTCAGGAGATGAGTCTCGTTAATACTCAGGAGATGAGCCGTGTAGGGCTTCATACGTTAACAGAAAAATTTTGTAGTCTGGAAGCAGTTCAATGCTGATTTTTTAGTTCTAGTAAATGTTCTAGTTTTAGTAAATCTCTAGTTTTAGTAAATGTTTTAGTTTTAGTAAAATTTCTAGTCTGAGTTATTTTTTTTAGTTTTAGTAAATGTTCTAGTTTTAGTAAATCTGTAGTTTTAGTAAATCTCTAGTTTTAGTACATTTTCTAGTCTTAGTTAATTTTTTTAGTTTTAGTAAATGTTTTAGTTTCAGTAAATTTTCTAGTTTTAGTAAATGTTCTAGTTTTGGTTAATTTTCTAGTTTTAGTAAATTTTCTAGTATTAGTGAATTGTCTACTCTTAGTTTTAGTGAATGTTCTAGTCTTAGCTATTTTTTTTTAAGTTTTAGTAAATGTTCTAGTTTTAGTAAATGTTTTAGTTTTAGTAAATGTTCTAGTTTTTGTAAATGTTTTAGTTTTAGTAAATGTTCTAGTTTTAGTAAATGTTTTAGTTTCAGTACATTTTCTAGTTTTAGTAAATGTTCTAGTTTTAGTAAATGTTTTAGTTTCAGTACATTTTCTAGTTTTAGTAAATGTTCTAGTTTTAGTAAATGTTTTAGTTTTAGTAAATTTCTAGTTTTAGTAAATGTTTTAGTTTTAGTAAATGTTTTAGTTTTAGTAAATGTTTTAGTTTTTGTAAATGTTCTAGTTTTAGTAAATGTTTTAGTAAATGTTCTAGTTTTAGTAAATGTTCTAGTTTTAGTAAATGTTTTAGTTTTAGTAAATTTCTAGTTTTAGTAAATGTTTTAGTTTTAGTAAATGTTTTAGTTTTAGTAAATTTCTAGTTTTAGTAAATGTTTTAGTTTTAGTAAATTTCTAGTTTTAGTAAATGTTTTAGTTTTAGTAAATTTCTAGTTTTAGTAAATGTTCTAGTTTTAGTAAATGTTTTAGTTTTAGTAAATTTCTAGTTTTAGTAAATGTTTTAGTTTTAGTAAATGTTTTAGTTTTAGTAAATGTTTTAGTTTTTGTAAATGTTCTAGTTTTAGTAAATGTTTTAGTTTTAGTAAATCTCTAGTTTTAGTAAATGTTTTAGTTTTAGTAAATGTTTTAGTTTTAGTAAATGTTTTAGTTTTAGTAAATAATTTAGTTTTAGTAAATGATTTAGTTTTAGTAAGGACCCTGGCTGAGGCATTTTGAGCCTTACCCATACAGGCGCCGTTCAGTCTGCACAGCGACAGGTGTCGCCCACTCTAACAACCAAAAAACCCTTCATTCAGACTGTGTTCCAGATACTGATAAGATACAGATAAGATTACGTCTCTAAAAACAGATTTAACCGTTACAGTGTTTAAACTATATCCTGTATACAGGCGTTTCCTCTGTTTCCTGTTATTCAGGAAGGGTTTTATCTGTTTCCGCAGGGACTTCCTATGGGAGGGTCTGGCAGACATATAAAGTACTAAAACACCCGAATAAAAGAGAAAGTGTTCTTTAATCTCCACACTTACAGTGGCTTGCAAAAGTATTCATACCCCTTGAACTTTTTATCACAAAATGCCCAAAAAAGGGGAAGACAAACAACATGTGGAAAAGTTCAAGTTAAAGGGAAATAAAAATGTTTTATTATATTATGTAGATTCTGAATCCACTTTATCTGATAACAAGTCATAAGAACAGGGAAAGTGTAGCTTCTATACTAATAATAAAAAAGTCCGGATAATGACAGTAACATGTTTTATATTTACTTTTTTATACAAAAAAATTTAAATGATCTATGTAAAATTACATTATTTGACAAAATATTCTAAATTAATGTCATGATTTACATTCAACTCTTTAGAACTGGTTTATTTCTAAATAATGATTAATTTCACTATTGATTAATCTGGTAATTTCTCAATTAAGTGATTGGTTGATTAATCAACTCAGAAAATAGTTGCATATTTTTGTGACTCTGGTTTTATATTAGTGTTAAACCTTAATTCTTCTGGGAATGATCAATAAAGATACACTATATTGACTGTGTTGCCAAAAATATTCAATCAATCACTTCTATGGCTACCGGTGTATAAAAGCAGCAGTTAGTTCTGCAGACTGCTTCTACAGACATTAGAGTTAATGTTATGCTTAAAGTAGTCAGTAAAGTGATGCATGCAAACATGAGATAAAATAAAATAAACAGGATTTAAAATAAAACCATGTAAAATACAGTTTATAACTAAATGTAAACTTGCTGGGTTCTTATTCATTTTCAGTTTGAGATCAGAACATCATTGTTTTCGCTTTAGGAGGTAATTATTTTTGACTGTTTAAAACCTGATCTGCAGGTAATCTTTAATCAGAGAATAGAAAGTAAAAGTGTTTAGTTTTCAGTTCATCTTATAATCTTCATCAGTTACAGGACAAACTGGAACAGCCAGATCTGATCCAACCAATCCAACAAGACAAATAAACAATAATTCAATTCAATTCAGTTCAATTCAATTTTATTTATATAGCGAATCAAAAGTTTTCACAGAGCATCTTTACAGAGATAAACAGGTGCACACCTCTTATGAGAAGCAAATAGCACACACATACACACCTGAGCACATTTATCTACCTGAGGAAACAGAGTTCAGGTGTGCGTACACACAGCTCCCTGAACAGTGTAGTGTTTTATAGCCAGCTATATAACACTAAATTATATAAACTACAAAATGACATAGAGTTCATAGAGTTCATCAGGTTTAACCTGCAGCTCAATTAGAGTCCTGCTCTAATTTATAACTCAAAAGTTTCTCTTTAAAATTCTATTCTCACCTCTACTGAGGAGATTAAAGTTAGGAGGGTGAAGACTAGCACATGCCTCCTCTGATACATGACCAGTTACACTACCAACTGTGCTCTCTCTCTGACTCCGGCTGCTGATGCAAAGCAGAAAACAGGACGTTTAGGGTTTTTATAAGTAGAAGCTCTCAATTCTACTTCAATCATCCCCACTTCTACATTTAAACTGTCAACTCTAGACTGTCTGTGCTCTTTGCTATCTTACACCCCATCAGTCTATTTTCCCATCAGTGTACTTTTCCTGTCGTTATGATAGCAACGCACACTGACACGCCCTAAATTCATCTGGACGGTGCACGGCAGATGGCTCCCCTATGGGTCACTAAAATAGGGCCTGAGGTGGACACTTTAAAGGACCCGAAGGAGATTTATGTGGTGAAATTTCAGAAGAAAGTCATGATTATGACCACTTCTATCACTTTACTCTAAAGGAGGGGTAAGAAAAGATAATATATAAATAAACACGAGGCGGAGATCAGCAGATGAGCACAGTTTAATCCAGCAGCATCTGAAGAGAGAGAGACAAAAAAACAGAGAGAGAGAGAAAAAGAGAGAGAAATGTCATTAGTTAAGAGGTAGAATTTTAGCATAAAATTGCAAAATACCAGCACAGGCTTTTTCACACCTGATATTAATGAATCCTGGATGATCTGATCATAAATATTCCCCAAAACCTAAAATTCATCAATTTATATCTGATTTTATAAATGTCTGATTACTGATCAAATCATTTCCACTGGAGGCGGGTCTGGAGGCGGGACTGGAGGTAGGACTGGAGGCGGGGCCAGTTACACTAAGAGTCTACAAGTACATTAATATTATGTACTATATAGTAAACTTAATGTAATTCAATATATTTGTAAAATACTTATTTCCAAATATACTTTTGTACATTTTTAGCAAAGTGTGTTAAATACAGCTGTTACAGTAACTCACTTAAAGTGCAATATATCATGTAACTTTTTACAAAGAAAATAAATTACTAATACTAATATAAACAATTAAGTAAATTTGTAACATGCTAAAAAGTGTAGTACAGTATATTTTAAAATATATTTATAGACCCAAAGAATTAAACTAGAAGTGTGCTACGTACAAAAGACAGGGAGAAGCATATATATTTGTGTCATGGTAGGGGTGTGGGAGGAGCCAAGTGCAGAGATATAACGAAAAGGGTTTTACTGTAATTGTGTGTGCATAAAAGAAAAAGGGGAAATTAAACAAGAGAGCGCCCTTTCAGCGCAACAAAGCTAACTAAATAATGCCTGTTTGAAATAAAATAAAGACCGAAATAGAAACAGAAATCAAGAAAATTAAATTATTTTCTTTTCTCCTCAGCCTTGCAGGCTTTCCCTTATCTTTTCTTTCTTGCCTGGCAAGCTTTCTTTTATTTTCTGTTCTATTATTTTGTTTTCTTTTTCCCTTTTCAGCCTTGCAGGCTTTATTCTTATATATATATATATATATATTTACTCTTTCTTTTCAGCTTTGCAAGCTTTCTTTTATTTCTTTTCTTTTCAGCCTTGAAGGCTTTCTTTGATTTTTTTTCTTTCTTTTCAGCCTTGCATTTTTATTTTATTTTATTTTTCTTTCTTCTTTTCAGCTTTGCAAGCCTTTTTTTTCTTTTTTTTCTTTTTTCTCTCAGCTTTGCAGGCTCTCTTTTATTTCTTTTCTTTTCAGCCTTGCACACAGGAAATTTGGCAGTGTTAAATCAACACTGTTAGTGTTAAACTTTATACCCTCAGTGTTAATATAACACTAACAGTGTTGATTTAACACAGCCAAATTTCCTGTGCAGGCTTTCTTTTATTTTTTCTTTTCAGCCTTGCAGGCTTTCTTTTATTTTTTCTTTTCAGCTTTGCTCCGTGGAGCTACCGTTTACCGGTCACAGGGCATGAAGTCTGCGACAGCAGTCTGCTGGAAGCTCGCCTTTTTAAAGACGGGACCACAGCTGAGGCTGATGACGCGTGATTGGCTTCAGGTGGCCTTAATGATCCCTGTTCTAATGAACTCTCAGCCGGGTCCCTTCTTACCACCTTGGTGGGTTTATGGCGGCCTCTGGTGGCCGCTGCGGGAACTGGCTGAGCCCTAACATATTTGTACTCTAATGTAAATATAGATCACATATATTTAATATCAATTCTTAGTACATACAATCCAATATACCTGGTGTATAACAGTAATAGTGATACAGTTGTAATACTCATTATTAAATGTATTATAGTTTTACTGTGAGCATATTTAAAATATAAGGTCACATACATGAGTATATTTACTCATACAAGTATATTTAAAATAGTTCCATTTTAGTACAGTTAAGAACACTTAGCACAATTTAACTATTAGACTTTTGTACTATGTTTATACTGTAATTAAAGTATATTAAGTACAAAAAAAGGTGTTTTAGCATTTTATCACTCTTTAAATATACTGATTAATAATAAAGTGGCTACATGAACACTTTAGTGCACTATAGTATAAAAATGCTTATAGTATACTTTAATACACTTTTATTCACTAGGGGTATTGTGGTTATTATTACATATGTTTCCGTACACACCTGTTCACACTTAATACTGCACTTTATACTAATCAATCAGATCATCCACAAACCATCATTATATGGTACTACATGCAAAATAACAAATGTGACTTTTTTTTACTTCATTATTTTTTTATTATATTTTATGTATTTTTTTTTTAAAGACAGTTTTATTTCTGTTGGTCCATTCATCATAAAAATCTGATATAATATAAAGAACTGGTAACTTTTTATTATGCAATGAATAAAACTAGTAAAACTGGAGGTGTTGACTCACCTGATACAGCATTTCTTTCCTCAACGTGTTCTTCAGCTGTTTCTTTAAGAGGAAAATAAAGAGAAAGGATAGTTTAGATTATATTCATTGTAAACACAGATATACTCTCATCATTTCCCTACAAAAGATTATACATTTATCTTCTACAGCTTTGAATTATGGGAAAACTGTTTCCAGTCTAGCTCACTCAATTCAACTCAATTCAACTCTGTCTTTATTAATCAGCTGATTTAGACCTGTAACAATAATTATCCCCACTAGCAATATATCGTTCAATATATAGATATGATGACTTTCTTTAATAGGAGTTTATTAACGTGAATCAACAGATATGACGACTTTGTTTTAAAAACGAATGTAATAAATAAAAAACACATTTTTAATTTAATGATATTTTAATCACTATGCTATTGTGGTATTATAATATCTAGGGCATATATTGGCCTTAAACTGACATTAATATCATTAATCGCAATTATTTGTTAGATAATATCATCCAATAAACAATAGCTATTGTGACAGGCCTACGCTGATTGGCTGCTGGTTGGATCAGATGTGTTAGAAAAATAGATAAAATATATGTAAATTGAGACATAAATGTATTTGCTTAAATTAAGCAAAAAGATCTGCCAATTTGGTGAGCAATTATTTCTCAGTAAAATTTATTAAAAAATCACAAAGTCTAAATTATGCCTTAAATCAAGCAAAAAATCCTTATTTTTGGCTTAAATTGTACACAAGAGTCGGAATAATTTGACTGGTGACTTTCTGTGCTTATTTTGAGTCAAATTACTTAAAATAAAGTGAAAGTATCTTCTAAGTAAGATTTAGTATATAAGATTATATATACAGCTCTGGAAAAATAAGAAACCACTTAAATACTGGAATATAATCAAGAGGAAGGTGGATGATCACAAACCATCAAACCACCAAACTGAACTGCTTGAATTTTTGCACCAGGAGTAAAGCAGCATAAAGTTATCCAAAAGCAGTGTGTAAGACTGGTGGAGGAGGAGAACATGAAGCCAAGATACATGAAAACTGGGATTAAAAACCAACCAGGGTTATTCCACCAAATATTGATTATTTCTGAACTCTTAAAACTTTATGAATATGAACTTGTTTTCTTTGCATTATTTGAGGTCTGAAAGCTCTGCATCTTTTTTGTTATTTCAGTCATTTCTCATTTTCTGTAAATAAATGCTCTAAATGAGAATATTTTTTTTGGAATTTGGGAAAAATGTTGTCTGTAGTTTATAGAATAAAACAACAATGCTGCCATCTAGTGGTCACTGTTTAATCACAACACAAATTGAACCCCTTCTGACACCAATCTTCACATTTAAGCTAATAATTAAGTATCGATACTTAAAAACAGTATTTCAAAAACAAAAAATATTGTGATACTTCTATATAATCAGATTTTTATACACCCTTACCGTGTACTGAGAGCTCCACACTCTGAATAAAGACTCTTTTGGACTGTAGGGATCTTTTCGGCCGTTTCACCAGCAGGTAACTCTGATAAACTCCAGCATCTTCAGCTTTAACCTCCTTCAGAACCAGAGAACAGTTTCCTTTCTTCAGTTTATCTTCAGGAACATCAACCCGACCTTCATACCCCTCCCCCTCATAATGCTCCTCCCCCAGACGCTCAAACACCGTCTCAGAAAACATTCTCCACTCGATGTACAGGTTCTGATTGGACGACGGAGTGCTGGAGACTGCTGTCCAATCACACGGCAGAACAACCGAGGATCCAGCGTTCACCGTCATGAAGATCGGAGACTGAGCTGAGAGAGGATCTGAGGTGGAAACATTAAAATTTAAAAACAAGTTTAGAAGGTTTTTTGGAAATATTAGGAGATTTATAGGCTGAATATCATATAGAAACTATTGAGACACCTGATCATTCACAGGTTCTTCTTAAATTAAGGGTATTAAAAGAGTTTATCCTGATTTTCTTGGAGTAACTGTATCTATCTAGTATCTAAAAGTACTGGATGGAGCTCCACACTAACCCTAGCTCAATACTAGACATTTATACCCATTTAAAGCCCAAACCTGCTATTAGACAACTAGACTGTAAGCTGTGTGGATGCATGTGTGCATATGCACATCTGTATCATCGAGAAATGCACCTTAAAGCTAATTTAAAGTGTAACTAAACCTCCTGATTTTAGCTGACTCCACCCTCTTCAGCTTAAATACGAAAAATTGAGTAGTTTGGAAGGGGCAGTGGGTGATGTATGGGTTTAGAGGTGGGGCAGAAATTACCACAGTAAAATTGTTTTTTAAAGGTTAGGAAATGATTATACATTTTTAAGCAGTACTGGTATGTTTTATGAATTCAAAGAAACGCATTTTAGCATATTATTAATGAAAAATATATATATTGTTTAGTGCTTCTTTTAAAGCGACAGTCTGTACGTTTTTTTGACTTGGGGATTTGGAGCCCTCTCTGGTGAGAATGTGTAACTGCACAGAGCATGTGGAAGAGTAGAGGTAGTTGTTTGAGTATAAAATTGTTGAATTAATATAGTCAATTTATAAAATTCTTGCAAAATGTAGAGAATGATTACATCCAACAAACCTATCAGACCACACTGTTTTTCGAATGAAAATTCATCATAAGACACTGCAGTGCTGTGATTCCATTCATTACAATATTCTGTCCCTTCCCATCTCAGGAATACTACCGTTCTCAATAAAAAAATAATAAAACAAATCTTAAGGATCGCTGCTTTAAAACAGCTGATGTCAGAATTCAGTAGAAGAGGTGTTGAGTTGTTTACTCACCTATACAGAGGATAAACAACAAAACAGCTGTAGTGTACAGAAGTGAGGCCATAGTGTTTATACTCTTCTTTTTACGATGTGTTTTTCTAAAACAAAGATGAGAAATAACACATTAAAGCAGACCATACGAGCAGATCACATGATACAATATGTTCTTATTTAATTAATGCACAGTATTTTTTGCTGTATTGCACAGCCTCGACACTAGGGATTGTACAGTGAATTAAATAATTATTTGATCGCTGGTTTTGTAAGTTTGTCCACTCATAACGACAGTCTATAACTTTAAGGGCAGGTTATTTTTACGCAATCAAGTTTTTATTTAAAGTAACAATATATAATGCCTTGCAAACAGACAATGTTTTACTATGCCTTTTAAAACCCATCCACATCCAACCCATCACATTCAGTTCACCTGAACCACAACCATCCCTCCCCAAAGGGTAGGTAAATGTATATCAAAAATCTAATCCAGAAAATCAAGTTATATAAGTGTATTTGCATTTTGCAGAGAGAAATAGGTATTTGATCCCTCTGCAAACAAGACATAATACTCCTCTAAAACCATGGTTGGTGAGCTGATGATGATGATGATGATGATGGCCACTCCTTTGTTGCCTTGGCTGTATGTTTTGGGTCATTGTCTTGCTGGAAAGCCCAGCCACCACTCATATTTAACGTCCTGAAGGAGGTTTATGGTCCATGGCTCCATTCATTCTCCCACTGATGTGGGCTTTTAGGCTGATCTCTCACCTTCCTCACGATTGATTATACCCCACGAGGTGAGATTTAGCATGGAGCCCCATATCGATGTTGATTAACAGTCATTTTACATTTTCTCCATTTTCTTACTATTGCACCAACAGTTGTCTCTCACTCAGCACCGTACTCATGATTTTATAGCCCATTCCAGCCTGGTGTAGGTCTGTGACCTTGTCCCTGAAATCCTTAGAAAGCTTTTTGGTTTTGCCCATGTTGTACACTGCAATAACATTAATCTTAGCGTGAAATTATCTCATTTCACGGCAATAAATCTTTTTTTTTTTTTTTCGTACTAAGCATCGTAAGTGTAAGATTGTTTAGGAATATGATCTTATTCAGACTCACTTACAATGTTCACCTTATTTTAAGTACCCAAAATAAGCAGTAGTTGCAGTAATATATTCTCATGTAATAATATATTTTTCAGTGTTGTTTATATCACTGGAATATTGTGATATTATTCTAGATGTTATTTTAGAGCCATATCAGAAACCCCTACTTAACACTCGTGAGTTGTTATGTTATAGTTTAAACTACATGGAATTTTCATGGTGTTTCTATGACGTGATGTGTGGGTTCACCTGAAACCCAGGAAGCCTACATTCCACCCACATGACACCAATGACCTCAACATACTGTCAAAATAAGAGCACAGCCTCAACTATACATTTAATTACAGAGATTAAACTGAATAATGTGCAGCAAATATGTCATTTATTTATTTTGAACCCAAAATAAGCACTAAACATTACTAGTCAAGTTATTCTGATTCTTCTCTACAAATTTAAGCCAAGAAATTTAACTGGTCTGTAGGAGCCAGAACTCTTAATGGAACAATTATACAATGTGATGTCATTTTCTGGATTTTATTTTTTACTGTTAGAATAAACCTACCATTAAAAAGTAATAGACTGTTCATGTCTTTGTCAGTGGACAAACGTAGAACAAAATCAGCAAGGGATCAAATTAATTGAATTACTGTACACAGCATTATTCATCACAATACAATAATATATATATCATGAGAAAAAGGGTATTCTGTATTAAAAGCAGTCTATGAAGCTTTCAGGGCATTTCTGTATAATTGTTGTTTATTTTTGCGGTTTATATGCATAAAATATAAGCAGTAAATATTCTGCAGTCCAATATTGTGGTACATGTTTCGTTACATTACATTATTTTTATGTTATTATTTATTTAATTTTATTTTATTTTATAAAAAAACAGGCAAACAAAAAACAAAAATAATAAAAATAGAACAAAATAGAACAATAAAGTTGTACAAATTTGCTTTTGTTTCTAATGAATGAATAAAACTTACATAAAATATAAAATATTAAAAAGTATTTTGTTGCAGTAGTAGATTCTCAACAGTAATAATATATTTTTCAGTGTTGTTTATATCACTGGAATACTGTGATATTATTTTAGAGCCATTTCAGCTCTTCACCCCTGTTCAAAATTATGTTAGCATGTTATTAATTATACTATATATAACTATATGGAATTTTCATAAACAGGTTTATGAGTCACAAAAACCCCTTTGCTATAAATCAACACTGAATGGAACAGTGTAAATATATCTGACCTCACTGTGTTTCTGTGAAGTGATGTGTGGGGGTTTACCTGAAACTTGCCTATCGCTATGTTCCACCCACGTGACACCAATGACAGAAGTTGTAATACTTTAGGCCAGGGCTGGACGATAAAGCCAAAATATAATAAAAATTCCTATATCTGATATATATATACACACATATATAAGATATAGGAATTTGTAGTATATTTTGGCCGTATCGTCCAGCCCTGGCCTAAAGTATTGCAACTTCTTTAAAAACAACTTCAAAAATCAAATAAAATGGTTTTCACAATTTATATTTTGTTCAAATTTAAATCTCTGCTATCACTCTTACACAAATGTACCTCTTAAAGAAATATAGAAATCAACTCTTTTATTACTTTTATAAATGTAAAGTACAATAAAATTCCTAAATTCTAATTTTTTTCCTGTCTAAAAGTTAAGTTGTTCTGTTGTTTTAAAAACTGCATAAAGAAGGGATATAATATCCAAGCTGTTCTTTATGTCCCTGCAGTTTCATCCAACATCATCCAACATTATAACATTTTATAACATTTCTTTCTTCCCCTGATGTTATTTTAGTGTAACTGGTCATCACAGTAATTTAGCAGACTGATTAATAGACTATTCAGACAGTCACATAGGGAATATAGAAATTTTATTGAAATAAAACTAAATTAATTATTTTACTGGAACTGAAAAATAGATATGCTACCAACAAAAAATATATGAGTTATGCCTCAAACCTGAAATATAAATATGGCTGAATACATATTTTATCTTAACTGTTAAAAGAAACATTTAGGGAAAAAAATTGAGTTTGTTAATTGCAAATGCAAGCTTATTTAATAAAAATATTTTCTTGCCTAAAAAACACTTTGCTCTGTGCTTTATTATCATTATAAACATGATTAATTACAAATGTTTTAAGTTTTCATTCAAATTTGCATATTGATGATGCATTCACTTAATAAATTATGATACATTGATCTCCCTACACAAAAGTAGATAGGAGTAGTACAAAGTATCTGTATTGGTATCGGTATTGGCAATAATGTCCCTGTATTATTTACTTGGTATTGGATCAATAGCTGTATCGCTATCTGCAGTATCGCACAGCCCTGTAATGTACATCACTATCATAATCTCACTTTAGATAAAAGCAGCCGCTAAAAGAAATGTAATGTAATGTAAATACTGTCGGACTTGATGCCCCCGACCCCATGTTTAACAGTGCTGTTAATAAAAAGCCCCTCCTACAGTATGATAGTAGTATAGGTGCAGTGTTGAGGTTCTTACCTGTGTAGAGAGGTAGCTGTAGTATCTGTAGTGTATGTGTATAGTATATTTCACTCTGGTGAACAGAGCAGCTGAGTTTCATTTATATACTCACACACACACTTTCACTTTCACTCACCCTCTCAAAACAAAACTACGTGCTTCCCCTTGCAGAACCAAAAGTACCTTGAACCTTTGTCTCATGTATTTTAATGAGATTTTAAGTGATAAACAAACACAAAGTATTTCATAAGTGTGAAGCAAAATGAAAATGATACATGGTTATCAACATTTTTATCAAATTAAAAATCTGAAAAGTGTGACGTGCAAAAGTATTCAGTCTTTGCTCTAAAACCCCTAAAACCCCCAAAATCAAGTGCAAACCAGTGTTAATTTTGACAAAAAAATTTGATTTAGTTTTAGTCATAATTTAGTCATCTGAAATCTTTTTAGTTTTAGTCGACTACATATCATAAGAATATAGTCGATTAAAACAACAGTCAATTTAGTCGACTAAAATGTAAAGGGTGTAAATGTAAATGATTAACTACACACTTATAAATATTAAACATTTATTAACCAGTTGTGTAATGTTGTTAATGTTTGAATGTGAAATATATTCATATTTATATATGATTTAATGTATATTATTATTATTATTGTAGGTGTGTGACTATTAATATATTACATTTAAAATTTTGCTCTAGAAATCAGGTCATAAAACATCTGAATAGTTTAATTATAGTTTAAACAGAGCTGTGGAGGAAAAACAGCTTTTAAATGATCTAGTTTTATCTCCAGCACTAACCCAGCACACCTACTGGAGCTACAGTCTATAAATGAGATCAAAAACACACCTTCACACACTGTGCTGTAGAGATGCTCTCAGGATGTACTGAGAGACTTCATGAGTTAAAGTGAGAAACTGATGAGAAAGTGCTGTAAGAAACTTTACACAGACTTTTGGGTTCATAGATTCACTTATTTTATTGTTATATTTTCGCTACATCTTTTTCCTTTCTGACCTGTTCCTGCTGTAACACTATATGTTTCTCACTGAGGGATTAAACAGATGATCTTATATTAATGAGTGAGTTAATCTGTATCAGTAACATTAATATACAGAACAGCAGTGGAGTCTTTTAGTACATTAGTATTAAAACGCGGATCTCTGCATGGAGATCTGTGTGACTCTGGTATGCAGAAGCTGAAAGATTAGTGGTGTTTTTACTGGAGATGGAGTCATTTTGTCACAGTTTACATTACATTTAGTTATCTTCTCGTTTTCGTCTTTAAAAAAAAAGCTTCGTTGACGAAAACTATGACATAACACCAGTGCAAACAACTGCCTTCAGAAGTCCCTGGAAAAGTGAACCCTTCCCTTTCAGACCTGCATTCATTACAATAGACATCATTTATTTTCTTTATTTTAAAATATGTTGTTGTAAATAACACTATGAACACTATTTGAGAGCTGTTTGTTGTCCATCAGAATAAATCATGATCCAGCCAATAAACAAGTTTATAAATCAATGAAACAGTAACTTGGCTCCACCCACGGCAAAAACACTGGAATAAAAAACAGTAGTTTAGTACTAGAGCCATTCATTAAGAGCAAAGTAACAGCTCATTTTTACTAATTATATATATATATATATTTGAAATATTAAATATCAAATGCAACGGTAATAAAAAAAAACATTCAATATTTAAGTTAATTGCATTTATATAGATTCTACAGTAGCGTCACGAATGAGGAGGGTGAATGTAAGTGCTGATATATATTTTTCAATTAATTTAATAAACAAGATAAATGAAAAAACTGAAAACAAACACGGGTAGCGCAAAAACTTAGGAATAGAAAAAACTAGAATAACACTAAGTAGTGATGGGATGAACGACACTGGTGCGTCAGCACTGCGCCAAGCGCACAAGCGTGAAACCCCGTATTGGTGCGTGTATTGCTTTAAACAAATATCACATGACCGATACAGGAAGTGTATGGCTAAGGTGTGACAAGTAGAACATTAGAGTCTTTTTTCTGTGCATTACAGATCAAAAAAACGATATTCTCACTTTTTCATCACTGGAGATAATTCAGGTCTAAATGAGTTAATAGAGTTAATCCAGCTGTGTGTAATTCAGTCTCAGTATAAATACAGCTGTTCTGTGAAGACCTCAGTGGTTTGTTAGTGAACACTAGTGAACAAACCGCATCATGAAGACCACACTGTAAGAAATGTCCTTGTATAATTACAGTAAAATACTGGCAGCAGGGTTTCCAGCTCTTTACCGTAATTTTTACAGTTTCTGTCCTGTATTCTGAATTACAGTTTCTTACTGTTTTATTCAAAACATGAAAATACCGTGAATTTGACAAAATACAGTAAAATACTGGCAGCAAGACTTCCAGCTTTTTACAGATTTTTTTACAGTTTTTGTGCTGTATTCTAAATTACAAATTAAGCTAAATTGAATAAACACAAAAACAGCATTAAATATGTAATAGTACATTTTTTATTAAACAAAATCACAGTATAATAACAACCTCAGCAGATACACTCAGTGAGTTATATAAACAATCTGGCCATCAAACCCCTCTCATTCTCAAGCTCAAAAAAAGTATTAAAAAAGTGTTGTTTTCTGGTAGAGGCCAGTTAAAATAAACTGAAATGTTTCTTTGAAAACAAAAATGCAAAAAAAAAACTAAAAAAAATCATTATTACTATCAGAGAGAGCATAGTGTGAGTGTGTGAACATTTAAATGAAGTCCCACTGAAAGTCCATGAGATGTTTTAGGAGTGTGGAGACACGAGGATTGACTGCCTGAGATTTCTTGTAGACGATTTTGCCTGTCTTCTTTGAGACCACCTTGCCCCAGATCGTCTTTGAACCCCTCTCTGGGTTTATCCCAATGAAGCGTCTGGAGATACAGCAGTATAAAATAGCATTCAGTTTTCAGACTTTTAGAGTGATTCAGGAAGAAAAAGACAGATATAAGAAACAATGTGTCTTACCTCTGAATAAACTCCAAAGTACAAGAGGCCTCCTCCTGGTACTGCAGATTGAACACGTAGTACATTGCAAACAAAGTTGCAAACCCGGTCAAGAACGTATGTAGGATGCCCTCACAAATGACACGACCCTCAAGACTAATCATCCATCCTTGAATGACCAGCTCCTCTCCTCGTTTGTATTTGCCAAGAGTGGCATTTCCTTTGTTCTCCTTCCCGCCTTTTTTTCTACACCTCTTTTAAGATCATTTATTTTTCCACCTGTTTTCCAGTCAAATATATGTTCCACAAGCACACCCTTTTATGTCACTAAACGAGAGTGCAATATAAATAATAGTAAAGCACATTCATAATGATTAATCAAATAAAAAACTAAATATAAACATATCTGCATAAACAAATATAAATAAAATATCCAACACCTCCCTCTCCCGTAACATTTACACCACATTTTGTATTTAAATAAAATTAGTAAGCCTCATTTTTTACTTCTTTTTTTTTTGGACAGTTTTGATTAATTTGGTCATTTACACACACAGCTTGTCTAATTTATTTTTAATTATTTAAACACACAACTACTGGATTACTGGCATATTTTGTATTAAAAATCAGCAAAAATTACTTAACTTACATTATGATACTAAAACATTATGATATTATAAAAATGACCATCAGACATTACAAGCTATCATATATTATTGTTGCTTACAAACATCTCTTTCCTTAGTCTGCTCCCACGACATACCAAAACAGTATCTGTATATTACATGTTACATTCCAAGCCCCTTGGCTGCGCACATCTATAACTACGGCACATCTACACTGTAAACCCGAACAGTATTGTTAACTAATAAACTTTATTTGTGTAACAATCAAATCTTGTTATTTAGTTAACCCAGCATTAAGGTTTTGAGCTGTCTGAACGTTTCGTTATGTTTTAATTTGAAATTAGTACACTTTTTTGAGTAATGATTGTCAATAACATTATAATTTATGAGTATACGACGTTACGCATTTCCTGACGTCACCAACCACGACTGGTGTCCCAGATTCACTCTTCACGGTGCTTGAAGATGGCGGCGCGTTAGCGGGCGAGAGCCGAAATAAGTTCTCGAGCTAAACGGGTAAGTAGCTGTTTTTTTATACGGAAATTAAGAAAACACACCGTTTGGGCGTCTTTAGTTTTTCCAAACTTGAATATATGACTGTATCAGCTTGGTAAAAGTGGCATTAGTTGTAAGCTAACGAAGCTAGCACTATATATCGTTCCTGAAATAGTTAAGCTAGGTTAGCTAGCTAGCTAGGTCTCGCCAGTCAGTCGTCAACAAAAATACGTTTACTTCCCTGAAACTTCTCACCCCTGCTTCTATTAGCCGTTAAGTGTTTTAATGTTAACCTAACTATGTAAAATTGGCTTCCTTCCTTATCGTTAAGTGCCCTGGTTATAGCATGATAGTTATTTAGCTAACGCTAGCTAGCTAGCGCGTTAGTTGGCGCGGTTTAGCTGCAGCGGCTAATTCGAGAACGAAAAACGTTGCCATTTATTGTTAAAACTCGACCTGATCATGAAATCATGCAAGAGTTTACAACCAATGCAAGCAGCACCACCGTCTACAAACGTCAGATAGTTACAAAACGCACAGACGGTCTACGAGCGCTAGGCCCGCTAAGAACCACGGTGTTTCCTGCACCGCTGGCCGAAAGAGAGGTACTCCTAAGCGGTTCGCGTTGAGACCGAGTCACGGTAAGAAAATTGTTCGCGCTAAGCTAATTCAGTATTTTTTTTTTTACAATTTAGATAAAATGTATGTCATTATTCTTAACGGGATATAAAATGGTTGATATGTGAATGAGTTTTTAGTTATATCGCACAGCCCTACTATGTAACTTAGTTAATGCACAACGATATGAACGATTGGCAACGAAAATTAATAAAATGCTTGTTTTTAAGCAAATCAGCGCGCTAAAACAAGTTAGAAACAAATACAAAACTTTACATTTCTTTGTTTTTAGTTCGTAACGTTAGGTGTGGAGAATTTCTGTTTGAAGACCCAATTCAGTTTTCACAACAGGAAATTCTGCATTTCTGTACTTGCTTGTTCAATTTAACATGAACATTATCATCCCTTTACTAGGATTTTGTAATTAAATAAAATATCAGCATCAAATTATTTTTTTTAAACCTCTAAATTAGATTTTATTTCATCAATGTTTTTTTTTTCTTCTGCAGGATTGTGTGCCAACAGTTTCCTTCAGTGTCATCTAAGGTACGTTTTGAATTTTGAAAAATATTTCTAAAATATCTTGCGTTTGTTTTTACACACATTTTTACACACATTTATATTTCTAGGTCAGATTGTTCAATGGCGTTGTTCGATGGCGTGGAACTGCAAGTTGTGTTTTGTATCCTTAGATACCAGGGCAAAATTATTAATGCACTATCGTTTGCAACATAGTCATTATTCAAGAATTAGCCCTTTGCCGTGTCTTTATGCCGATTGTATTTGCACTTTTCATTCATTTACTGCATTGAAAGCTCATTTGTCACGGTCTCATAAGAATGTGGGCAGATTAGAAACAGAAGAAGCAGCACATGTATTTTTCTCATGCCACATGTGTACCTGTAAGCAGCCCTTTTCTGAAGAAGCACTGTTTGGTCATTTGAGAAGTCACTTGCGAAAACATGAGATGGTACCATGCCCATTCAAGAACTGTAATTACCGCACAAATGTGTATTCTTCATTTAACGCCCACAAAAGTAGAAAACACATGGGTAGTTCAGACTATGATGATAGTGTGGTGTCAGCTGAGAGTGGTAGTGCTCCAGCAACATCCTCTGCTGACTGTGACGAAGGACCTACTCAGTGTGAGAGCTCAGGCTCCTTAGACCTTCTTGAGGTTGAAAGTCAATGTGATGCTGGTAATTTGAGAGCAGAGTTGCAACGCAACTTGGCATCATTGTTTCTAAAGATGCAAACTGTTCTCCATGTATCCAACATGGCAACTCAGGAAATAATAGAGCATTTATCTCAGATATTTGCACTGTCCCAGCCCCTCATCAAGAAGACTATTAGTGATGTCTTGCAAAGTTTTGACGTTCCTGTTACTGAAGCATCTATTGAACAGGTAGTCAGTGCTGTTATGGACAGTAACATTTTGACCAGTTCAACAGCTGAAGGCCAAGACTTATCTTCGGCCAAGAGACGAAAGACTTACGTTGAGAAAAATTTCCCAGTAGTTGTGCCTACGCAGTATGTGCTAGAGCCAGGACACACAGTTGTGCATGTTTCAATCCTTGAAATGATTCAGGAAATGTTCAGACATACAGACATTCTGGACAAAGTAAAAGAGACAACAACATCACCAAAGGGACATTATGTGAGTCACCAAGATGGGTCCTATTTTAAAGACAATGAGCTGTTGTCTTTTTCAGAGGATTTAACACTGCCTCTCATCTTGTACACTGATGACCTTGAAATAGCAAACCCACTTGGCACTTCAAGGAAAATCCACAAGTTAAGTGCAGTGTACTGGGTACTTGCTGATCTGCCTGTTAAATACAGGTCATCCTTGCATGTGATTCAGCTAGCAACTTTGTGTAAAGTTTCTGACATTCAGAAATTTGGCTATGAGAGAGTACTTGCTCCTCTGTTAAAAGACCTTTGTACTCTAGAAGAAGACGGTGTATTCATTGAGTCCATTGGTAAGGCAGTTCGGGGGACTGTCATGTGTGTAGTGTCTGACAATCTAGCTGCACATTCTCTAGCAGGCTTTACAAAGTCCTTCAGGGCAAAATATTTTTGCAGATTTTGCAAAGCTACTCAAGATCAAATGCACACTTGTGAAGTTGGAAGTGGGGAATTTTGTCTGAGGACAAAAGCCAGCCACGATTTCGATGTGCATGCTGTGACGCATGGGGAAAGTCAGGATCAGTGTGGGGTTCAAGGAGATTGTGTTCTCAACCAGAGACTGAAACATTTTCATACAGTCACTGGTTTTCCACCTGATGTTCTACATGATCTTCTTGAGGGCATTGTGCCCGTAGAACTTGCCCTGTGTATAGGGGAGATGATCCGTTGCAAATACTTTACTCATGAGTATTTAAACAAAAGGATTCTGTCTTTTCCATACCAGCACGCAGATAATGTTGACAAACCAAAGCCTATCCCAAAAACATTCACTGTAAAGAACACAATAGGCGGCAATGGTCATGAAAATTCCACGTTGCTTAGACTGCTCCCTTTGATTATTGGTGATAAAATTCCAGAAGGAGATGGAGCATGGGCAGTTCTCATGGATTTGAAAGAGATAGTTGAGTTGGGGCTATCCTTGACATTTACAGAGGAAACAATTCAGTATTTGCAGACAAAGATACAGGACCATAGACGGATGCTGCTGGAGGTTTTTCCTCGTTTCTCACTCCGCCCTAAACATCACTACCTTGAGCATTACCCTGATCTCATACGCTGTTTTGGGCCAGTTGTCCAGCTGTGGACAATGAGATTCGAGGGCAAACATCGCTTTTTCAAGCGGGTTGTTCAGGACACACAGAACTTTAAGAATGTGCTAAATACATTAGCAACCAGGCATCAACACATGGTAGCATACCATCTCAGTGCCCCGTCATTCTTTAAGCCACACCAGCAGACATCTAAGGTCTCATCTGTGATGGTGTCGATGCTTCCTGATATTGCAAAGGCATACATTGTACAAAAAACAGGCAGCAGCATGATTTACAGCACATCAAGGGTCAACATTGATGGAACTGATTATGATGTGGGAATGTTTGTGTCAGTGGGACAGGTGGGAGAACTGCCTCTGTTCTGCAAAATTGAACAGATATTTCTTGTTAACACTGAGGTTGTTTTTCTTTGCCAAAAACACACATCACACTACATTGAACACCTGCGGTCATATGAACTTTTCCCAGGGAGTTTGACAGTTCACACAGTATCGCAGCTCAATGACCAACTACCTCTCTCTGCCTACAACACACAAGGAAGACTACTCATTACACCGAAACGATACATTTTAGTGTAGATCACATTATACAACATGTATTCCTGTATGTATATTTCACGAATTACACAGGATGATGGCAGTTTGAAGAGACATCCTTATACAGTGGCGTTAAAAAGTATTTGCCCCACTTACAGATTTCTTTTCTTTTTGCGTTTTTGTCATACTTACATGTTTCAGATTATCAAACAAACTTTAATATCCAACAAATATAACCTGAGTAAATATAAAAAACAGTTTGTTTGATAATCTGAAACATTGTAAGTATAACAAAAACGCAAAAACTAAAATCTGTAAGGGGGCAAATACTTTTTCACGCCACTGTATACCAATCATTATGACCATTTTTTCAGCGCCACTGATCATATAGGACCATTTGTAGATCTCTAATCACAGGTTGTAGTCCTTCTATTGATCTGCATACTTTATTATCCTGCTTTCACTCTGTTCTTCAATGATTAGGACCCCAGAGATATGAGTGGATCAGACGGCACAGTGCTGTCACTGCTGGACTGAATAGTTTACAATGTCATATATGCTTAGTGGAGCTCCAAAGATGTGTAATGGGTATAGAAACAAGGTGGTGTTCATATTAGTCTAGTCAGTGTATAATTTGCTTTAATCAAAATGCATGTATCTTTTTATTGTGTGTTGAAACAGAACATTGGCACTGAGATGGCTACTCCACAAAAAATTGTACTCCGTGTACATATTGCCACAGACGTCGCCATGAAGCTCACTCTAAATGAGCGTCCAAAGTCAGTTGAAGAACTGAAGAGCATAATGAAAGAGAAGTTCAAGCCAAAACTGAATAGTGACTTCGACCTTCAGTATGAGGATCCTGACTTTGATGGACAACTTAGTGTCCTTGTGGACATGGAAGAATTGCCAGAAAAGGGTACATTGAAAGTAGTGAGAGCGGAATGTGATGAAAGTTCAACTGCAAGTTCTGATACAGACATACTTCCACATGCACCTTTGACCCTGCGTCAGAAGAGCTGGCCTGATTCTTTTCCTGTGCCAACTTTTTCTTTTGAAGTTGAACACGTACTTGAAGAAGGAAACAGGTCTGGAAAGCCACTGATATTATCAAGAGCCCAAAAGCACAACATCCTGGAAAAAATGGCTGAAACGATGCACAGCTTCAAACCTTACCCAAATGACAAGGAAGTGGGGAAGGCAGCTGAAGCTCTAGTTACCGTACATCCGTGCCTCAGAGAGCTTGGAAGTGACACTGGTTGGTATGGATGGAAAGTTAGTTTGAAATTTAAGATGGGGAATTTTCGTTCAAAGCTGGCCAGGTCTGGATGTGCAGAAGTGTCTGTCAATGTGGGAAAGAGGAGCAAGAATAATCCTGACAGTGATCACCCCCATTCCAGTATTAAACGAGCCCGGCTTTCTGAGGTTAACTTTCTGCCCAACTTTCCCAAGGGAGAGAACCAAGATACTCTGAAAGACGTACAACTTCAAATCGTACAAGAACTTGAAAAGGCAGAGAGAAACCAGGTATTGATTGCAAAACTAATGCAGACGTCCTTTGCTCTTCGTCGGCAAGATATTGTGAAGGAAGATCTACCGGTGAAGGATATTTTGACGAGCTGGCCAGCCCTACGAATGGAGTCACAGGTAATAACTGTACTAAATTTAGTGTGGCCATACTCAATTATTATTATTTTTTACACAAAATCTCACCCAAACTCTGTTTAATTGTGTTTAAATGTTATAACCTTTCTTGCAGCACACAATAACTATAGCTAATATATAGCTAATATAGTCTACACTATATAACTTAAGTCATCAGGGTGTTGTGCCATTCACACTACACGACTGATGACATAGGTTCATGCATTATAATATTTTAACAGTGAGAAATTGCAGACTCATCTGGCTGCTCTCTAGAAACACTTTTTATTAACCAAAGAGTGTTTTGTCTGTAATCAACAGAAAAGGTCAGTGACTGAAAACTTGACCAAAATTTTGTAGTGTGCTAGTAGTTAGGTGCCTGACACATGTCTTATAGAATACTTACGTATTTGTGTCCCTGCAGGTGTTTGCGGAATTCCACCGCATAACCAACGTGAATTTGAGGAACCAGTTCTACTCGGAATTGGACCGTTGCACACCACGACTGATCGCCTTGTTGAGGCAGAAGGCACTACACACCGGCAAGATGGCATTGGCGCTACGCAAGCTACTTGAGACTTATGATCGCCAGGTATGTTTGGGATGTATCTTGCAAACAGCACTTTATTGATCACTTTTTGTGAAGACTTTTCACAGTATTGCAGAGCAAAGCCATCTAACAAATCAGTACACCATTATCAGTAGGGGTGTAACGGATTATCACGTATCTCACGGATCGGATCATGGCTATTTGTTTTATACTCTTAATAACCTTTTTTATTTTTTGTAATTGTTAATATCTAATGTATAATTATTTTTATATCTGAAAAATTGTACAGTAAAAAAGGTAGCATCTGATTGGCTGCAGTTGAGAATGATTTATACATTAATCCACTAATCCCTTGTGGTTTTGCTCTGGCCTGAAACATTACATACTTGAGTACCTGCCTGCGTGTGTGTAACGCTCCTCACACTCCGCTGTCAGTCACGCAACATTACGCCGGTTGTTTGGGCCGCAGCAGATAAATAATTATTGAATAATTATTTGACTTTTTTTGCCCTCTTCATGTTCATAAAGTTCTGGCTCAATGAGTGTACTGAAGTATGCACAAGGGGATTCCCCAGTGCGGCTCAAACACTTTCACCAGTTTGATCTTTTGACATGCTTGGCTGATGCTGCTTTAAACGTATTACTGCGGCCATATGGTCTGTAGCTGTGCTGTAGTGTAGTGCTTTGGCACGTACAGGTGCTGGTCATAAAATTAGAAAATCATTGAAAAGTTACCATATTCCAGTAATTCAGTTCAAAATGTGTAACTCATATTGTATAGATGTATTAAACACAGAGTGATCTATTTTAAGAGTTTATTTATTTTATTGTTGATGATTTTGGCTTACAGCTAATGAAAACCCAAAATCAGCGTCTTAATGCACATTTTCATTTTTTCCTTAAACATCTCGGATGTTAGCAAATTTTTTAAAGCACATATTTAAATAATTGTTAGGGAAGGCTTATCCTGGATTTAAGTGCTGGGATAGTGACTGGAATGGTCTCTCATATTTTGTCTCACAGAAGTAATTAACCCTGTCTAACAAAAATATTCATCCTTATTTCTGTTTAAAGCACAGTGCTGAATGTGTCAATCAATTTGTTAGTTAATAATGTTGACCGTTCCTAAGAGTTGGCTTGAAAAGCTATGAATTCATAATTATGTAATCATTTTAAAAATAATCATCTTAATATTTGTAAAGTTAATACAAAAATGTGGAATAATATGGATCTGAACCACTGTACTACCCAATTAAATTAAGAGGATAAGTGATGTATAGATATGATTTTGTTAAAACAGACTGTACTTAATGAACTATTTATTTTGATTTGTCAATCAAGGAGGAAAATGATGTCAACACAAAACGCACTTTGTTCCTTCGTGCACTTCCTATTTACCTGCGTGAGGATGCCTCAGAGTTCTTCAAGACTTACAATGTAAGCAGTGTCACAAGTATATATCAATTAAGACTTATTCAGTTTAGTCAACACGTTATAAAGTAAACAAGCTTAAATGTGTCTTCCAGGATTTCATGTAATTGTGAGAATTGTGTTAGGATAGACTTGCAAAAATACCATATTGTGTGGGGATAAAACATGTCTACTACTTCAGTGAATATTTTATAAATCTGGTCAAGTTATTTTAAAAAAACAAAAAAAAGAAGCAGTGTTGTGCCGAAATATACGACTGCAGGAGTCACACAGCATTAATAAAAACATCAACCTTGGTGCAGGTTTCAGGTGTCAAAAAAAACTTAGTTTTAAATTCATCTTGGGCAGTTAGATTGCAAGTGGACAGTATAGACACATGAACATTTACACTTGTTTATCATGTGTGAATAAGGGATCTAGCTGACCTGTTGTCTTATAAATTCTTGAATGCCTCTGTCACTTAAAATGATCCTAAAAAGGGCAACATGCATGGTTCTGTCAGTCAGGCTTTTGCTGAATTGTTTAAAAACTGTTTCACGAACCAATATCAATGTACATACTAATAACTCCTAATATACAATGCACCACGACTGGTCTACAATGAAACTGTATACAAGTCTGATTTGAGCAATAATAACCCTACAATTTATCATTTGACACCTGTCTATTGCATGTGTTTTGCAGCATGAAGAAGAGCCAGACATCGCCGACACTCCTGTCGCCCTTTTCACCACTGGTGAAAACTACTTCAGCTCTGACAGCTTCTTCCTTGTAGTTGAGGGAGAAGTTGTTGTGAGGGATCTTCCCAGGTTGCCTGATGCATTCATTGTGTCCTTTGGCTTGATCTATGCTTTTAATTTACAATACCCAAAGAAACTCATCCACATGTTCACATTTGTCCAGAAAGTACTGATGTTGCTGGATGATGGAAAACCACTAAAGCCATGTGTGCTCAATCTGAAAAATGAGTTGTTGAAAAACTGAACCAACCAACCATTTTAATTGCTGTTTTTTTTTTTTTTTTTCAATTATTATTATTATTATATATATTTTTACAGGGACATATTTAATTATAGAAGTGGACCCGTCATGATAACAATTTTTTACTGGACAATATATCACCCCAAAAATGATTGATAAACAATATTAGGGTCATTATATAAGTTGCAGAAAATTATGTTAATGTTGTAGTAATAATAATAATAATAATATTAATAATAACTAATACTACTACTAATAAAAAAAACTTGAAGTTGATATATGGGTTGATTGGCAGTAACAGTAACTTCTTGCTAAGAAAAGTATAACGGGTGTTAAGGAGTTTAGAAAAATAATTGAGGCATTATTGAACAGTAAATCAATAATGTTATTGTGACGGGATATTTAAACTCTTAACAATTATAGCCTTTATAATGGCAGCCCTTTTTTTTCTTTTCTCTGAATTGTGTAATTTCCTTTAATTTAGACAGCTTGTTTGTGTTATACCTTTGGATTGGTAGCCTGTAAGTGTGGTTTCTATTGGAATTGGGACTTGTATGGCAGCCTTTTGAAATGGTAGCCTGTGCTATAATGTTATAATTGCCTTTGTAATGGCAGTCTGTTTTATAATGTTATAATTGCTTTTGAAATGGCAGTCTGTTTAATAATGTTATTGCCTTTGAAATGGCAGTCTGTTTTATAATGTCATAATTGCCTTTGAAATGGCAGTCTGTTTTATAATGTTATTGCCTTTGAAATGGCAGTCTGTTTTATAATGTCATAATTGCCTTTGAAATGGCAGCCTGTTTTCTAATGTTATAATTGCCTTTGAAATGGCAGTCTGTTTTATAATGTCATATTTGCCTTTGACATGCCAGCCTGTGCTGTTATATTGCCTTTAAAATGGCAGCCTGTTGTATGTTACATTGCCTTTGAAATGTTGTTGAAGGACTGAACCAAGCAACCATTCTGATTGCTTAAATGCTTTTTTCCCCCATTATTGTTATTATATATATATATATTTTACAATTAAATATTTAATTATAGAAGTGGACCCGTCATTATGACATTTTTTTTACTGGACAATAAGAAAATTATCTTAATATTATAGTAATAATAATAATAATAACTAATACTATTACTACTACTAATAATAATAATACTTAAAGTTGATATATGGGTTGATTGGCAGTAACAGTAACTTCTTGCTTACAAAAGTATAATGGGTGTTATGCAGTTTAGAAAAACAATTGAGGCATTATTGAACAGTAATTCAAAGTTATTGTGACGGGATATTTCAACTCTAACAATTATTGCCTTTATAATGGCAGCCTTTTTTTTTTCTTCTCTCTAAATTGTGTAATTTCCTTTAATATAGGCAGCTTGTTTGTGTTATACCTTTGAAATGGCAGCCTGTTGTATGTAATATTGCCTTTGAAATGGCTTTTTTGTTATTGCCATCAGTAGGCAGTCTGTTTAAATTGTACAGCCGTTGAAATGGCAGAGTTTTATAGTTTTAATAAATAACTTATTTTGAAATGTGTGTAATTTCATGGTTTTTTAATTACTCAGTTGATTTTTGTTAAGTAACTGGTTGAAATAATGTTGACTAGGATTAGCTAAGAGTTTGGTGCACTTTAATCTTTTGAGTAGATTTTGCTAAAAGAAATAAGTTGCTTAAAATCATATATTTTGTGTTCAGATTAAGTTGGGGACAATATATGTTTATGTAATTATTACTAAAACCAATGTAGTATATAGTACTTGAGAAAAATGATTTTGAAAATGAAAAATATAAGTTCAGAAAAATCTTAATTTAAAATCTATATGTATATATATTTATTAAGTTAATTGTACTCAAAAAATATATAACATGAATTTAAAATTTATTAGGTAATCAGTTACAACAAAAGTTTTGAGTTTATTGAACTTATCGGGTTTTACAGTGTAGAACTGCAGGTCTAAAACCACAGGTCTAGATAGGTCTGCGGTGGCTCTCCGGCTGTGCAGTTGGATACATCTCCTGAGGATGGCTTTGGGAAAATACTGTTCTTTACTGTAAAATGTTTTACTTGTGCCAGTTGCTGTCAAAATACGGTAATACTGTGAATAAAGCGTTACTATTGACAGTATTCCCGTATTTTAAGAAAAACAGTATTGTACTGTGGCAATTTGGCTGTATTTTTACAGCATTTTTTTACATTTATATGTGGAGCAAAATTACCACTGCTCATCACCCTGAACACACCCTGATCCCCACTGTGAAACATGGTGGCGGCAGCATCATGCTGTGGGGATGAGCTTTTCTTTCTTCAGCAGGGACAGATTTAGGAAGCTGGTCAGAGTTGATGGAGGGAAGATGGATGGAGATAAATAAATACAGAACAATCCTGGAAGAAGAAAAGCTGTTGGAGGCTGTAAAAGACTTGAGATCTTCCAGCAAGACGATGACCCTGAACATACAGCCAGAGCTACAGTGGAGCTATAATGATTTAGATCAGAGAATATTCATGTGTTAGAATGATCCAGTCTTAAATCTCATTGATCTTCTGTGGAGAGACATGAAAACTGCTGTTCACAGACCAACACTCTCCATCCAACCTGACTGATCTTCAGCTGATTTATAAAGAAGAATGGAGGAAAACTTTCATTCCACTTCACACTTATGCAATACCCAGGTGTTGGGCTTTGAGCTTGACTGGCTCCAGTGTTGGAATGAGGACTCCCCCTGGTGGCTGGAGGTGGCCTAGGTCTGTAGACAACTCTCTTACAATAAACAAAGCTGCTAAAAGCAGTGAGAATAAAGAAATAAAGAAAAATATCAATCAGCAGGAGGATTATAATTCATTATTAATGCATGCATTTACACTTATATAGCAGCTTTCTAGAAACCAATGATGCTTTACAATCACTTTTAACACACAACCATTTACACTAGCATTTATCCACACTCACTGGTACGAAGCAACAGCAAAACACACACAGCGTACTCTCAACCGGAAACAACCATCCACCTGGAGGACTGCAAGGAGAGCCAATTAATTTCTGGGCATACAGTCATACATACACAAAGATAATTATACCCACAAATCACACCAGGACATTAGCTAAAGCAGTTATCTCTGCTTTTATCAAGAAGACGTGGGGGCACGCTCCCGAAAGAGGGTGCTATCGGTGGTTGACATGGTTGTTCAAGTCACTAATTGAGCTGAGTCTCAACACTTAATACTTAATACTCAATACATAATATTAAACGGGTCATTCTCCATTAGGAGTGGGGAAACCATGTCACAAAGTTTGGAGGGCTAAAAAAAAGCCTAAAATATTAGGGACAATTCCAAGAGGCATTATCTACATTTTCTTATATTAAAGATTAAAATTTTCCTTATGATTTCTTTCTTATTTTTTTAAAGGCGCTTTACATATGTAAAATAGCTCGTCACATGACCAATTTTCAACGCTTGAGCAAACATTTTTAGTGTAAAGATAAAATATTTTCAAAGGTTTAACTTTTGAGATTTCATTAAACAGATCCAGATTTACTATATGCATGGTTAACATCATACTACATAAAAAATATATAAAAAAATCATTTTAAAAATATTTTGGTCACAAAGATTTCGGTCACTGGTGTTATCAGGACTCTTATATTTTATCATAGATATTGTTAGCTCTGTTAAACTGCTTCCTGGGTCAGAGGTCATCAATAAATAAAGAATAAGCATCTTAAGGCATGAGACGAGTCCATACCTGCTCATTTTATTTTATATTTAATTTGATGATATTCTCTGTATCAGGTAGCACATAACTTCTTTGTGTCACTGGTGTTATGTGCTTTAATTGTTAACAATATTTTTTATCAAATATATTGCCGTGTGTCTTTTATTTCATTGATTTTAAGTCTGATTTTAACTAAAATTTCACTGGTGTTACAGATGTGTTACCATGTGGTGTTTGTCCTTTTTCATGATTATTTTTATTTTTATTAAAAGTATCCTGCATGAAATGTTAGAATCATTCATTCTTATATCAGTAGTTAAATTTTCATGTTTATTGGACAAAAATCTCTTTAAAAACTAGTTTTTTTAAATAGTATAGGAAGATGCCTTTAAGTATAAAGAAAGAGCGCTTTATTTTTGTATATATATTTTCAGTGCTTGTGTATAATCATACTTTGGTAACATGTTAAGTTAAATGCAGTTTCTTTATCACATTCAGCCACACTGTAATTTCAATTTAAAATAAATAAATTGATGACAAAATAAATTCCTCAAGATGGGATAACACCAGTGACAAATTCGGGTGCATTTTATGTTAAAATATATTAAAATCTATTCAGAATTAAGCTCTCCATTTTGTATATTTGGTAAGTGGAATTGTTAATAGACATTTTAAGGTTGTTTGTTTCTGGGAGAAATTAAATAGATTTTTTTTAATGTATTCACTTGAATTCCCACTCCAAATGGAGAATGATCCAAACACGGTAGATTTTATCTGATTTAAACCTTCAATCCAAACCAGCTCACACTGAACCATCGAGATGACGCCACCTTAACTCCACTCTGGAAAGACTCTGGAAATTTTTCTGCAACTGTGAAATCGCTTGAAAATAGGTCGGCATAAGGCAATATTTTAGTAATTTAATCAGGATTAATTATTATTAGAAGTTTTTGGATTGATTTTCTTTCAATCTGCTACTGCTGCAACATTTTAAGGTGGTATGAAAACCAAAAAAACGTCCTGGGCCCAGTTTCCTCAGTTCACAGATGTTCCCAGCCCCCAGCCTGTCTCTCCACCTCCCGCTGTGTTGTACGCACCTGTTCTGTCGAACCGTGCTGCCTAATGTATATTTAAATGTAAAAATAAAAAAGAAGCACTATTTTAGGGCATGTACTCAGTGAAATTCCAGTAGATGTACATCATTAGATTTGGATTGCATAAATTATTGTATTATGGCAAAGTTATGGAAAAATTAAGCTCATTACAAACTGCTTTTATATTTATTTATGATAATGTAATTTTTAGTTTTCATTTACACTTTTGTGCAATGTGTCACATCCTGGTCTTGTCTCATATCTCTGTGTTATTCCCACGTGACCTGTGCTCCTCTGTGTCTCCCGTCTCAGTACTTTTCCACCTGTTTCTCATTTGTAGCTCCGCCCCTTCCCCAGGTGTTTCCAATTCTAGTGTGTTTCCTGTTTGTTAAATAGATCCCCTGTGCCACTTTGTCTCCGTCGGTCTTTGCACCTTCCCCTGTCGCTCGTCTTTCTCTGTGTTTATCTCTAGTTTTATGTTTCTAGTTTCCTGTTTATTTCCGTCTCCCTAAGCTCCTTATATATATCCCTGCTTTGTGTTTATTTTCTTTTATTTTTTTTTATTTTTGTGTTATATTTATTCCGTTAGTTTATCATAAGTACTTCTTGTTTGTTTAGGTTTATGTTCTCTAGTTTCACTCGTTTGTTTTGGTTTTTGATTATTCGTTTATCTTGGTTACGTGTTGACTTGTTTCATTGTTTATTTGTTATTTATTTATTAAATCATTCATTTTTCCCTTACCTGCATTTGTGTCCGCCTCCTCGTCTCCCTGCCTGGGTCTCCGTGACACAATGACAGTGCGTCCAGGTTGTTTAATGCACATAAACCCCACGTAAAACAGATTAATTATAAAGAAAAAACGCGAAAAATAATTCAATTGTGTAGGCCAGCGCATGCGCAGTACCGTTGGGAAGCATATATCGATGGGTAGGACAATTCGACAGAACACCTGCTCTACCACCCTGCACTGATTACCATTAACACACTCAGTATCTGTTTCTGTATTAGCCATAGCTCTATAGTTTGTGCCCATCACATTCTTATATTCATAAATTAGTACCTGTTATATTAGCCATAGTTCACATTAACTCTCTGTACTGTTTTGTTCTGTTATTTGTTTGTTGTTTGTTTGTACTGAGCGGGGGTACGTTTCCCAAAAGCGTAGTTGCTAACTACGTTAGCAACTTACATAGTCTGGACGATGCAGCTGCGACGCAGGTGTTTCCCAAAAGCGTGGTTGGAACTATGGAGGTAACCACGTTAGTAACTTGCATAGTGCAAACCTTAGTTAAGCTACTCAGGTGTTTCCCAGAACCGTAGTTCCAGCCAATATTCGCAACTACCGTGGTTCAGCTGCGTCGTTCCAACTACAGCTCTTGACCTGTCGTTAAGAGCTTAGTTCCTGGTGATTAGTGCAGACGATGGACGGTAGGACTCAGAAAGCTGATAAATCACATTAATATTGCTGCACGAGGATTTAAGATGTCAAGTGTACCTATTTTTTTTTTATGTTTGTGTTAATTACATTAATTGAGCCACTTCACTTTTACCCATGTGCGCCCAGGTAAAATAATAAAATTCAGTCCTTTTTTAATGTATGTCTTTAACATTTAGCTTTATTTGGCAAACATGAATTCAGTGTAGTGAAAAGAGAAGTGCTCTTTAGCTAAAATGTATTTTACAGTCTTGGAAAGATGTATGTCAATTATTCAAGCAGGCATCTCTTGAGTAAAGATAACTTGCTTTTTACCTGTAAAGCGGCTTTGTGACAACCTTTGTTGTAAAAAGCGCTATATAAATGAAATTGAGAGATGAAGGTCACTCAGACAGGTTTTGAGGAAGCAGCGTCCAGCACAGCATTTATTTGACTTTTTCTTCTTCTTTTTTTCTTTTTAGAGATGCAAATATTTACAGTGCATAGAAAAAAAAACTAAAGAAAACAAACAAATAAACAAAACTTCAAAATATAGAAATAAAAAATGCCTTTAAAGGCCTTTCTTCCAGCCTCTAGGTAAAAAACTGACCCTGGCTCTAGGAGATTAGCCCCTACTCTAGATGAGTCCAATTAAACAAGACCAATTAACTCAATTAACCCAATTATAATAAACATGTAGTCTCTACTCCAAATAATATAGAAACATCGTCACACAATATACTTTAAAATAAGACTACCTTTATAAGGGTTTATGAAATGGTTTATATAGGATTTTACTAATAGTTATTTATTGGGTTGCAAATACTTTAAAACCCATTAATAAGCAGTTAATAAATATATGACAACACATAACTAGAAATGGCAACAGTAAGTTAATATTAATTCCACACTCATTTCTACTGTCAAACCTCAGATCTTCCTAGATACTGATCTTAGTTTGTGTTTTCCATAAATTAGCATTAATTGAATTGTGTTTAACTATTTACGATAAATTCAATGACTATGTTGAATTAAAGCACTAAGCAAACAACGGATCACTGTTCCTTTTTTTTTCTATGAATGTTTTCTTAAGACATTTACAACATAATCAATAATAATTAATAATCTAATTTATAAACCATTTATAAACCCTTTATAAGGGTAGTCTTGTTGTACACAATATACATATTAAAGCACAAACAAAAGATGTCCCTGAAAATCAATGAGATATCATTGCAGAATCAAACAAGACACCACTATAACACCCCCCAGCCCTAGCTCAAGAGTGGTACATCCCACTCTAAAGGCGGGAAACTCCCCTATATAACGGCTCATTGGTAGAGCTGCCTCTGTTTGAGACTCTATTGCTGCTGTGAAGTCTTGATAATGCTCAGTTTCCATGTGAAAACTAAATAAATGCAACATTTTTAACTTTCCCTGAGTGGTGTTCCTCAGATCCATGACAATATATATAGATACAGTTGCATTAAAATCATGTAAACATATATTATTATTGTGTGGTTTTAGTTTAAGCAGACTTTGTTTGTCTATTGTTGTGATGTAGATGAAGATCAGAACACATTTAATGACCAATTTATGCAGAAATACAAGTATAATCCCAAAGTTCACAAACTTTTTCATAATGTAATACAATACATATAAAATTTTCCACTTTCCCTTTCCAGTGTTTCACATTGTTCACATCAATTTAAAAGCAAGATAAAAAAAAGAAAAAGGGACAAAAAACTAAACTAAACTAAAATCACTCTATTCATAAGCATTTAAAAAGAAATGTACAAATAAGAGATGGAGAATAAATTAAGTACACACAATAAAATATCTTACTGTAGAATAAGATTCACAATGTGTGATTTTACATACTCATACAAAACACAAAATACACAGTGCATGAATTTGTAATACAATCAGTCTTGCTGTTATTTTACATAATTCAAGAGATTTAATCTAATAAAAGATTTTAATAAGTGTAAATCTGATACAGATTTTAATAAATTTAAGTGATGCAATTTAAAAAAATACAGATTTTAATACTTAGAAAAGCATTTTTCCCTTCAGTGTTTCTAATCTTCACTCCTTCAGTTTTCACCAACAAACTCAAATGTAGCAGCAACTCTACAATATGATGCTTCATCCCCCAGTTCAGCTCCCAGTTCCTCTCAGCGGAGGTAACGTGAGATAGACAGAAGGCAGAGGATGGAGATAAGTAGACCAGCAACACCTGAGGAGATACCAGAGAAATATAAAATTACAACTATTGTTAGTTTTACATTTTCTGTCCAAAATCTCACCTTGTGTTCTCAGCTTAATTACTCAGGAATCCCTTCACACATTAACATAATCCATATATGGTTAGAAAGGGCGGAGCTTACTCTTTCTAAAAATAGTGATCACATCCCAGTGCAGTAAAGCTAAATCTACAAGAAACCCATTGAGAAAAAAACACCTAAAAAAGTGAAAAATCTCCTTCCCCAACCAATATTATTTACCTTTAGTGCTTCAGACATATTTATATGATGTTTCAAACCAAATAATATCAGTAAATAAAGACTCAAAAAAAGAGTGAAATTACCTGCTTTACTCAAACTAAAGCTAGGTATGGTGTGCGCACTACTTTATATAGTTTTTATTATTTTACTTCCACATTTTTCCAAAGTAATTATTTTGCACTAAACTAAATTTTTATTTATTTAGACTATATATATATATATATATATATATATATATAGTTTTCTTTGTGTGTCCTGATTAAAATACTGAAAGGTATAGGCTGCTCTGAGTGTCAGGTGTTTAGTATCTACATGTATCCTAGAGGTGTGATTATTGATCATCAAAAGAAATAACTCCACCTGATGCTGTTTCTCCATGTATTTTATCAAAGTAATAATTAATAAACCATGTAATGAACTCAAATCATCAATATTCTTATGCTTTTAACTCATAAACACTCTAATCTAACCATTTTTGAAAAGATTAGATCTTAGGTGTGAATATATTTAAAGTCTATACATTCAAAAATATGTTAAAATAAAAACAGGCGCTTGGTAAAATTTTGAGTAAATCATGATCAGTTCCAGGAAAATATAACAATTCTGCTTCCTTTTACATTTTAAATGATTGTATTTTTGAGCAGCCGTATGTCTTCTGGAGTAAAAGAGATCAGGGCATGTGTCTGTCTGATATAATTACTGTGTTATAAGACCTGAAAGAGGAACTGAAAACAAAAACGGAGAAAAAACTCACCAAAACAGCCTAGAGTTCAAAGGATTCAAATACACTGAAAGCAACTGTTCTCATATAGGAGATCTTTAAAACATCAATCTCACTAACTTTCAGTGTGAAATCTGTCATTCTGGAGCACTTCTACTGTAATAATATTATAATATTGTAATAAAGTCGTTTATATTTACTCACTGTGTGCAGGTGATTTTCCCCTGGAGAGTTCTTCAGGAGTTTCTTCAGGGGGAAATAAAAGATCATAGGATTATATTCAGTTCAGTGACAGATACTTTCATACAGGCTACATTTATACAGCAGCTAAAAATGGATCAAATCCGTTTATTCTGATCATATGTGATAAAGATCTACAGAAATGTGTGATCAGTGAGAATATAAATAAAGAAATAAGTGAGACTTGATCTGTTTATGTGGTGTTTATAATAACATTCATGGTTACAAAGAGTTAAAATATACAAAGATAGTGTGGGTTAAAAAGATTAAAATCTGAGTTGTTCTGTTAATTTTGTTATTTGTTTAGTTCATTAATGTTAACCATATTAAAAAGGCTAAAAAAGTCATACTTTGCACAGGAAGACTAGAAGACTCAAATGAGTTTATACAGCAGAGATTCATTTATATAAAAGTTATTTGAGTGAGAAATGTTGATTTATTGTTGTTTATTGTTATGAGAGTCCTAAAGGGATTTAGCTACTAGGAAAAACATGGTTTGTGTATAAGCGGACAGTAGGGGGAGCTCTTGTCAGTCCTTTCAGTGGGGAGGTTATTTCTAAGAGGAACTTAAGGGGGCGCTCTTACGTGTTTTCTCATTCTCTGCAATACAGCACAGGAGAAAACATCTCAGTCGAGTCTCTCTTTATTCTCTCCCATTGTCAGTCAGGGGTACAACATTTACAGAATAAATCTTTGAGATTATGTAAATATTTGAATGTGTGTTTTAACTAAAACTATATATAATAATATTGTATAAATGAAGTAACTAACTGTAATAATATTGTATAGAGAAATGATGTAAAGTTTAGTAAAAGAAAGGATTGATTCAGTAAAAATAAATGAAGTAAAGTTTAATAAAAGAAAGGATTGATTCAGTAAAAATAAATGAAGTAAAGTTTACTAAAAGAAAGGATTGATTCAGTAAAAATAAATGAAGTAAAGTTTACTAAAAGAAAGGATTGATTCAGTAAAAATAAATGAAGTAAAGTTTACTAAAAGAAAGGATTGATTCAGTAAAAATAAATGAAGTAAAGTTTAGTAAAAGAAAGGATTGATTCAGTAAAAATAAATGAAGTAAAGTTTACTAAAAGAAAGGATTGATTCAGTAAAAATAAATGAAGTAAAGTTTAATAACAGAAAGGATTGATTCAGTAAAAATAAATGAAGTAAAGTTTACTAAAAGAAAGGATTGATTCAGTAAAAATAAATGAAGTAAAGTTTAATAAAAGAAAGGATTGATTCAGTAAAAATAAATGAAGTAAAGTTTACTAAAAGAAAGGATTGATTCAGTAAAAATAAATTAAGTAAAGTTTACTAAAAGAAAGGATTGATTCAGTAAAAATAAATGAAGTAAAGTTTACTAAAAGAAAGGATTGATTCAGTAAAAATAAATGAAGTAAAGTTTACTAAAAGAAAGGATTGATTCAGTAAAAATAAATGAAGTAAAGTTTAGTAAAAGAAAGGATTGATTCAGTAAAAATAAATGAAGTAAAGTTACTAAAAGAAAGGATTGATTCAGTAAAAATAAATGAAGTAAAGTTTACTAAAAGAAAGGATTGATTCAGTAAAAATAAATGAAGTAAAGTTTACTAAAAGAAAGGATTGATTCAGTAAAAATAAATGAAGTAAAGTTTACTAAAAGAAAGGATTGATTCAGTAAAAATAAATGAAGTAAAGTTTACTAAAAGAAAGGATTGATTCAGTAAAAATAAATGAAGTAAAATTTACTAAAAGAAAGGATTAATTCAGTAAAATAAATGAAGTAAAGTTTACTAAAAGAAAGGATTGATTCAGTAAAATAAATGAAGTAAAGTTTACTAAAAGAAAGGATTGATTCAGTAAAAATAAATGAAGTAAAGTTTAGTAAAAGAAAGGATTGATTCAGTAAAAATAAATGAAGTAAAGTTTAGTAAAAGAAAGGATTGATTCAGTAAAAATAAATGAAGTAAAGTTTAGTAAAAGAAAGGATTGATTCAGTAAAAATAAATGAAGTAAAGTTTAGTAAAAGAAAGGATTGATTCAGTAAAAATAAATGAAGTAAAGTTTAGTAAAAGAAAGGATTGATTCAGTAAAAATAAATGAAGTAAAGTTTAGTAAAAGAAAGGATTGAATCAGTAAAAATAAATGAAGTAAAGTTTACTAAAAGAAAGGATTGAATCAGTAAAAATAAATGAAGTAAAGTTTACTAAAAGAAAGGATTGATTCAGTAAAAATAAATGAAGTAAAGTTTACTAAAAGAAAAGATTGAATCAGTAAAATAAATGAAGTAAAGTTTACTAAAAGAAAGGATTGATTCAGTAAAAATAAATGAAGTAAAGTTTACTAAAAGAAAGGATAGAATCAGTAAAATAAATGAAGTAAAGTTTACTAAAAGAAAGGAAAGGATTGAATCAGTAAAATAAATGAAGTAAAGTTTACTAAAAGAAAGGATTGATTCAGTAAAAATAAATGAAGTAAAGTTTACTAAAAGAAAGGATTGATTCAGTAAAAATAAATGAAGTAAAGTTTACTAAAAGAAAGGATTGATTCAGTAAAAATAAATGAAGTAAAGTTTACTAAAAGAAAGGATTGATTCAGTAAAAATAAATGAAGTAAAGTTTACTAAAAGAAAGGATTGATTCAGTAAAAATAAATGAAGTAAAGTTTAGTAAAAGAAAGGATTGATTCAGTAAAAATAAATGAAGTAAAGTTTAGTAAAAGAAAGGATTGATTCAGTAAAAATAAATGAAGTAAAGTTTACTAAAAGAAAGGATTGATTCAGTAAAAATAAATGAAGTAAAGTTTACTAAAAGAAAGGATTGATTCAGTAAAAATAAATGAAGTAAAGTTTACTAAAAGAAAGGATTGATTCAGTAAAAATAAATGAAGTAAAGTTTACTAAAAGAAAGGATTGATTCAGTAAAAATAAATGAAGTAAAGTTTACTAAAAGAAAGGATTGATTCAGTAAAAATAAATGAAGTAAAGTTTACTAAAAGAAAGGATTGAATCAGTAAAATAAATGAAGTAAAGTTTACTAAAAGAAAGGATTGATTCAGTAAAAATAAATGAAGTAAAGTTTACTAAAAGAAAGGATTGATTCAGTAAAAATAAATGAAGTAAAGTTTACTAAAAGAAAGGATTGATTCAGTAAAAATAAATGAAGTAAAGTTTACTAAAAGAAAGGATTGAATCAGTAAAATAAATGAAGTAAAGTTTACTAAAAGAAAGGATTGATTCAGTAAAAATAAATGAAGTAAAGTTTACTAAAAGAAAGGATTGATTCAGTAAAAATAAATGAAGTAAAGTTTACTAAAAGAAAGGATTGATTCAGTAAAAATAAATGAAGTAAAGTTTACTAATAGAAAGGATTGATTCAGTAAAAATAAATGAAGTAAAGTTTACTAAAAGAAAGGATTGATTCAGTAAAAATAAATGAAGTAAAGTTTACTAAAAGAAAGGATTGATTCAGTAAAAATAAATGAAGTAAAGTTTACTAAAAGAAAGGATTGATTCAGTAAAAATAAATGAAGTAAAGTTTACTAAAAGAAAGGATTGATTCAGTAAAAATAAATGAAGTAAAGTTTACTAAAAGAAAGGATTGATTCAGTAAAAATAAATGAAGTAAAGTTTAGTAAAAGAAAGGATTGATTCAGTAAAAATAAATGAAGTAAAGTTTACTAAAAGAAAGGATTGATTCAGTAAAAATAAATGAAGTAAAGTTTACTAAAAGAAAGGATTGAATCAGTAAAATAAATGAAGTAAAGTTTACTAAAAGAAAGGATTGATTCAGTAAAAATAAATGAAGTAAAGTTTACTAAAAGAAAGGATTGATTCAGTAAAAATAAATGAAGTAAAGTTTACTAAAAGAAAGGATTGATTCAGTAAAAATAAATGAAGTAAAGTTTACTAAAAGAAAGGATTGATTCAGTAAAATAAATGAAGTAAAGTTTAGTAAAAGAAAGGATTGATTCAGTAAAAATAAATGAAGTAAAGTTTACTAAAAGAAAGGATTGATTCAGTAAAAATAAATGAAGTAAAGTTTACTAAAAGAAAGGATTGATTCTGTAAAAATAAATGAAGTAAAGTTTACTAAAAGAAAGGATTGATTCAGTAAAAATAAATGAAGTAAAGTTTACTAAAAGAAAGGATTGATTCAGTAAAAATAAATGAAGTAAAGTTTACTAAAAGAAAGGATTGATTCAGTAAAAATAAATGAAGTAAAGTTTACTAAAAGAAAGGATTGATTCAGTAAAAATAAATGAAGTAAAGTTTACTAAAAGAAAGGATTGATTCAGTAAAAATAAATGAAGTAAAGTTTACTAAAAGAAAGGATTGATTCAGTAAAATAAATGAAGTAAAGTTTACTAAAAGAAAGGATTGATTCAGTAAAAATAAATGAAGTAAAGTTTAATAAAAGAAAGATATACAGGAGATATACTTCCTGTCGGCGGCGCGAGCAGTCGCAGCGGCTACTCTGGAAGCAAAACACGGTGCTTTTGTTTGTTTTTCTGTGTAAATAATCCGATCTGAACTCGCAATCATGCAAAAGTTCGCTATGGGAACAACTTACGACCGACAGACCCTGCTAGACCTGCAAAATCAACAGAAATCTGTACTTACAGACGGTCTACGAGCGGAGCTACGCGTGCTAGGCCTGCTAAGATCCGCGGCGTTTCCTGAGCCTGCTAGCCGGAAGAGGTCTCTCCGCAAGCGTTGCGCGAGGAGCCGAAAGCGCGGTAAGAGAGCCGCAGTCCGCGCTAAGCTAATGGCTAACTCCAGCCGGCCAGCGGTTCCATCTCTCCTTCTCTCCAACGTTTCATGGTCCACATTTCCTTTGTTAAGATAAGCGTGAGTGGCCTACAAGACCTGACATACACAACACCATAGACGATGATAGTGAAATCAGAAGGACAACCTTTTCCTGAACTTTTAAACAGAGCTACAGGTTTGAGCATGTTTGAAATTAAGCAATATAATAACCTCCATAATAAAACTGCATTAACAGGTCTGAACAAGAACCGTTAATGTTGTAAGTCTTGTGGAAGTAATGTTACTGGAAAAGCTGATGTGTTTCCAGTCAGAGCGTTAACTGTGTATTTAACGAGTAATGAAATATATGACCTTATGTCCACAAGACTATCACAAGAGTTATAACATGTTTATTCTATTTGAACTGGTGTTCTTACGTACTGCAATATGATGTTTAAAAAGCTGTTTAAAAAACACATCGTTTCTTGCTTTTATTTTGTCTTGTATTTGATTGCAGACAATATAAACCCAAGATATTTCATGTTTTATCTGCTCAAATTGAAAAAAACCTTACTATTCCAAACCAAACTGCTTCTAATCTGATATTTGTACCATATAAGAACACCCCACGCTCTTTAACCCTCCTGTTATGTTTATTTGTCAGAAAATCTGTGTGAATATTTAATAACTAACTCCATTACTAATTATTCTATCAGTATTTAGTATAATGGTGTTCCTTACCTCTAACAGGTAATGCTTTAATTAGGACAATTCAACAAAGACATGTTCAAACTTTTTTTAATGTTTCTCTACTTTATTACTTTTGAAAGACCAACATATAAAACAATAGTTTTACATAATATTAAAACATAACATTTGCCTATACAGGACTGTTTGAATGCGGAGAGACAAAATACTCTACACCACCTTCAATTATCTTTTCAGCAGCATATTTTACAAAAACCTCCTGAACATTATAAGGTGTTTTGAGGTGAATGAATCCAATAATGCTCAAAAACACTCGATTTTTTGGCTTGTTCTGGCTGCTGCGCTTGTGCAGATCTCCACAACAACTCGTATCCCCTTGCAGCAGCAGAAGAAACAAGCTTTTCTTTTTTTGGTTAAAATACAGAACTTTATCCTGAACGAATGAAGTCTGAAGTTGAGCGTAATGAAAAATCCTACTCATATTTCATCCAGTGGATGATTTCCTCATCAATTTTTTTTAGAAAATCCAGTTCTCAGAACAGTGGTGGGAAAACACATGCTTTTTTTTTTTTTTTAGCTTTTAGGTTATCTCTAACTAAAAATACATGAAGGTCACGAGGTCAGAAACCTTTCAATATGTGGTAGCAAAATCTGATACATATCCAATTCACGAGAATGCGAGATAACAGAACTCAGAAACATTTGTAAATTGCAAATACTAAAAAGTGTAAAAACAACGTTTTAAAAATCCTAAGGGCATGTCTGAAAACTGTACTCTTTTTCTTTTTTATAATAATTTTATTTCTATTTTTTTCCCAATTTATCTGGCCAATTGTCCCACCCATTTAATATATCCCCTATTACTAGTGATGCTCCAACATCAGGAGGGTGAAGACTAGCACACACCTCCTCTGATACATGTGAAGTCAGACTCCGCCTCTTCTTGAGCTGCTGCTGATGCTGTAGCATTACCGAGTAGCATCACAGCGCTAACGCTCGGAGGAAAGCTCAGCGACTCGGTTCTGATACATCAGCTCACAGACGCATCCTTGTGCTGATCCACATCACCCTAGGAGGAGTGATGAGGGGAAAGAGCGCCATCTACTGTACTGTACCCACCCAGAGAGAGCAAGAACAACTGTGCTCTCTCAGGGCTCTGGCAGCTGATGGCAAGCTGCATGAACAGGATTCGGACCAGCAGACTCCTGATCAAAGTGGACCACTCTCAGCTTCAACCGTACTGTTTTTACGGTGAGCGGTACAGTGTGGACACGGTTCGGTTCGTATCGCGGTTCTTGGGTTCGGTTTCGATATATATTAATATTATCTAGATCCAACATGCAGCACGTTTTTAGACCTTTCTATTTTGAATCAACAACGTGCTCCTACTCACACTTGCAGAGCCAATATTAATTATAAAAAGGAACACTTATTCTTACCATTAGTCAAAAACAGGCAACTGACATCACACTGTGCTTTATCTGCTGACTGACTTTTACTTTGTATATTAGACTCAACGCTGAAGCCAAAATGGCCCCAAACAGAGGATTTATAACCTGACGGGGCCTCTTCAAATTTCTATTTCTCCGTTTTGCATTCACTTGCCATGATCACGCAGCTGAGAAAGTTTTGTTTAATTTGCCCTCAAACCTTCAGCGTCTGTCTTCAGAGTGCTGATTCGCTCTTGGGAAATTAAAAAAAAAATCAGATTGGTTGTTGCTTGGTTGTGG
This sequence comes from Astyanax mexicanus, assembly GCF_023375975.1. Lineage (NCBI taxonomy): Eukaryota > Metazoa > Chordata > Actinopteri > Characiformes > Acestrorhamphidae > Astyanax > Astyanax mexicanus. The sequence continues at coordinate 1,813,173 of NW_026040041.1, forward strand.
AGAGACACGCTGAGAGAAGTATATAAAAAAAAAGTCTCCCCCAGGTCCTATGCAGTCCTGACTATCACCCACAGAATACAGTTTCCAATCAATAACCACAAATAAAACATTAAAGTTTTGTCACCAGCAAGACATATAAGGACCAGAACCAGACAGAGACAGCTGAACAAACTCAAACTTTTTATTTTCTTAAAAATGAAATTAGCGGGTTCAAATTAAAGTGTTCTTTTTTTCTGTAGAGAGGAAAAACAGCGGTCAGATGGGTGGTGGGGTTGTGGGGTGGTGACGGAGGAGCAGGGCGGAGGAGGGAGAAACACACTGGCAGGGCAAAAAAAATACACTGCGTTTCCTAGTGGAGCAAAGATACAACTCCCCCCCAACCCCCAGCACGCACTCAGCAACCCCTCCCCCTTGCCTTTTGCTGGGCTGGGCATTCAGCACCTTATACAGTTTTTCTCAATTGGTTTGGCTCATTTCTTGAAACTGAGATGACATTCCTATAACTAAAAGGTAAATTGGCCAAACAGACTTACAGTTCTTCACAACACTTCAGATAACCAGCAAAATGTCATATGTCTCCCAAAACGTCCATTCTTGCTTCAAAATGAAGTCTTTCTCCCATATAAATAGTCAGTACCATAGAAATGGCATAGATCCTTCTCAATTGCTTTGGCACATTTTCATTCATTTCGTCCTCCTGTCAAAATAAACTGTACGGTGCAGCACAACTACATGGATCCTCATCACTGCTCATATCGCTCCAAAAACAGTTTACCCACGTGTCAAAACTGATTTCCTTTCTCACACAAATCATCAGTGCCCCCAAAATGCACTGTCCCTTTGGCATTGTGTAAGTACTGCAAGTCAAAATGCTTAGATGTTTTGTCTTTATGGCAGAGGTCTAGCTAAAGGAATACAATGATGACACCACACACACTGCACTCTTTCTGCTGAGGAAACTGTAACTATTTTTATTTACAAGTACATTTTTACACATTACTGTAGGTAGAAAAGAAAAAAAATACTAAGGAAAATGTATCAAACATACTATGTATACAAAATACAAGAACGATAAATTCTCATCAACATCACATCTGATGTGTTCTTTAGCAATGCACCGTGGGAAGAAGCGTCGTGAATGCCTGAGCCATCCTCTACACTGATCTCCACAGGACTATATCATCGTTATATCATCACAGGACTAGCATCAAAGAACTAGCACCAGGCCAGGCTGTATACAGTCATATGAAAAAGTTTGGGCACCCCTATTAATCTTAATCATTTTTAGTTGTAAATATTTAAATATTTCAGTTTGATATATCTAATAACTGATGGACACAGTAATATTTCAGGATTGAAATGATGTTTATTGTAGTAACAGAAAATGTGCAATATGCATTAAACCAAAATTTGACCGGTGCAAAAGTATGGGCACCCTTATCATTTTATTGATCTGAATACTCCTAACTACTTTTTACTGACTTACTGAAGCACAAAATTGGTTTGGTAACCTCATTGAGCTTTGAACTTCATAGCCAGGTGTATCCAATCATGAGAAAAGGTATTTAAGGTGGCCACTTGCAAGTTGTTCTCCTATTTGAATCTCCTCTGAAGAGTGGCATCATGGGCTCATCAAAACAACTCTCAAATGATCTTAAAACAAAGATTGTTCAGCATAGTTGTTCAGGGGAAGGATACAAAAAGTTGTCTCAGAGATTTAACCTGTCAGTTTCCACTGTGAGGAACATAGTAAGGAAATGGAAGACCACAGGGACAGTTCTTGTTAAGCCCAGAAGTGGCAGGCCAAGAAAAATATCAGAAAGGCAGAGAAGAAGAATGGTGAGAACAGTCAAGGACAATCCACAGACCACCTCCATAGACAACACCTGTCAGGTAACAAACTGTAGATTGGTCACCTGTAATGTGGGACACTCCTCCTCGTCAAAACCTGCTTTTACGTGTTACCTACTTACCTGATTGGCATGAATTTATGAAATGTTTAAAAAATATATGTGTTCTGTATTGTATTACAATTTCTTAATTCATTTTGAGAATTGAGCAGACTATTCTGCAGATGATGACTTATATGATGAAATTGTGCTGACATGTTTTGAAGAGAACAACCATTACACTGAGAACTAACCAATTAAGATAGATCTACAAGATGCATTCTTTTGGAAAATGTACTAAATGTAGGATGATTGTGTTAAGTGTAGGCTACTTGTACAAAACCATTTGCAAAAATGTACTAACTGCTTGAGACATGTACAAAATGAATTGAAATGTGATGAAAGCAATGAGAAATGCCATTCTGTTATGAGGAACCGCAAGTTAGTTTGGGGATTTGTTCATGTTATTTTGAGAATGTCATCTCAGTTTCAGGAAATGAGCCAAACCAATTGAGAAAAACTATAAGTAAGACTGAATAAGTAAATATATATGAAGCTATGTAGATATCTAGAGTGTGTGTGTGGACGTGAGGAAATAGTCCAGTAGGCAGTGTTGGGAAGGTTACTTTTAAAATGTAATTCCTTACAGATTACTGATTACATCACTCAAAATGTAATTTGTAACGTAATCAGTTACATTACTTCAAGTGAGTAACGTAATCTGATTACTTTGGATTACTTACAATATTGTCGTTTTTTTAAGCCTGAATTAATGTAGCAACCACATATTGCATATTATTGTTTTATTTTTTTCCAATTAACAAATAGATAAACAAATAAAACAGCCTTTTTAATCACCCTATAAAAATACTTATGAAACCATTTCATCAAACAATTTTATGAAACACTTCTATAAATTGATGATAAAATCATTAAAAACCATTAAAAACAAACAATGTAACAACAACTGTAAGATATCTCTTTGCAGGTTTGCCACTTTCTGCAGGTGGATTTTTTGCCAGGATTATCTAGGGGTGTAAATCACAAGATTCATTACGATACGTTACGATACGATTATTTTAGTCAGCGATACGATAATGTACGATACCTCAAATTATGTCACGATACAATTCGATTCGGTTCAATAGGATTTAATGTGATTACAATCTGTTCCTTTTTGTAAGAACTCACAAATGCAAACAAAATATAATTTTAATGTTTTATTATTAAATGTCAAATGCAGTGAAATCATAAACAGTAAACAATAATTCACTTCAACACTTTCATTTCCATTATTTAGGTTCCATTTGAAAACATCAAATGCAGAAGAAATTGTAAAAAAAAAAAAAAGCGCCTGTTATATTTAGAGTTTACAATGTGTGTATGGATGTTGGTGATGAATAGTCAATCATTCTCTACATTTCCTGATTCAGTAGGATCTTGACAAACATATCACAATGCATTGAAGAGTTACACTGCATTATATTAGGTGTCCACCAGGCGTCTCCAAAGTGTTCAAAACCTCTCCAGAGTGCCTTTAATCTAATACAAAGATACACAAGTAAATCTGTCTCTATACAGCCAGAGTTTGTAATATTTTTTGTTTGTTTGTGATAACTACTTCAGAGTAATATTAACATTTTTTTTGATGAAATGACACAAAATCACACGTATCCGCGCTGTGGGAGCGCCTTTGTTCAGCAGAGGGATTTTGATGACAGCGCTTAGGCATGCCCCGCCCCCAGCCATTAGGAGACCAATCAGGGCAAAGTACGTACCAGTGTTTTCATCTAAGGGTGGACTATTGGTTGAAATAGGTGTCAATCACTTTTGTGACCCTGGAGAAAGGCTATGACCTCATTTGATTGGATTGGATTGATCCATTGCTCACGTTATTGGTTCAAAAGACGATCACTCAGTGGTTTGTGGACCAATGAAAACCACAGAATCTAGAAGAGGACATCCTTAGCTTTGTATTCACGTACAACTTTACGTGAAAATATTACATTGCGTGGTCGCTAGGAGTTTGAGAATATTACGTTTCAGCTGCGCTGAAAATAAACGCATGTTTGTGAGGAGAAGTGAGCAGGAGAATAAAGGACTTTATGGATATTTTATCTGCGGTTCAGTGCTGTATTGCGGATGCTATGATAGTAAGTGAATTTTCTATAGTGTAATCTGATGTTATTTTACATACTAATATTATTTTATAAGGCTATTTTGTTGGGGAGGCGTGTTTCTCGTGTAAACAATGTGAAAAAACAGGCTGTTTTCAGTTGGAGATTTCTGGCGACTGGTTTCATGTAGATGGTTGTAAATTTGCATGCAGGTAGTTAAATTAGTACTAAAGAATATGAGTCGGTTATTTGGTCGGTGTGTTTAGAATATTTGACGCTTTTAAGCATTCTACTTTACATAGTCAGAACGGGCCCGCCGAAGGGCTAGGGGGCGCTTCTGCAGTGAAAACATTCTGATCGAAGGTTGTAAATCATAGAATATTCTGATGTTGTGATTTATGTGAATGTGATTGCGTTTTGTCAGTGTTGAATTGGAAGACCAAAAATAGGAAAGTACCGCAATGTAATCCATTTATTTTAGCAGAGTAACTGTAATCTGATTACCACTTACTGAAGCAGTAACTGTAACGGATTACAGTTACTCATAATTTGTAATCTGATTACGTAACGCCGTTATATGTAATCCGTTACTTCCCAACACTGCCAGTAGGTGACAGAATAACTATGAGTAAGTGCAGGTAAGGAATGAGTTGAGAGGGAAGTGGGAAGTGCAGGAGGGCAGAATGCTGTATAATATGGGGAAGTCTGATAGATGCAGTGTAAAGTAAAGAGTTTGTATGGGTGTTAGTGGGGAGGGTTGGGCAGAACACTGTTTTACTGGCTGGTTCTGGTTGCATCCCTAATTCAGATCAATGCTGAATACATGCTGGATTGTGGGCACATAAACATTTAAACTGAGATCTTTGAGGTGAACCAATTTATAATAACTGAGTTTAGTCTGTTGTCATTGGCAGCTTCTTTTCTATTGGCGTCTGTCACACTCTGGGTAAGTTGGCGGAAATTATATTATTTATGTAATTCTTACTACTAGTATACATTGTAGTATATAAGTCCTATCCACATTTTACATGAGCCTAAACAAATCCTGCTTATAAAAAATCAAAATCATGTTTAAAATATAAAGAACGGATTTAAATATATTTTAAAGCATTTTTAAATTAACTCAAGAGAAAAGCTTGCCACTTGCCTGATGAACATTTAGGGACCTTCACTTAATTTCACAGTATAATATCCATCATTATTACTGTATCTAGCGTTTCTGTGCTGTTGAAAATGTTTTGTAGATCGCTCTTAGTCTGGATCCTAGTCCTAAACCCTAAACCTGTCCTGAGTGACTCAGGACTCAGGACAGGAGCAGAAGCTCCAGACAGTTTAGCTCTCGGGATCTTCGGATCTCACAAGCCTCTCTACCACGACAAGGTGACGATCCATCAGAGAGGATTTTCAAAGCATCGCACGAAACCGTATCTTCTATACAAACTCTATTTACAGTGAATTTTATAAAGTAGTCCCTGGTTTCTGACAGTTCAGTTACTGCTGGGGTCAGATGTTGGTCCATCCTGTCCTCTGTGACTTTTTACTAAATATAGATACCAGTATTGAGTCTCTAGGCTAAATTCTGAAATAAACATCGGTTGCCTGTTTTTTAGATAATGAACAGCAGTATGTTTGTGAGAATGGTGAATGTAATGATATGTGAGGGAACACTGATCACTTCACTGCTACCTGTAAAAACACAGAGAAAGAAATCAATAGTTTTTGTTTCCTTTTTTTATAATATCATTTGAATTTACTCTTGTTTAATTTTACTCATCTGTAAGGCCGTATTTTTTTTTTTCATCTTTTTACATTATGAAATTTTTCAGTCATAAACTAAGATGGGGGAGTTCTCACAGAGTTGAAGTTTTATCTTAGTCATGTTGTGGTAAATTAAACAACAAACTTGTTTACAGCAGATGAGGGAAATTTACATGTAGAGTAGAGTACATCTCATCTTGAGTGATTAGGTCCTTAGATAGTATCAGCAGTCAGATATCATGAGTTTTAGTTTTAGTTGTCTAATTAAAAAAAACAAAAACAAAAAACACTGCTTTGTGTTGTTTTGGCGGCGTGCAGCATGTGAATTCTCTATAAAAAGCCTGAAAAGAGCCTTACTACTGAGCCTCTGTTCAGACCTGATATTTTCCTCTTTAATATGAGATTCAAAATTCACCTATTTCTGTTATTGGGTGGGACATGCCCCACCATTCCCCCCGGTTCCTAGGCCAGTGCTGATATCTCTGTTCAAATATTTTTAGAAATTTTTATTGGGTCAAACGTTTCGCTCAAATGCGACCACATTGTGCTGCTGCAGCATCAAAAGTAAAAGAGCAACAACGTTAAACAAAGGTTAAGAAAACCAAGGATACCAACTAATAACATGCTGTTTTTACATTGAGGTGGAACGCATTATCTGAGACACGTCCAGCTGCAGATACAGGAACTTCTAAATAACTCCTGTGATCCTGGAGAAGATGAAACCGAAACTTCATGTGAAGCGCTGCTGCTCTTTAGTGCATGAACATCAGTTTAGGAGCATGAACTGTTCAAACCATTGTCGAATACTGATCATTTAAACAGATTAAAGTGGGAACAGACTGAAATAATCATTAGATTTGGTGAGACATTCATGTTTGTGTTGCATTTATGAACATAGCGCTAGTTTGGTCTGGCAGATTGATTTTTTTTTTTTACAATTCTACCATCAGCTACAAAGCTTTTAAACCACGAACAGAAGAACTGTATTGATTACCTCGATTCAGTAAAGTAGTTAGATAGAGATAAATATAGATTAGATATTGACTCACTTGATGGAAGCGACACACTTGAATCTGTAGTAAAAGTGAAAAACACACATAAGGAATCTTACAGAAGAAAAACATAAATTATTTTATTTAACATAGTATATAAAGTAAATCAAATAAATACTCACTTAGTTTATCTTTTGTACTGTTAATCACTTCAGGTGTTTCTTTGGGAAAATAAACAAAAAGAAATTGCACTTTAAAGACCCAACCAACAGTCTTGTAAATGTTTTATAAATTTATTTTCATTTATTTTAGTCATTTCTCAAATCTGCTAAATCATGAGGGGGTAGATTAAAGTGTGATTTGTATTTACTGCAGTGAAGTAAAAGTAAATTACACTCCCCACCTGTAAGGGGAGTCCAGGAACAAAAAATATTGTGTTCAATTGGACAAAAATTTATCTTAGTTGCTGGCTAATGTATGGAAAAATTGTAATACACTTAAATGAAATTACCGTCTACTGAGAGCTTCACGCTCTGGATGAAGAGTCGTTTGGACTGTAGTGATCTTTTTACTCGATTCACCAGCAGGTAACTCTCATAAACTCCAGCATCTTCAGCTTTAACCTCCTTCAGAACCAGAGAACAGTTTCCTTTCTTCAGTTTATCTTCAGGAACATCAACCCGACCTTTATACCCCTCCCCCTCATAATGCTCTTTACCCCTCCTCTCAAACACCGTCTTAGAAATAGTTCTCCACTCGATGTGGGGACTTTGGTCATTTGCCAGATCATCGAGTTTAGTTCTCCAATTACACGGCAGAACAGCTGATCTGCCAACTTTCACGTCCATGAAGAGCCGACCCTCTGCAGAAAGTGAGCCTGAAAACACAACAGGGTGGATGCAGTTGCAAGGTAGTTAGTCACAAAGGTGAGAAACAACTGGGAGGTAATGTATATAAAGGACTAGGGGGAGAAGCTCATGTAATTGAGGCATTGTCCATATCCCAAAATTGTATTAATTCTTTGCAACGCTGCTTTGGGCAGAGTTCAGTACAGCTTTAGATAGTTTTCAAGCCAGGTCCCTCCAAAAGAAGACAATGTGACGAAACAGAGGATGATGAACAAACTAATAAAAATATATCCTGAAAACTAAAAAGAAGCCAGGATTTTGTGGGCTGTGGTCAGGTCTCAGATGTAACTGTAGTAAATGTTGGGGCACCAGTGGGTGAGAATCTGAACTGTAAGGTGAGGTAAGCTCAAGTGAATATGGTGAATATGGTGATGGGGAACCGGATTCGCTGATAAACAGGAGTTTGTGCGGGTGTGAGTCTCTGGAGAGAGTAGGAGGTAGTGCAGGAGAGGTTCATAAGGACTGAGAGAGGAAGAAGTCTGAACAGGTAAACTGGAGTAATTATAACACAAAACTGGTCTGTTTTGCTTCGTTTGATAGAAAGAGGGTTAGATGGACCGTGAATGTGAAATTGATTGTAGATTTAAGATGGGAGAAGAAAAAGGTGTGACCTTGAGGAAAAAAGTTTTCCTTCAGGAAAACAAGCCTGAAGGAGACAGAATTCGAGCAATGGGCAGGAACCAGAGTCTTCTCAGCAGACAGGGAGATGCCCAGACGGCAAAAGCAAACCACCTGTCCTTTTTTCACCTCCTGGATCTAATCATGAACTTCAGAGCAGCTGTTTACTGTTTCTCCACTCCAGCAAAAGATGCTCCACATATGAGCTGCTAACTCATCCACTTCCCTTTATAAATCTACGAGTCTCTCCTCTCTCTAATATGAGGGTTTTTGTTGTTGGTGAAGATGGAGACGTTTATACAGGTATCAGTGTGCAGCATGTGAGACGATTCAGGAACAGATTCATTCCCATGACACACAGATACAGATCAATTATATTTGTGAATGTGAACCGTCAAGATGGACAAATCTGATCTAAGCAAAAAATCTGATTTGAGCAATGTGGCTTGTAATGTGAACATAGTCTAAAAGCCTTTTTATCATCATCATTTAGAAATCAAGACTTAACATGCTTTTATAGATAGATAGACAGATAGGTAGATAGATAGATAGATAGATAGATAGATAGATAGATAGATAGATAGATAGAGATAGACAGACAAAAAGATAGATAGATAGACGGTCATTTACCTGTAGAGATGACAAGCATTAGGATAATCTCCTGAAGAATGATGCCCATGGCACTGGAGTATGCACTAATGAAGAAGACATAGGAAAAACAGCCACAATCAAATGCTGACTCCTATGTCTATCTTATATAAAACCTCCTCACCCAAATTTTACTTTGTGTAAAATGTAAATAAGTGTGCCTCGCAAGACAGGACAATGTCCTCCGAGCATTTTCCATTTCAGCTCAAGTTTCAAAAACTTCATCCCTGTAAAATCCTCAGCTGTGGACGATGTGTTTAATTTACAACATTTATAATCGACTTATTATTGAGATGTGTTACTGAATCATGTTTAATTTTTTTTGTCATAAAATGTTAACCCTTCTCACTTTTAACATCTGAAATTTGTTCTATATTCTAGTGAATAAAACAAGGCTCTATGAGACTTACTTATCACTAACTAATCACTAACTAATAACTAGCTAACTCACTGATTAGGTAACTAGCATAGTTTAAGCATGAATATTCAGCACACCTCACTAAAGTGAACCTTTTTAATAGAGTGAAGCACTTATATAACATTAAACATAACGTTAGTATGAAATTAAATTGAAAAGTATCTGCTGTGCACTGGAACCCGTTCACTGTGCCATGTTTGGAAGCAGTGATACGCGGATCAATATTGAAATATCAATACCTCAGATACCAGATCTTTATGCTCCAAAATCAATTTGGTTATGAAATAAGTAGCGAAATAAATACATGCTTCAACAAAAAGCTACAAAAAATTCATCTTAGAGTAAAAAATATGTGCATGACTGAGATTATTTATTCAGGTAAGGTTTCCTAAAGATTTGATCATTTAATTGATATTCTAAAGTAGATTACATATACTAGGTGTCATTAAATTATATCAGTCTAATTTGCTTTGATTGTTAAATGAACATATTCAAGTTGTCAACTATTATTGTGGCATTTCTTTATTTATTTAACTACCGTATTTTTCGGACTATAAGGCGCACCGTATTATAAGACGCACTATCAAAGAACGCCTATTTTCTGCTATTTTTCCATACATAGGGCGCATCGCATTATAAGGCGCGTTAAGTGACACTAGAAAGGGTGCCTATATCAAAGTGAACAGGGGTGGCGCCATGTTTCCCTTCCCCCACCGGGGGGGGGTCTTGCCGGTGGAGCGTCTCAGTATACAAAATATAGCTCTTTCAAAGTCAAACGAGTGCTGGATATTAATCTACACAGATTCCTCTCCTGAAAACTGTTTATTTGGGTGAGTAACGTGCTTCAGTTTATTTACAGTAAGCTTAGCTTTCCAGATGTCCACTAAGGCTTGCTGCACCAGCGTTAGCATAGCTATCCGCTAGCACGCTAGCTAGTCACCTAAACTAGTAAAGTTAACCCAAACTTAAACGACAGCGTTACACTGAGTAATCCTGCGTGTTCTGGTAAGACAGTGAGATATTAGCTAGCGATTCGTCCCCCGTAGCTTGTTTTAACACGGTAAACAAGCAGATTACAGGCTGATAAAACTCACCTCTGAGAGAGTTAGCGCTTAGCATCTAGCTAATGCTAGCCAGGCAAAGCAGCACAGACTTACAGGCCGATAACTCACCTCTGAACGGTGAACGCTTAGCGATTAGCATCTAACTCTAATAATACTGCTCCAGCAGTATTAAAAGTGCTAAATTTAGAAAATACTGATCTCTGAACAGTGAAAAAGCTAGCTAGCTAAGCGGTTAGCATCTAGCTAATGCTATTGCTGCTCTGCACGAAGTGTGTGTTTACTGCTCCTTACACCTGACGGGTAAAATTTAGATAATACTGATCTCTGAACAGTGAATAAGCTAGCTAATGCTATTTGCTGCTCCAGCCTCGGAGCTGCACGGCTCTGGACTCTGTATAGCACTGAAACTCTGTATAACGCTGCACGGAGTGTGTGTTTACTGCTCCTTACAACCTGACGAGTAAAATTTAGATAATACTGATCTCAGTGAATAAGCTAGCTAGCTTAGCGGTTAGCATCTAGCTAATGCTATTGCTGCTCAGCCTCGGAGCTGCACGGCTCTGGACTCTGTATAGCACTGAAACTCTGTATAACGCTGCACGGAGTGTGTGTTTACTGCTCCTTACACCTGACGGGTAAAATTTAGATAATACTGATCTCTGAACAGTGAATAAGCTAGCTAACGCTATTTGCTGCTCCAGCCTCGGAGCTGCACGGCTCTGGACTCTGTATAGCACTGAAACTCTCTATAACGCTGCACGGAGTGTGTGTTTACTGCTCCTTACAACCTGACGAGTAAAATTTAGATAATACTGATCTCAGTGAATAAGCTAGCTAGCTTAGCGGTTAGCATCTAGCTAATGCTATTGCTGCTCAGCCTCAGAGCTGCACGGCTCTGGACTCTGTATAGCACTGAAACTCTCTATAACGCTGCACGGAGTGTGTGTTTACTGCTCCTTACAACCTGACGAGTAAAATTTAGATAATACTGATCTCAGTGAATAAGCTAGCTAGCTTAGCGGTTAGCATCTAGCTAATGCTATTGCTGCTCAGCCTCGGAGCTGCACGGCTCTGGACTCTGTATAGCACTGAAACTCTCTATAACGCTGCACGGAGTGTGTGTTTACTGCTCCTTACAACCTGACGAGTAAAATCCATACAAAAGGCGCACCGTATTATAAGACGCACTGTCAATTTTTGTGAAAATTAAAAGTTTTTAAGTGCGCCTTATAGTCCGAAAAATACGGTACGCATTTTACTGGCAATTTCAATTTGAGTCTCCCAGTATTATAAAACAGCAAGTGTTTGTATTCTCCAATTCTCTTATTGGAGAGACTACATGCAGAGTTTAATCTAAATAGTAAGCATTCAATGCAGAAAACCTCAATCATACTTCCAATTAATAAATTATTTGGATATCTTTTATGAAGCCTGAATTTTAATTGGCATCGAATCCGAAAGGAAAACGGTGGTATCGAACATCACTAATGTTTTGAAGCTGGCGGGGTGGGTGTGGTCAGTCTCAGATAAGGATTCAGTTTACCCGTCAGTCCAGAACCAGCTGACCAATGGAGATTCAAGGGGAACGCCTTCTTCTAAGCCCCGCCCACCCGTGAAAACTGTGCCAAAACTCTAGGTATATTTAAAAATATTGCTATCTTTATTTTTCTCTTTCAAATTTACAACATTAACTTTTTCCTTTTGATTCTTAAAATGATGATTGTGGATTTTTTATTTTGTTACGTAAAACATTTGGCAAAAAATTTACTCCATAGCTCCTGGGCATGCACTCTCTCTCTCTCGCTCACACACTCACTCACACACACCCTTTCCTCTTTCCCTTGCCAACATTTAAATAATGCTGTGGGAGGAGTAGTTTGGAAGGAGTAAACAACTGAAGTAAACAACCGGTGCTGACTTAACTGAAAGCAGAACAAAGAAGTGCTCTAAATCTTATGCTGCAATGTTTTCTTTTACAAAGCTGTAAAACTGGAACTGTACTTTTTTAGTTCTGTTGTTTTATAGCTGCAGCCAACAGTAGTTTTGGTTTAACAGAACTAAGAACTAAAAATACATTATTAATTTAAAATATGTTGTCTAGTAGTGACTGTACCCCCACCTACTCCAGCAACACCATCATCAAGTTCGCGGATGACACGACCGTGGCGGGACTCATATCTGGAGGAGACGAGACAGCGTATAGGCATGAAGTTCAGGGACTGGGCAAGTGGTGTGCCGAGAACAATCTCTCTCTGAACTCCTCCAAAACAAAAGAACTAATTATAGATTTCCGGAGGAAACCCACAGACCCCACACCACTCTTCATTAACGGGGACTGTGTGGAAAGAGTCCCCTTCTTCAGATTCCTGGGTACGTACATCTCTGAAGATCTCTCCTGGACCACAAACACCACAGCTGCAGTCAAGAAGGCACAGCAGAGACTCTATTTCCTGAGAATTCTCAAGAAAAACAACATTCAAGAGAAGCTGCTGGTGTCCTACTATCGCTGTGCCATTGAGAGTGTGCTAACCTACTGCATCTCAACCTGGTACAGTAGCTGCTCAGAAAGGAGAGCACTACAGAGAGTGATCAACGTGGCCCAGAAGATCACCGGCTGCCCACTACCCAGTCTGGAGGACCTGTTCAGCTCTCGCTGTCTCAGCAGAGCAGCCAACATCCTGAAAGACTCCTCCCACCCTGGACATCATCTTTTCCAACAGCTGCCCTCTGGAAAACGCTTCAGGTCCATCACTTCCAGGACAAACAGACTGAAAAACAGTTTTTACCCCTGTACTGTACGAGAACTGAACACTGCAAAACGCACGCACACTCTCAGACCACTACCAAGGAACTGAAAAAAAAAAACTAACAACCTTAATAACCAGACTTATAACGCACTGTGCACTTTCTGTATTTATTTATTATTGGGTAAACGTGTTACTATATTGTTTATATTTTCATACATCCACTGTAAATTTTGTGTATCTGAACATAGAGCTGTTACTATTTTATTTTATTTTATTTTTGTTCAGGCACCGTAAGGATTGCTGCTAAATTTCGTTGTACACTGTGCAATGACAATAAAAAGTATCTTATATGTAGTAGCATTAAGCTCTGTCACACTAGCCAGGTTTCCATCCAAACCTTTCAAAAAAAGAATGCGCAATTTCCAAATTTCGACAGAAAAAAATGCGAATTAAGCCGTGTTTCCATTCACTACAGTTATGCGAATAAACTTTAGATAACGTGGGAGAGGACGCCAAACAAGCATGGAGAGGTTTGATTCTGTTTTTGCTCTGATACGTCATTTTTTATGCGAAAAACCCTTTTCCATCCAGTTTTTCCGAATTTTGGCGATGCGATATTCTAACTTTTCCACCCCCTCCTAGCGTAAAAATCGTTTTGCGATATTTGGGGCTTTTTTCGAATTTTTGACTTTTTCCATCCAGCTTTTTTCATGCGCATTTTCAAAATGCGCAAAAACTTGGTGGATGGAAATAATTCAGGAATAATCCTTGTCATGTAAAAGTTTATCGGAACGCATGAAAACTTTACAGCACAGCCTAATAAAATATTAACGTTAATGCATCATTTTAAATATAATATGAAGGCAAAAAAAAAAAAAAACTGGAAAAAGTTCCCATTCAGTGCTTGACAGTTCAATTGTGAGCATGCATGAGGAGTTACATGTAAAACAACAGGAGTGAAAAAAATATATTTATTTTAATTTGCATTGTTTTGCTTATCCTATAGAGAGCATGAATCTGCAGAAATAAAACCAGCAGAGAGCTGAAAAACCCAGACCCCCCCACCCCCCACCCAAAGAAATACATATCATTATTCCACCTTAAATACTGCAGCAGTTAACCCGGTAGTTACCTCCTCACTTTCCTAGCACCATTCCATTCCACCTTAAATACTGCAGCAGTTAACCCGGTAGTTACCTCCTCACTTTCCTAGCACCATTCCATTCCACCTTAAATACTGCAGCAGTTAACCCGGTAGTTACCTCCTCACTTTCCTAGCACCATTCCATTCCACCTTAAATACTGCAGCAGTTAACCCTGTAGTTACCTCCTCACTTTCCTAGCACCATTCCATTCCACCTTAAATACTGCAGCAGTTAACCCTGTAGTTACCTCCTCACTTTCAGCGGAGTAAAGTTAGTTTGATATTCGATATTCAGCGGAGATTCGCCTTTCGGCCGTTCTCTTGCTCACAGGCAATGTCCTAAACTCTCCCAAATTACATTTTCCAAACCACAGAAGAACAGAGAACAAACTACAAACGTCAGATTTTCTGAAAACACCCAACCTTTCTGTTTCTCCGAGGATATTTACTGAAAATGGCAGGAATCGCTGCAGCGGGCGCTGAAGCTGTTAAGGGACCGTCTGCAAAGTACGGACCCTGATTAAAAACGTAAACATTCACAGCGCCGTTTAATGCATTTCTACTGTAACACGCCCATATGAAATATAGATAAAAAAATCATACGTAGTCTTTAGAGACACACCTGAAAAATAACTACAACTTTTATTTTTGAAAAATATGATTTGGTTGATTTTATATTAAATTTTAATACTAAAAATTGCTACTGTACTGTACTAATATGAAATATAGAAATAAAATCACTTGTAGTCTTTAGAGACACACCTGATAAACATACTACAACTTTTATTTTTGAAAAATATGACTCGGTTGATTTTTTTAAAAAAATTTAATAATAAAAATTGCTACTGTACTGTACTAATATGAAATATAGAAATGAAATTACTTGTAGTCTTTAGAGACACACCTGATAAACATACTACAACTTTTAGTTTTGAAAAATTTGATTCTGTTGATTTTTTATTATGTTTTTAACGTTAACTTTTTTACTTTAAAACGCCCATATGAAATATAGATATAAAATCACTTGTCTATAAAGATACACATGAATAGACAAGTGATTTTATATCTATATTTCATATGGGCGTTTTAAAGTTGTAGTATGTTTATCAGGTGTGTCTCTAAAGACTACAAGTGATTTTATTTCTATATTTCATATTAGTGCAGTACAGTAGCAATTTTTAGTATTAAAATTTAATATAAAATCAACCAAATCATATTTTTCAAAAATAAAAGTTGTAGTTATTTTTCAGGTGTGTCTCTAAAGACTACGTATGATTTTTTTTATCTATATTTCATATGGGCGTGTTACAGTAGAAATGCATTAAACGGCGCTGTGAATGTTTACGTTTTTAATCAGGGTCCGTACTTTGCAGACGGTCCCTTAACAGCTTCAGCGCCCGCTGCAGCGATTCCTGCCATTTTCAGTAAATATCCTCGGAGAAACAGAAAGGTTGGGTGTTTTCAGAAAATCTGACGTTTGTAGTTTGTTCTCTGTTCTTCTGTGGTTTGGAAAATGTAATTTGGGAGAGTTTAGGACATTGCCTGTGAGCAAGAGAACGGCCGAAAGGCGAATCTCCGCTGAATATCGAATATCAAACTAACTTTACTCCGCTCTCACTTTCCTAGCACCATTCCATTCCACCTTAAATACTGCAGCAGTCAGGCTTGAATCAGTTCCTCACTTTCCTAGCACCATACCTTTCCACCTTAACTAGTGCAGGCAGCAGTGAGTGCGTGGTGGTGTTGTGTTTAAGGTGGTGTAGGCTGGTCTTACCTGATACTGCAACAGCCTGAGTAGTACAGCACGATCTCCTGATCTTTCTGTGGAAACTGAAGGAAGTCAGACTCATGTAATACAAACACCAGAGGGGCGGAGACTACCTCTATAATCAGCTCTGCAGAACCTGATCTCTCTCTCTCTCTCTCTCTTTTTCTTTGCTCATGAGCTCCTCTCCCCCTCTCTTCCCCTGATTTTTTTTATTCTTGCACATGGTGTATTTTTCCTACTAAGAGCTAAGAGGCACTATGCAAGTTTAATATGTGTAATATAATATCGTGTCTGAAAACTTAAATGCATAAATTAACAGCATTCTGTTAAAATATAATAGGATTTGCATATAATTTTACTTCATCATTTAAATATAGTTGTTTTCTTGTAGCTTAGTTTGACCAATTGTCAATCAATATGCAAATGAGGGCATTGCATCATTTAGCGGTATTTTGTGACAAATGTTGTTGTAAGTCAGTATACATGCAGTGATATACAGTCACTACTACCTGAGCTGCAGTGGAATCAGTGTACAGCTAATATTTTAGGGGACAGGGACATAAGAACACCCGCAACCAGAAATATACAAGCCTTAATGTTTTATTTTTTAAGCAGCAATTTTCTTCAGGGATAAGTTGTTTGCCCAACATAACAAACAAAACGTAATTAACTAGGGTTCAGAACAAGAACTAAACTTCTAAAGAAAAGTTAAATTAAATACAGTTCTTAGCCTATTTCCCTCTCTAACTAAAAGAGGAGAAAAAGTGATCAAATATACAGGACCTTATCCCCTACACTGCTAATCAGGCACAAGAGGGGAAAATAATTAATATACAAAAATCCCCACCAAAATATCTCTATCCATAACAGGTGGGCTTTGATTCATAGTTCCAAATATGCCCCATATAAAACCTGTTTCTACACCCATGGCTGTCAGGATTTATCACATGCAGCAAAAATATCCAGCCCTAAATCTGTCTAAATCTCATCCTTCAGAAGCTTAAACTAGCTCAGAATCTAAAGACCTTATTTTAGTGATCTATAGCGCATCAATCAGTGGCGCATCATGCAGCTTGATTTAGGGCGTGTCAGGGTGTCTTTGCTATTATAAAAACAGGAAAAGTACACCTTGTGCATCTCAAAATGCACAAAAGGCATGTACTAATTCTCTTAATTAATCATGGGTGTGGTCAATTTTGGGTGTAATGTAAAATAAACCAATCATAGTGTCTCTTGCTCATCATTCTCTTTAAAAGTCAGGTGAGCTTGCTTGTTTTTAGTCTTGTTAACGCCCACTCCTGCCCAGTTCCACTTGTTTTAGTCCTGTTACTGCCTGCTCCTGCCCACTTCTGCTTGTTTTAGTTTTATTACCACCCGCTCCCGCTTCTTTTAATTCCGTTATCACCTTCTCCTGCCCACTTTAGTCTTTAGTCCCCAGTTTTTCCAGCTTTCGGTACCAGTGTTTATGTGTCATTTTTAAATAAAATAAAATAAAATACAGCATGATTCTTCCAGGTAAAATCAAATTTGTCCCGTTGAAAAGAATGGAAAGTACAGAAATTTCATCCTTTAAACTAGAACAGGATCGGTTCTGTGTGTGAGCTCAATTATTTGAATGAATAATTACTGAAAGCGGTAATAGTGACTCTCATGTTTGGCCCTCAGGAGAAGTTATTTGAGAAGAGCTCTGGAGTGTGATACTCTGCTTCTCAAGGTTTCAGTTGGTTGAGTTGAGAGTAACTGTGTTCCAGTCAGTAACCAGCAGAAACTTTATCACTGTTTGTTTATCACAAGCTGTTTCCTAGCACTAGTGTGCACTAGTGTTTTATGGAGTGATACGGGTGATCCATTAAAAACCTGTCCTGATTTCCTAAACCACAGGATGAGTAGAAGTCGTTACAGCCTGTTCTGTACTTTATTCTTGTGGGAAAATGTATGAAACTTAAATTAAACTTAGGGATGGTACAAGCAGGACCAGTGCAGTTGCAGTAATCAGATGGTGATTTGTGTATGTGTACTGTGCATTATAAAGAACTGAGCAAGTATTTAAAAATACTGCCTGAAAAAAGCTATTGAATACTTAATATAGTAATAGAACTTGTTATTTGTTACTTGTTCAAACACAAAAACACATTTTAGAGTGAAAAACACTTATCTCCAGTTTTGTTAATTTTTAAATGACTACATAATTTGAACAGATAAACTGTCTCTTACACTGTGGCAAAATTTCTTGATGAACGGACCAATAGAAACTCTTCAAAATGACCTGAAATAAACTCTTTTTACATTGACTTCCACTGATTTTTTTTCTCTCCCATTACTGCCTGCTCCCACTTGTTTTAGTCCTGTTACCCAATAATAATAATAATAATAATAATAATAATAATAATAATAATAATAATAATAATAATTATTATTATTATTATTATTATTATTATTATTATAAATCTTACTGTTTAGTTTGTTGTTTTCCTTCAATATGCATGAAAATCATTGGGTGATTATTATACTTTTCTAGACTATTAATAGTCTAGAAAAAAACAATTCTACTTAACTTTGAATAACTAGGTCTTGTTCACACAACAATTTTTAAATTTACTCAATTGGTTATTGTCACGTCTGGTGCTGTTAGCTCCTCTGTCCCTTCCACACCAAGCTCTAACGGAGGTTCTCAGGTTAACAACTACACTACCCAGAATGCACCACCCGCTGACATCACGCACTCACCTGACCACGTGACACCTCACCTGCTTCCACCAGGAAGTCCCGAATACTGATTACTGGCACTATAAAGGTGCACGCCAAACAGACTTCATCGCCGCGTATTGTAGGTTCTCCTCGTACAAAGCGTTACTTTATCTCTTGTCTCAGTTTATCTTGTGTTTCACCTAGTGATGGGCAGATGAAACCTCATTGGGTGTATGGTACATTTCCCAAACTGTATCGACACTGTGTTGAAACTGTGTTGCTGTATCACTTAATGGCGACATCTGCTGGACTAAGAAAGTCATTGCAAGCAACTGCGCGAGGAAATGCATCGGTCACGTGGTTTTCCTTAAAATGATACGCGGTCTGACACAGGGGATCGCCTTGTTTGCTCGGTGCATGCGCTGAGGTTCCAGTGTCGTCAGACCCATCGCTACCAAACGATACAGGAAGTGTATCGGTCACGTGGTTTTCCTTAACTTGATACGCGCACCGACACGGGGTTTCGCCTTGACAGCTCGGCGCATGTGTCGAGGTTTCAGGGTCATTAGACCCATCACTAGTTTCACCTTGCTTTTGTTTTCTCGACGCCGATTCTTGCCTCTGCCTCTGATATTGGATTGTTTGTGTATTACCTGGACTGTACTTTCACCACCGCCTCTTGGATTATCTCTGATACTGGATTGCTTGTGTATGAACTCTGGACTGTCTCTCGTTTATGGTATGGTTTTGTCTTCATTGCTCTGTCTACTGGTGATCACCCTTGTTTTTGTATCGACCCTGATTACATCTGTTTATTCTTATAATAAACATATATTGTTTTTATCAGTATCTGCGCTTGTCTGCTATTCTGTTCTGACAATGACAGTTATATTATAAGTGTTGTGGATTTAAAGAATTTAGTTTTAACACCAATAGTATTGGTATTCTTGACTTATTATATATATGTGCTTTAATCCCAGTTCAGAAATAAAAAATCAAAGTATATTTTTCTTTTTTTATTTAAATATGCCAACACTGAATAGTGAAAATTGTCTCACTAGGAACACCTTAGCAACAGAATACAGGTAACTTGCTCTTACAGCCTAAAACATTGAGACCTGGCAGCTACCCAATATATATAATACAAATAAACACCCACGAGAAGGTAGCTCTGGGGGAAATGACTGCACACTGTTGGTTAAAGGCAGTATTTAAATATATGTTTGCCATAAGCCAATGGGAAAGCTTTATGAACCAGCACTGATGAGAGAGGCTTAAAAATTAAAAAGACACAAATGCATGTTTTTCTCACTTTTCTCAAAATAAACCTTTTCTTGCTTAAGTCATTTAGGATTACTAAAATGATATATATATATTTGCTAAATGCTAAAAAACTGAGAGAGAATTCTTTAAAGAATTGTATTAGTTTCTGCAAATCAAAAGTTTACTACATACACTAAGATTACTGACAACCAATATGATGATTGGTTTATTGAGTTAATTAGAGACATCTGTTGAATTTTAGGGCACACCTGAAACACACTGTTCTTTCTGTAACATCATCAAGATAAATCTGGTTTATACTCAGGTGTAATTCCCGAATGCCTGAAGGAGCCTCGTTCATCTGTACAGACATTTATACACAAGTACAAACAAGATAGGAATGTCCAGTCATCATACAGCTGCCCAGGAAGGTTTGGTTGAGCTGGGTTTTGTTTGGTTGAGTTTGGTTGATTTGGTTTGTTTTGGGTTGGGTTTGGTTTAGTTGAGTTGGATTTTGTTTGGTTTGGGTTGGGTTTGGTTTGGTTGAGTTGGGTTTGGTTTGGTTAAATTGGGTTTGCCTTGGTTTGGGTTTGGTTTGCTTTGGTTGAGTTGGGTTTGGTTTGGTTAAGTTGGGTTTGCCTTGGCTTACCTCTGACCAGAGGTGCAATAAGATTCACGATTCAAGAGTGTTACTGTCATATGTACAGCAGAAACTTTGTCAGAGTTCTTATCAGAGGAAGTCAGGTGAGCTCTGACTTTGGTGGATTGCTATTTTAGCGGTGCAGCTACCTGAAATATGGGAAAAAGTTGTGTATACTCCATCAGGAATAATTTGTTCAACTCCATCTGAAAAGCTCTGCTTGTTTTGTCTTATTTTAAGCAGATCAATAAAACCCAGAGCAGAACTAACCCGGAGTGACCCACCGTTTAGCCCAGTGTTCACTCCGGTTCAATTTAAATACAACAGTGATTAAAACACTAAACTCTACATCAGCATTAATTGATTGATCATTTATTTATTGATTATGAGTGAGGACTGTCAGCAGTGTGTGCTGGTAAATAGTTTAATGTGTGAGTGAGTGGAGGAACAGAATTATTATTTTATTGTGTAGTTCAGAGATGTGCTGATCATAAAGAAACGCTCTGCTGTGTAAAAACTGCTCCTCTGTCTGAACAGAGCTGCTGTAGCTGAGCTCCAGTAATCAGCACAACAATTAGATGTGTGAAAATTACAATACATGGAAAAGGAATAAAGCAATAAGACATCCTGTGCACAATAAAAGTGTGGATCAGTGTATGTTACTGTTGTTGGGACAGGGAGGGACGAGAGGGCGGACGTGTTTGCAGGTCAAGAGATTTACTTACAAAAACAGTAAACCAAAGAGTAAACCAAAAGCACAACAGAAAGCACAGGACAGAGTGATGCAAAACCTAATAAACTATGGAGCCAGATAGCTGACAAAAGTATTTGAATCTGAATTTTGTATATTTGAATTATATTTACATGACATTTCAAAAAAATGAATTTTTTAATGGTGTAATTAATAAATTTGAATTTTGACAATGCATTTTGTGTTTTGAACTTATGATGTGGTGACATTTGCTGTTGAAAAAAATTCATTTCAAAATTACAACTTGCAATTTTCAGATTAAAAAAATTCAGATGCATACATTTCAAGTCGCTCAAATTCAGATCTCAGAAATACGAATTCAAACCGGAGTTCCAACATCCGGGGCTTCCCAGGAAAAGTAAATTGTTTAGAGCGATCGATCGCAGCATTAACGAGACACAGCGCCATCTCACGGCTGCACTCGAGTTCACGTCTGTGGAGGTGAAGCTGAGCAGATGAGCCGCGTTTGTACGGGAGAAAACTAAGGATGAACCCCAACGAGGTAAGTGCATACAAAGTTCTTCACGCCCACATAATCATCTAGGTAATTAATTAGAGTTCTAAATACTCAGTGCGCCACACGGCAAGCTTGATATTTTGCGTTGTATAACGCAGGGTGACTAGCTAGCTAGCTTGTTGGTTGTGGGTAGCCAAGGGATTTGGTTGGCCTGAGCTGGTCTGAGTTTAGGAAGGCATGGGTATTCCGTTGCTTGCACGTATTGAAACGGGGAGAAATACATTTTAAACACTGTTATCAAACTTTTCACTTTAGAACTCTCAAAACAGTCTAAAACGTGAAAACAGCTTAACACGGCTTAATGTATTTAAACAATGAGCCAGGAACACCAAACATCACTCACTCATTACTCTAATAATGTAAGGATGAACCTGTACTCCAGTAGCACAATGTTAAGCTTTTTCCACCCATTGAAACCTATTACTAGGAAACAGTTTATTGTATTTAGACAATGAGCAAGGAACACCAAACTTTAATTAAATATGCCAAATCAATGACCCCACCTTTTAATTAATATCTAACCAAATAGTTTTATTTAAGCTTTAATTATTTACAATTATGCATAATATTCAATTCGATAAAGTAAATTTAAGTTAAATGTCATTTTAAGTATTATGTATCATGTGCAATTGAAGGTCTTGATGTTCTTTTATTTTTAATTAACTGTTTAATTAGCAGGCAATGATTAATTGGCTGTGGTGGTTTTTAGTGTTAAATGAATGGGTAAGGGATGGTTGACTGTGGGGTATTTAGTGGTTAGTTGACTTTGGGCATACTTTATTAACGTTTGGTGTTCCTAGGTTGCTGTTGTAATATATTAAGCCACATTAATCTGTCTCAATGGGAGGGAAAAAAATGTAACATTTTATTTTAACTTTACTGTTGTAGTACAGGTTCATCCTTACAATATTAGAGAGTACTAATGAAGAGAAATAAGTGAGTGAAGTTTGGTGTTCCTAGCTCATTGTTTGAATACATTAAGACACATTAAGCTGTTTTCACGTCAAGCATTCTGTCTACCTCATTTACATAAATGACACACCTGGTTTGACTCGTATGGTCAGTTGAATCTCTGCAGAGCCTAGCAGTGGTCTGCTAGGAAGAATTTCATGTAAGATTTGACTATTGTTTGAGAGTCAACTGTTAGGAATTGGTGTGTTAAAATGACATGGTAATTAAAGCTTATTTTGTTCTTGTTTTATGTTTAGCAACTAACCTTACTTCTGGATCATGTTTGGGAGAGGCTTCGTTCGCGTCTGGAGCGTGTCCTTGACAGGATGCCTTTGGATTTAGACTATATGGAATTTGTCTGTGCTCAAGAACTAGTTTTCCTCACTGCCATCTCCCCTCAGATCAGTGTACCCCATACCATATTGGAGGCTTTAACTGAGCTAAATAGTGCAATTAACATGGCAAAGCAACAGAATGAGACACACATGGTGGTTGTACAGATGGAACAAGGTTGCCTTGGACGACCAAAAGTGGTGATCAGTCAAGAATACCTGAAAAGTTTCCTTGACATGAATTTGCCCATTTCATGCATTGCTGGTCTATTAGGAGTATCAGAAAGAACTGTTCATAGGCGCATGACAGAGTACAATCTCTCAGTTAGGGCACACTACAGTACTCTCTCAGATGAGGAGCTGGACACACTGGTGTCTGATGTCACATCCAGAATGCCACACTCTGGTTATAGGATGGTGAAGGGAATCTTGCTGGCTGAAGGGCACAGAGTACAGTATGACCGTGTTAGAGCATCACTTCATCGTGTTGACACACTCAGAGTCCTGTCCAGGATGACGGAGAAGGGTTGCGTTGTCAGAAGAAGATATTCAGTTCCAGGCCCCAAGTCAATGATGCACGTTGATACTAATCATAAACTAATTAGCTATGTGTCCTTCTATGCTCCTAAAGCTATTAAAATTATCGGAAGGTGTTGCCTGGTTTGTTATTCCTTGTTTTATTTGTAATTTATAGTATCCTCTGGGTTCAGCTTAGATTGTGCATTCCTATTAACGTCTGTGGACAGCTACTCCAGCCTAGCTACTCCAGCCTAGTATTGATTATGGTCAGCTTTCATATGTTACCTACTAAAAAGTTTTTTTTTTTTATCTCATATTAGATTCACCATTGTTGTGTTTGGTGGAGTGGATGGCTTCTCAAGAAAGGTGATTTTTATGAATAATTGTTTCTTGAATTACAGCACCTTTTTAAATCTTGCACTTTTTATTTCTTTCTCTCTTTTTGGTTGTTAAAGCATATTTTGCTCTGTCTTAAGTTTATTGTATAATGTTTTTAATTACTTTATTAAAATTGTGTTGTTTGTTATACTGTTAAGAAGCCTGGACATATTTTTATATGACCTAGATAATGTACCTGGGAGCTGCCACGAACAACCTGTCATCAACTGCACTGACCTTCTTCCAGGAATCAGTGGACAGATTTGGTTTCCCTCTTAGGTATGTTATAATAGTCTATAAATTGTGCACATAATGACTTAGGTTAATTATATTGAGTTAAGCTTTTTCATTTTGTTTCAGTAAATGTTGAGCATATTGTTATAATATTTTACATATTTCTTTAAAACACACTTTTAATTAAATCAGCTTAAATACTTTTTTCATTGTTTTAGCCAAACCCATGATGTTGCCATTGCTAGTGCTTTGTTTAGTAACTACAGGAATATGTACTTTTAAGTTAATAATTGTGCCAATCACAAATTGTAATATTCTGCAACCTTATAGAGTAAGGGGCGATCAGGGAGTTGAGAATGTCCAGATAGCACGCCTCATGTTCACAGTCCGTGGAACTGGGAGGAGCAGTTTCATTTCTGGAAAAAGTGTCCACAACCAGCGGTGCGTTTAATCAAAATAATACTTTTTTTAATCGTGGTGGTTCATAATAGGAGATGAGTCTCGTTAATACTCAGGTGATGAGCTGTGTAGGGCTTTATACGCTAACAGCAGAATTTTATAGTCTGGAAGCAGTTCAATGCTGATTTTTTAGTTTTAGTAATTTTTCTAGTTTTAGTACATGTTCTAGTTTTAGTAAATGTTCTAGTTTTAGTAAATCTCTAGTTTTAGTAAATGTTTTAGTTTTAGTAAAATTTCTAGTCTTAGTTATTTTTTTTTAGTTTTAGTAAATGTTCTAGTTTTAGTAAATCTCTAGTTTTAGTAAATTTTCTAGTCTTAGTTAAATTTTTTAGTTTTAGTTAATGTTTTAGTTTCAGTAAATTTTCTAGTTTTAGTAAATGTTCTAGTTTTATTAAATGTTTTAGTTTTAGTAAATTTTCTAGTTTTAGTAAATGTTCTAGTTTTAGTAAATCTCTAGTTTTAGTAAATTTTAGTAAATTTTCTAGTTTTAGTAAATGTTCTAGTTTTAGTAAATGTTCTAGTTTTAGTAAATCTCTAGTTTTAGTAAATTTTAGTAAATTTTCTAGTTTTAGTAAATGTTTTAGTTTTAGTAAATGTCTAGTTTTAGTAAATGTTTTAGTTTTAGTAAATTTTCTAGTTTCAGTAAATGTTTTAGTTTTAGTAAATGTTTTAGTAAATTTTCTAGTTTTAGTAAATGTTTTAGTTTTAGTAAATGTCTAGTTTTAGTAAATGTTTTAGTTTTAGTAAATGCTCTAGTTTTAGTAAATGTTCTAGTTTTAGTAAATGTTTTAGTTTTAGTAAATGTTTTAGTTTTAGTAAATGTCTAGTTTTAGTAAATAATTTAGTTTTAGTAAATGTTTTAGTTTTAGTAAATTTTCTAGTTTTAGTAAATGTTTTAGTTTTAGTAAATTTTCTAGTTTTAGTAAATGTTTTAGTTTTAGTAAATTTTCTAGTTTTAGTAAATGTTTTAGTTTTGGTAAATGTTTTAATTTTAGTAAATGTCTAGTTTTAGTAAGGACCCTGGCTGAGGCAGTTTGAGCCAACATACAGCGACAGGTGTCGCCTACCCCAACAAACACAAAAACCCTTCATTCAGACTGTGTTCCAGATAAACAGATTTAACCGTTACAGTGTTTAAACTATATCCTGTATACAGGCGTTTCCTCTGTTTCCTGTAATTCAGGCAGATTTTATCTGTTTCTGCAGGGGCTTCACTACGGGAGGGTCTGGCAGATATATAAAGTACTAAAAGACCCGAATAAAAGAGAAAGTGTTCTTTAATCTCCACACTTACAGTGGCTTGCAAAAGTATTCATACCCCTTGAACTTTTTATCACAAAATGCCCAAAAAAAGGGGAAGACAAACAACATGTGGAAAAGTTCAAATTAAAGGGAAATAAAAATGTTTTATTATATTATGTAGATTCTAAATCCACTTTATCTGATAACAAGTCATAAGAACAGGGAAAGTGTAGCTTCTATACTAATAATAAAAAAGTCCGGATAATGACAGTAACATGTTTTATATTTACTTTTTTATACAAAAAAAATTTAAATGATCTATGTTAAATTACATTATTTGACAAAATAATCTAAATTAATGTCATGATTTACATTCAGTTCTTATATAACTCTTTAGAAATGGTTTATTTCTAAATAATGATTAATTTCACTATTGATTAATCTGGTAATTTCTCAATGAAGTGATTGGTTGATTAATCAACTCAGAAAATAGTTGATTTTTTTGTGATTCTGGTTTTATATTAGTGTTAAACCTTAATTCTTCTGGGAATGATCAATAAAGATACACTATATTGACTGTATTGCCAAAAATATTCAATCAATCACTTCTATGGCTACCGGTGTATAAAAGCAGCAGTTAGTCCTGCAGACTGCTTCTACAGACATTAGAGTTAATGTTATGCTTAAAGTAGTCAGTAAAGTGATGCATGCAAACATGAGATAAAATAAAATAAACAGGATTTAAAATAAAACCATGTAAAATACAGTTTATTACTAAATGTAAACTTGCTGGGTTCTTATTCATTTTCAGTTTGAGATCAGAACATCATTGTTTTCGCTTTAGGAGATAATTATTTTTGACTGTTTAAAACCTGATCTGCAGGTAATCTTTAATCAGAGAATAGAAAGTAAAAGTGTTTAGTTTTCAGTTCATCTTATAATCTTCATCAGTTACAGGACAAACTGGAACAGCCAGATCTGATCCAACCAATCCAACAAGACAAATAAACAATAATTCAATTCAATTCAGT
Organism: Astyanax mexicanus; assembly: GCF_023375975.1. NCBI lineage: Eukaryota > Metazoa > Chordata > Actinopteri > Characiformes > Acestrorhamphidae > Astyanax > Astyanax mexicanus. The sequence continues at coordinate 1,840,249 of NW_026040041.1, forward strand.
TCAATTCAATTTTATTTATATAGCGAATCAAAAGTTTTCACAGAGCATCTTTACAGAGATAAACAGGTGCACACCTCTTATGAGAAGCAAATAGCACACACATACACACCTGAGCACATTTATCTACCTGAGGAAACAGAGTTCAGGTGTGCGTACACACATGCTTTTTTAAATCTGAATTTTAAATATTAGTCCCCTGAACAGTGTAGTGTTTTATAGCCAGCTATATAACACTAAATTATATAAACTACAAAATGACATAGAGTTCATAGAGTTCATAGAGTTCATAGAGTTCATCAGGTTTAACCTGCAGCTCAATTAGAGTCCTGCTCTAATTTATAACTCAAAAGTTTCTGAGTTTCGTTCTCTTTAAAATTCTATTCTCACCTCTACTGAGGAGATTAAAGTTAGGAGGGTAAAGACTAGCACATGCCTCCTCTGATACATGACCAGTTACACTACCAACTGTGCTCTCTCTCTGACTCCGGCTGCTGATGCAAAGCAGAAAACAGGATATTTAGGGTTTTTATAAGTAGAAGCTCTCAATTCTACTTCAATCATCCCCACTTCTACATTTAAACTGTCAACTCTAGACTGTCTGTGCTCTTTGCTATCTTACACCCCATCAGTCTATTTTCCCATCAGTGTACTTTTCCCGTCGTTATGATAGCAACGCACACTGACACGCCCTAAATTCATCTGGACGGTGCACGGCAGATGGCTCCCCTATGGGTCACTAAAATAGGGCCTGAGGTGGACACTTTAAAGGACCCGAAGGAGATTTATGTGGTGAAATTTCAGAAGAAAGTCATGATTATGACCACTTCTATCACTTTACTCTAAAGGAGGGGTAGGAAAAGATAATATATAAATAAACACGAGGCGGAGATCAGCAGATGAGGACAGTTTAAACCAGCAGCATCTGAAGAGAGAGAGACAAAAAAACAGAGAGAGAGAGAAAAAGAGAGAAATGTCATTAGCTATGAGGTAGAATTTTAGCATAAAATTGCAAAATACCAGCACAGGCTTTTTCACACCTGATATTAATGAATCCTGGATGATCTGATCATTAATATTCCCCAAAAGCTGAAATTCATCAATTTATATCTGATTTTATAAATGTCTGATTACTGATCAAATCATTTCCACTGGAGGCGGGACTGGAGGTAGGACTGGAGGCGGGGCCAGCTACACTAAGAGTCTACAGAGTCTACTACTAATTCAATATATTTCTAAAATACTTATTTCCAAATATACTTTTGTACATTTTTAGCAAAGTGTGTTAAATACAGCCGTTACAGTAGCTCACTTAAAGTGCAATATATCATGTAACTTTTTACAAAGAAAATAAATTACTAATACTAATATAAACAATTAAGTAAATTTGTAACACACTAAAAACTACAGTACAGTATATTTAAAAAATATATTTTTAGACCCAAAGAATTAAACTAGAAGTGTGCTACGTACAAAAGACAGGAAGAAGCATATATATTTGTGTCATGGTAGGGGTGTGGGAGGAGCCAAGTGCAGAGATATAACGAAAAGGGTTTTACTGTAATTGTGTGTGCATAAAAGAAAAAGGGGAAAATAAACAAGAGAGCGCACTTTCGGCGCAACAAAGCTAACTAAATAATGCCTCTGTTTGAAATAAAATAAAGACAGAAATAGAAACAGAAATCAAGAAAATTTAATTATTTCTTTTCTCCTCAGCCTTGCAGGCTTTCCCTTATCTTTTCTTTCTTGCCTGGCAAGCTTTCTTTTATTTTCTGTTCTCTTATTTTGCTTTCTTTTCTTCCTTTTCTTTTTCCCTTTTCAGCTTTGCAGGCTTTCTTTTTTTAATTCATTTATTTATTGCTTCTTTTCAGCTTTGCAAGCTCTCTTTTATTTCTTTTCTTTTCAGCCTTGCAGGCTTTCTTTTATTTTTTCTTTTCAGCCTTGCAGGCTGTCTTTTATTTCTTTTCTTTTCAGCCTTGCAGGCTTTCTTTTATTTTTTCTTTTCAGCCTTGCAGGCTTTCTTTTATTTTTTCTTTTCAGCCTTGCAGGCTTTCTTTTATTTCTTTTCTTTTCAGCCTTGCAGGCTTTCTTTTATTTTTTCTTTTCAGCCTTGCAGGCTTTCTTTTATTTCTTTTCTTTTCAGCCTTGCAGGCTTTCTTTTATTTTTTCTTTTCAGCCTTGCAGGCTTTCTTTTATTTTTTCTTTTCAGCCTTGCAGGCTGTCTTTTATTTTTTCTTTTCAGCCTTGCAGGCTTTCTTTTATTTTTTCTTTTCAGCCTTGCAAGCTCTCTTTTATTTTTTTCTTTTCAGCCTTGCAGGCCTTCTTTTATTTTTTCTTTTCAGCCTTGCAAGCTCTCTTTTATTTCTTTTCTTTTCAGCCTTGCAGGCTTTCTTTTATTTTTTCTTTTCAGCCTTGCAGGCTTTCTTTTATTTCTTTTCTTTTCAGCCTTGCAGGCTTTCTTTTATTTTTTCTTTTCAGCCTTGCAGGCTTTCTTTTATTTTTTCTTTTCAGCCTTGCAGGCTTTCTTTTATTTCTTTTCTTTTCAGCCTTGCAGGCTTTCTTTTATTTTTTCTTTTCAGCCTTGCAGGCTTTCTTTTATTTCTTTTCTTTTCAGCCTTGCAAGCTCTCTTTTATTTCTTTTCTTTTCAGCCTTGCAGGCTTTCTTTTATTTTTTCTTTTCAGCCTTGCAAGCTCTCTTTTATTTCTTTTCTTTTCAGCCTTGCAGGCCTTCTTTTATTTTTTCTTTTCAGCCTTGCAAGCTCTCTTTTATTTCTTTTCTTTTCAGCCTTGCAGGCTTTCTTTTATTTTTTCTTTTCAGCCTTGCAGGCTTTCTTTTATTTCTTTTCTTTTCAGCCTTGCAGGCTTTCTTTTATTTTTTCTTTTCAGCCTTGCAGGCTGTCTTTTATTTTTTCTTTTCAGCCTTGCAGGCTTTCTTTTATTTTTTCTTTTCAGCCTTGCAGGCTTTCTTTTATTTCTTTTCTTTTCAGCCTTGCAGGCTTTCTTTTATTTTTTCTTTTCAGCCTTGCAGGCTTTCTTTTATTTCTTTTCTTTTCAGCCTTGCAAGCTCTCTTTTATTTCTTTTCTTTTCAGCCTTGCAGGCTTTCTTTTATTTTTTCTTTTCAGCCTTGCAAGCTCTCTTTTATTTCTTTTCTTTTCAGCCTTGCAGGCCTTCTTTTATTTTTTCTTTTCAGCCTTGCAGGCTTTCTTTTATTTCTTTTCTTTTCAGCCTTGCAGGCTTTCTTTTATTTTTTCTTTTCAGCCTTGCAGGCTTTCTTTTATTTTTTCTTTTCAGCCTTGCAGGCTTTCTTTTATTTCTTTTCTTTTCAGCCTTGCAGGCTTTCTTTTATTTTTTCTTTTCAGCCTTGCAGGCTTTCTTTTATTTCTTTTCTTTTCAGCCTTGCAAGCTCTCTTTTATTTCTTTTCTTTTCAGCCTTGCAGGCTTTCTTTTATTTTTTCTTTTCAGCCTTGCAAGCTCTCTTTTATTTCTTTTCTTTTCAGCCTTGCAGGCCTTCTTTTATTTTTTCTTTTCAGCCTTGCAAGCTCTCTTTTATTTCTTTTCTTTTCAGCCTTGCAGGCTTTCTTTTATTTTTTCTTTTCAGCCTTGCAGGCTTTCTTTTATTTCTTTTCTTTTCAGCCTTGCAGGCTTTCTTTTATTTTTTCTTTTCAGCCTTGCAGGCTGTCTTTTATTTTTTCTTTTCAGCTTTGCTCCGTGGAGCTAACGTTTACCGGTCACAGGGCATGAAGTCTGCGACAGCAGTCTGCTGGAAGCTCGCCTTTTTAAAGACGGTACCACAGCTGAGGCTGATGACGCGTGATTGGCTTCAGGTGGCCTTAATGATCCCTGTTCTAATGAACTCTCAGCCGGGTCCCTTCTTACCACCTTGGTGGGTTTATGGCGGCCTCTGGTGGCCGCTGCGGGAACCGGCTGAGCCCTAACATATTTGTACTCTAATGTAAATATAGATCACATATATTTAATATCAATTCTTAGTACATACAATCCAATATACCTGGTGTATAACAGTAACAATGATACAGTTTTAATACTCATTATTAAATGTATTATAATTTTACTGTAAGCATATTTAAAATATAAGGTCACATACATGAATTAGTTTAAATGTTACTTAAGTGTATTTAAAATAGTCATATTTTAGTGCAGTTAAGAACACTTAGCACAATTTAACTATTAGACGTTTGTACTATGTTTATACTGTAATTAAAGTATATTAAGTACAAAAAAAGGTGTTTTAGCATTTTATCACTCTTTAAATATACGGATTAATAATAATAAGGCTACAAGAACACTTTAGTGCACTATAGTATAATAATGCTTATAGTATACTTTAATACACTTTTATTCACTAGGGGTATTGTGGTTATTATTACATATGTTTCCGTACACACCTGTTCACACTTGATACTGCACTTTATACTAATCAATCAGATCACCCACAAACCATCATTATATGGTACTACATGCAAAATAACAAATGTGACTTTTTTTTTACTTCATTTTTTTTTATTATATTTTATGTCTTTTTTTTTAAGACAGTTTTATTTCTATTGGTCTATTAATCATAAAAATCTGATATAATATAAAGAACTGGTAACTTTTTATTATGCAATGAATAAAACTAGTAAAACTGGAGGTGTTGACTCACCTGATACAGCATTTCTTTCCTCAACGTGTTCTTCAGCTGTTTCTTTAAGAGGAAAATAAAGAGAAAGGATAGTTTAGATTATATTCATTGTAAACACAGATATACTCTCATCATTTCCCTACAAAAGATTATACATTTATCTTCTACAGCTTTGAATTATGGGAAAACTGTTTCCAGTCTAGCTCACTCAATTCAACTCAGTTCAAAGCTGGAATGACAAGATACATGATAACTGGGATTAAAAACCAACCAGGGTTATTCCACCAAATATTGATTATTTCTGAACTCTTAAAACTTTATAAATATGAACTTGTTTTCTTTGCATTATTTGAGGTCTGAAAGCTCTGGATCTTTTTTGTTATTTTAGTCATTTCTCATTTTCTGTAAATAAATGCTCTAAATGAGAATATTTTTATTTGGAATTTGGGAGAAATGTTGTCTGTAGTTTATAGAATAAAACAGCAATGCTGCCATCTAGTGGTCACTGTTTAATCACAACACAAATTGAACCCCTTCTGACACCAATCTTCACATTTAAGCCAATAATTATGTATCAATACTTAAAAACAGTATTTCAAAAACAAAAAATATTGTGATACTTCTATATAATCAGATTTTATACACTCTTACCGTGTACTGAGAGCTCCACGCTCTGAATAAAGACTCTTTTAGACTGTAGGGATCTTTTCTGTTGTTTCTCCAGCAGGTAACTCTGATAAACTCCAGCATCTTCAGCTTTAACCTCCTTCAGAACCAGAGAACAGTTTCCTTTCTTCAGTTTATCTTCAGGAACATCAACCCGACCTTCATACCCCTCCCCCTCATAATGCTCCTCCCCCAGACGCTCAAACACCGTCTCAGAAAACATTCTCCACTCGATGTGGAGTCTCTGATTGGACGACGGGGTGCTGGAGACTGCTGTCCAATCACACGGCAGAACAACGGAGGATCCAGCGTTCACCATCATAAAGATCGGAGACTGAGCTGAAACAGAACCTGAGGTGGAAACATTGAAATTTAAAAACAAGTTTAGAAGGTTTTTTAACATAAACTCCTTCTTCATATATATGTTTAATGCACATTAAAAATTATATAATTCAGTTTAATTCAGCCAAATTTGTCCGAAATATGATTCCAGTATGTGACAGATGTCAAACAGAAACAGCAACACATGCTCACAAGTTTTGGTTTTGTCCAAAATTGTCTGTTTTTAAAATTCTGTCTTTGACTTTTTTTATGAGGGGTGTTTGAGCAGCCAATCCAAATCCAGCCTTCCCCTATAACAGCAATATTTGACCCCTAAATAGGTTAAATTAGTAAAATATGAAAGATCAAAGATAGTAGCTTTTTTTAGATGGCTTATTTTACTTAAGTGGAAAGAGAAAAATCCTCCTACTTTTACAAATTGGGTTAATGAAGTAATGCAGTTTTTAATTTTAGAAAAAATCAATACACTTTTGCAGGCTGTAGTGGTAGATTGGTTGATTTTATAATATTTGGCAACCTGTTTTAACCTATATAGATAAGTTGGATTAAGATAAGTGGATTAGTCAACTGATAATATCCCAGTTTGGAAACTATTTATAATATAAAATTTTATACTGTGTTTTACATCTGTGAATTTTGTTTATAGACTTTTTTCCTTTTGGATTTTCTTTGAACAAATAAATGTACTTAAATATTTGTGGTTATATTTATATATTATCTGTTTACTTAGTGAAGAGACTGGAGACCCTGTTGTTGGTTTTATTTTATTTTTATTTTTTTGTTGGATTGTTTGTTTTTTTCTCTATTCTACTTGTTTTCTCAAATGTTTGTGTATATTATATTACACAAAAAAGCTTTTTGGTACGCCCAAACCTGCTATTAGACAGCATGGTGCCATAGGTTCAATATGTTAATCTGCTCCAGAGGGTCCTATTCTATTGGCTGTAGTTCTCTAATACAGGGACTAGACTGTAAACTGTGGGGGTGTGTGCATTTGCACATCAGTATCAGCAAGTGTAACTAAACATCTGATTTTAGCTGACTCCACGCTCTTCAGCTTAAATAAGAAAAATGCTAGTAGTGGAGTAGTTTGGAAGGGGCACTGGGTGATGTATGGGTTTAGAGGTAGGGCAGGAGACGCTTTAGAGGCAGATATTACCACAGTAAAATTGTTTTTTAAAGGTTAGGAAATTATTATAAAATTTTAAGCAGTATGAATATGTTTCAATAATTGCATAAAATGAACACATTTCAGCACATTATTAACGAAAAAAATATATATGTTTTAGGGTTTAGTGTCTCTTTTAAAGTGACAGTCTGTAAGTTTGGTGTTTTGGGGGATTTGGAGCCCTCTCTGGTGAGAATGTGTAATTGCACAGAGCATGTGCAGTAGTTGTTTGAGTATAAAATTGTTGAATTAATATAGTCAATTAATTAAATTCTTGCAAAATTTAGAGAATGATTACATCCAACAAACCTACTAGACCACTGTTGTTAGAATAAAAAATCAATATTCTGTTGCTTCCCATCTCAGGAAATTAAAATAGCCGCTTTCAGCATTAAAACAGCTACTTTCAGTATTAAAATAGCCGCTTTCAGCATTGAAACAGCTACTTTCAGCATTAAAATAGCCGCTTTCAGCATTAACATAGCCGCTTTCAGCATTAAAACAGCTACTTTCAGTATTAAAATATCCGCTTTCAGCATTGAAACAGCTACTTTCAGCATTAAAATAGCCGCTTTCAGCATTAACATAGCTACTTTCAGTATTAAAATAGCCGCTTTCAGCATTGAAACAGCTACTTTCAGCATTAAAATAGCCGCTTTCAGCATTAACATAGCTACTTTCAGTATTAAAATAGCCGCTTTCAGCATTGAAACAGCTACTTTCAGCATTAAAATAGCCGCTTTCAGCATTAACATAGCTACTTTCAGTATTAAAATAGCCGCTTTCAGCATTGAAACAGCTACTTTCAGCATTAAAATAGCCGCTTTCAGCATTAACATAGCTACTTTCAGTATTAAAATAGCCGCTTTCAGCATTAAAACAGCTACTTTCAGTATTAAAATAGCCACTTTCAGCATTAAAACAGCTACTTTCAGTATTAAAATATCCACTTTCAGCATTGAAACAGCTGCTTTTAGCATTAAAACAGCTGATTTCAGAATTCAGTAGAAGTGTTGTGTTGTGTACTCACCTATACAGAGGATAAGCAACAGAACAGCTGTAGTGTACAGAAGTAAGGCCATAGTGTTTATACTCTTCTTTTCACGATGTGTTTTTCTAAAATAAATAAGAGAAATAACACATTATAGCAGATCATATCAGCAGATCACATGTTATATGTTCTTATTTAATCAATCATGTTACACCGTCTCCAGACTGCAATTCCCAGAATGCACCACACACACTGACATTACACTTATTCCCGATCACATGACACAGCACATGACACTTCCAGAAAGTAGATCAGCTGAGTACTATCCCTATAAATGGGTCACAATTGCATTTGTCAGGGCTGGAACACATTATCCTATTGCCAGGGTTTATCTCTCATTTTTGACCCTGTTTGTCCAACAACCTCAATTTTTTCCTACCCTTTGATAAAGTATAAATAAATGTATAAAATAAAGTATATTTTTATTTGCATCCAGCAGTTTTTGTTCAACTGCGTAGGCTCAGCTCCAGGTTCACCGGAAACCCAGGTAGCGTACATTCCACCCACATGACACCAATGACCCCAACAATGGAAAATTTATACAATGAGATTTTCTGGATTTTATTTTATAATATAATAATATAATATATATATAATATTTTTATTTTTTTTTATTTTTTTTTTTTTATTTATTTTTTTTTTTATAGGGCGGCACAGTGGCGCAGTGGGTAGCACTTCCGCCTCACAGCAAGATGGCCTGGGTTCGATTCCCGGCTGGGGCGTCCTGGGTCTTTCTGTGTGGAGTTTGCACGTTCTCCCCGTGTCTGCGTGGGTTTCCTCCGGGTTCTCCGGTTTCCTCCCACAGTCCAAAGACGGCACGTTCAGGCTAATTGGAACTTGATTGAAATTGCCCCTTAGGTGTGAGTGTGTGAGTGAATGTGTCTGTGTGTCTGTCTGTGTCTGTCTGCCTTGCGATGGATTGGCGGCCTGTCCAGGGTGTATCCTGCCTTCCGCCCGATGCCTGCTGGGATAGGCTCCAGCCCCCCCCGCGACCCTTCACGGATTAAGCGGTTGACAATGAGATGAGATGAGATGAGATATTTTTTTATATAAAAATCTCTCACTGTTAGAATAAACCTACCGTTAGAATTATAGACGGTTCATGTCTGTCATTGGACAAACGTAGAAAAAAATCAGTAAGGGATCAAATCATTATTTCATTTACTGTATACAGCATTATTCATCACAATTTCTGAAACAATAAAAAACATTATATCATGATAATAATGGTATTCTGTATTAAAAGCAGTCTATGAAGCTTTCAGAGCTTCAAATTTTCTGTATAAATGTTGTTTATGTTTGCGGTTTATATGCATAAAATATAAGCACTAAATATTCTGCAGTCCAATATTGTGGTACATGTTTCGTTACATTACATTATTTTTATGTTATTATTTATTTAATTTTATTTTATTTTATAAAAAAACAGGCAAACAAAAAACAAAAATAATAAAAATAGAACAAAATAGAACAATAAAGTTGTACAAATTTGCTTTTGTTTCTAATGAATGAATAAAACTTACATAAAATATAAAATATTAAAAAGTATTTTGTTGCAGTAGTAGATTCTCAACAGTAATAATATATTTTTCAGTGTTGTTTATATCACTGGAATACTGTGATATTATTTTAGAGCCATTTCAGCTCTTCACCCCTGTTCAAAATTATGTTAGCATGTTATTAATTATACTATATATAACTATATGGAATTTTCATAAACAGGTTTATGAGTCACAAAAACCCCTTTGCTATAAATCAACACAGAATGGAACAGTGTAAATATATCTGACCTCACTGTGTTTCTGTGAAGTGATGTGTGGGGGTTTACCTGAAACTTGCCTATCGCTATGTTCCACCCACGTGACACCAATGACAGAAGTTGTAATACTTTAGGCCAGGGCTGGACGATACGGCCAAAATATAATAAAAATTCCTATATCTGATATATATATATATATACACACATATATAAGATATAGGAATTTGTAGTATATTTTGGCCGTATCGTCCAGCCCTGGCCTAAAGTATTACAACTTCTTTAAAAACAACTTCAAAAATCAAATAAAATGGTTTTCACAATTTATATTTTGTTCAAATTTAAATCTCTGCTATCACTCTTACACAAATGTACCTCTTAAAGAAATATAGAAATCAACTCTTTTATTACTTTTATAAATGTAAAGTACAATAAAATTCCTAAATTCTAATTTTTTCCTGTCTAAAAGTTAAGTTGTTTTAAAAACTGCATAAAGAAGGGATATAATATCCAAGCTGTTCTTTATGTCCCTGCAGTTTCATCCAACATCATCCAACATTATAACATTTTATAACATTTCTTTCTTCCCCTGATGTTATTTTAGTGTAACTGGTCATCACAGTAATTTAGCAGACTGATTAATATAGTATTCAGACAGTCACATAGGGAATATAGAAATTTTATTGAAATAAAACTAAATTAATTATTTTACTGGAACTGAAAAATAGATATGTTACCAACAAAAATATATATAGTTATGCGTCAAATCTGAAATCTGAATATGGCTGAATAAATATTTTATGTTAACTTTCAAAAGAAACATTTAGGGAAAAAAAATGTGTTTATTAATTGCAAATGCACATGGTCATCCCAAAAGTTATTTAATAAAAATATTTGAATTTGCCTAAAAAAAAACTTTGCTCTGTGCTTTATTATCATTATAAACATGATTAATTACAAATGTTTTAAGTTTTCATTCAAATTTGCAAAAATAATGATGCATTCACTTAATAAAATTATGATACATTGCTCAAACTCTACACAAAAGTAGATAGGAGTAGTACAAAGTATCAGTATCGGTATTGGCAATAATGTCCCTGTATTATTTACTTGGTATTGGATCAATAGCTGTATCGCTACCTGCAGTATCGCACAGCCCTATAATGTACATCATTATATCGTAAATCACTTTAGATAAAAGCAGCTGCTAAATGTAATGTAATGTACAGATTGTCGGACTTGATGCCCCCGACCCCATGTTTAACAGTGCTGTTAATAAAAAAGCTCCTCCTACAGTATGATAGTAGTATAGGTGCAGTGTTGAGGTTCTTACCTGTGGAGAGAGGTAGCTGTAGATTATGTGTAGATTATGTGTATAGTATATTTCACTCTGGTTTAGAGAGCAGCTCAGCTGAAATGAAACTGCAGCAGCAGAGTTTCATTTATACACTCTCACACACTCTCAACAGGAAATCCCTCACCACGGGAGAACTGAGTCACCAGCTGCACCTCCCCCTACAGTAGGAGTACACAAAAATTACATTATGTATACGTATATATTATAACCATAATAATCATAATAAACCACATATAATGTAGTCCAGATGTTTGTGGACAAGGCAATTCTTCCAACAGAAGCAGGATAAACTGTTTTAATATACTTTTAATTACAGAAAAATCAATGAATTAAAATGTGACAAAAGTATAGAGAGTGAATGTTCATCTCAGTTTGACTTTTATTGGAGTTTTAAACAGACACATAAGTGTGGCACACACTTCACACACACACACACACTACACACACACACACACATTAAGAGGGAGATTGCTGCCTATATTATTTCCAAATCTTTTAGCCAAGTTCAACACTTTATCTAAATGTTGGTACGAAATTTACAATTTCTACAAAACCTGTACGATTAAGGCATGTATACATGTCAGGTATACATTTTTAGGTGTGAAAATGTAAGCAGTGTAAAATGTTAACGGTGTAGCAGTGTACTTTTACACTAAAAGTTCACTAAATGTCCTAAACTCGACGACATCTGATTTTAGAGAAGCTGATTGTGATCATGTCTTGTAATACTGTGAAGGCTACATTTCAAGCTCACCCTCAGGGCAGTCGCTCGACTCCCACGGTATCTTCAAAGCAGTGGCGATTGCTCTAAGACTGCAAGGGAAGCTCAGCTTCCCCTAAAATGTGATTAAAAATAGGTGATTAAATATATACTGTTGTGTGTATGTGTCACTGATTAAATATGCGCTACACCGCGCTGAACTTAGTTCAGAATCAGCTTCTTATCACTGGTAACGCCGCGGCTTTCCTCTCACTCATTCCCGCAGCTTCACAGCGCTGCTTTAAACAGTGCACAGACTTCAATAGCGGAGCAAAGCGCGCGGCCAAACCAGACGAGTCATTGGATAAACGCTGGGCTTTGTCCCGCCCATCGGACGCTCAGCGTCTCTGGGGGTCTATGGAGCAGTGGGCTGGCCTCGGCCGGCCCGGACGCTCAGCTTCTGCGTGATGATTGGATGATCTGTCTGAGGCGGAGTCCCCTTTTGATTGACAGCGAAATGAGCGAATCAGCGATCTTTTAGTGTAAAACACGGACACACTTCACACTAGCCTCGCGCCAGTGCAAGCTGCACATAATGTCAGACAGTTTTAATGTTGTGGACGGATTTTGGAGAAGCCATTTGATAGTCTTCCTTACGAAGAAAAACTTAGAGTTAAACAGCAGCAGGGCAGATCAACTGCTCAGATTAATTTGGTGTAAAAGGTGGGAAAAGTAACAGGTATTTTCAGCTGTTCTGGTATGATAAAGTGAGCTGGCTGACTGGAAGTGCTGTAACAAATAAAATGTACTGATGGCCATTCCTCTTGATGAAACTATCTCAGGACATAAATGAACAGGGGCCAGTAGTAAGTATTGTGTTATCATTAAAATAATTTAAATAATTTAAATTAATAAAGGGATTATTTAAGGAAATTAAAACTGTCCAAAAAGGAAATAAATTTACCCACCTCCCTGTCTCTCGAGGTGTCTGAATCTGAATGATTGACTCTAAAAACTTTGTTTTACGAAACTTCAATCAAAATTACGAATTATAAAGAAAATCTTGTTGAAATATGAAATCATATTTGCCTTTTTTATTTTTCTCCTCCCTCAGAAGGGCAATATCAGCCAAGGACGGCAAAAGGGTAGTTGAATAATGAAACATACCAGTCCTGCTTAAAATTTTATACACATTTGCTAATCTAATGTCTAGCTTTAGATAGGCTAATGTTAGTATTTCAGTGTAATTGGTTATCACAGTAATTTAGCAGACTGATTAATAGACTATTCAGACAGTCACATAACATACCATATTCAGCCAATTAAAATAAAACTAAATTAATTATGAAAAATAGATATGCTACCTACAAAAAGACACAGCCATGCCTCAAACCTAAAATATTAATATGGCTTAATAAATATTTTATGTAAACTGTAAAAAGTTAACTAAAAAAACTAGTTAACAACAAAACTAGTTAACAACTAAAAAATAATATATTGTTAATTGCAAATGCAGATTACCACCACCAGTTTTCTTAATAAAAAAAGAGTAACTCAATAAAACTATTTGAATTTGCCTGAAAACTTTGCCCTGTGTTTTATCATCGTCATAAATATGATAAATGAAAGGAAAAATTACAAAATAAATAAATAATCATGAAAAGTCACGTTTTTATTCAAATGTGCATATTAATGCTGCATTCACTTAATAGTTTTAATTGTTAATTTCAGTTTTTGCCCGGCTTTAAAAGAGCACCTGTTGGAAAGATGTACAGTTCTAATACTGTATATTCAAATATATATTTTTATTTTATTTAGTTAAGTTATTTATTTATTTTCTTAGCAATTTTAAATGTTAGCTGAGGGTGGAGTCAGCTGAAGAACAGTCAGAGAGGCCGTCTAGGAATCATCTTATTTGCAGGAATCTTTCCGGAAACCTGGGAAACCCTACCCTCATTGTATGTGGACCAGAAGAAATTCCCAGAATGAATTTCCACACGGCTGTTCCTTTATTCTGTTATGATAATGATCTTTTATCACAATATCCTTCCTGTTAGCTCGTTAACCTAAATGTTCATTGTTTATACATCCAAACAGGAACAGGTGGGTCAGTAAATCAGTGTGAACACTAGGAATTATATTTACAATCATATAAACTCAGGCTATTATTCTCTAGTGGAAAATTAATGCTAATGTGCTCCTCTATAGGTGAGCCGTAAACCAATGTGCAACCTGCAGCTTGATTTAGGGCGTTTTAGTGCTGGGAGATTTTCAATATGAGCTCAATGAGGGAAGAGCGGGGGAAAGAGAAAGTTAGTGATATTAACATAATATGTCTTTGGGGAAAACGGGGAAATTTTCTAACATTTCCAAAAAAAACGTAGGGGTTTAATTTCTGGATAGTATCACTTTCATTTCTAAAGACTTTTTTCTAAAGAAATTTCCCTTTCAAATCATTTAATCAGCCGTCCAATCACATTTCACTTTCACTTTTATCGGCAGTGCAGGTGATGTCCAGCAGGTGGCAGTAGAAACACTCATCAGAATGAACCCAGGTAAGAAATAATCACAACTAATTCAGATTTTACATTAACAATTACAACTACATTTATTTTAAGCTAAATGCAAAAATAAAACATTTAATTAAAAAAATATTATTTCATTTTTAAAATAAAGTACAGTGTACAAGAAACACGTTTTCTTTCATTTTTCCAATTTTAGCTGTTTTTTCATCTCTCACAATTCAGAAAAATAAAAAAAACTATATATTTTTTTCTTAATTTTCAGATTTTTTTTTTTGCATTTCGCAAGTTGGATCATACCATCAGATTTGTGTTACAACATACAAAAATGTAAAAAAAAAAAAAAAAAAAAAAAAAAATCGGGAGAAGGTTTAACTTGGCTGAAACAAACAAAAAAAAAATTAAAAAAAAAATTTCTTCTTCACTATACATACATATACTTATAATGAGAAACAAAAAGTTTAAATAATTTTTACATTTTATTTTACATAGTACAATGTAATTCAATAGAAATACAATTTTACATTTTCCTTTTTAAAAAAAAAAAATCCACTCCCGAATGATTCATAATAACGAACACACTGCGCATTTAAAATTAAATGTGCAAATAAGAGATGGAGAATTAAGTATAACAATGAGTCATATACATAATAAAAGCCCTTACTGTATAATTACATCCACAAAAGGGCATTATTCTTATTTTAAATCACAAAAAAATACGTGTGATTTCACAGATTCATACAAAACACAAAATACACTGTGCATTAACTTTTTGTAATACAATAATTATTATTGCAATTATTATCACACAAGATCAGGGTTGAATCCAAAAGCAGTTTATTGTACAAAAATACAAATTTATAGTCACAGAACTTTAATAGCAGATAAAAATAAAACGCTACAAATGTCAGAAATCAAATGTCTGATTAGTCTGATTAGAAGGTGAGGTCAGGTGCGCTACTGCTCATTTTGGGGCGAGTGCGACCTCCTGTGGTGAGGAGGCGCATTACCAGGGTGATTGATGAGATTTAATCTGATAATACAGATTTAAAAAGAAGAATAATGTGATTCAATCTAATAATATAATTTCATAAATGTAAGTAATTCAATCTGATACAGATTTTAATAAATGTAAGTGGTTCAATTTGAAATATACAGATTTTAATACATAGAAATGCATTTATTCCCTTCAGTTCTGAGTGTTGTATATCAACCTGAATTCAAGTTCTCAAACACTGTCAGAAATAAAATCACTGTAGAGGTAGAGTTTTCTGTACCAACAAACAAACTCAAATGTAGCAGCAACTCTACAACATGATGTTTCAGCTCCCAGTTCCTCTCAGCGGAGGTAAAGTATGATAGACAGAAGGCAGAGGATGGAGATCCGTAGATCAGGAAACTTCATTCCAGCATCATCTGAGGAGAGAAATAATATAAAAACAGAACTATTGGTAGTTTTACATTATAATATATTATACAATTTTGTATTCCCAGTTATGCTGTAATACTATTATAACATTGTAATAAAGCATCTATATTTACTCACTGTGTGCAGGCGATGTTCCCTTGAAGAGTTCTTCACGAGTTTCTTTTGGGGGGAAAAATAAAAGATCTTAGGATTGTCTTGAGTTCAGAGCATGATCTCAGTTTACAAAGATAGTAACAGTGATTGATTTTTGGGCTGGATTTAGCAGCTGAAAGAATGTAGTCTATATGAATTTTATTTTGTTTTTAATTCACATTATAGGCACTGCAGGTATCCGTACAGACAACATATGGTTAAAAAGAGCCTGTCCATTCTGTTTGTTGAAACTACGTCTTAGTTTATAGGGAAATATATAGTGAGACAGGTGGCAAATAAGTTAAACCCTTCAAACTTTAAACATAAGTATGATATATTAACAAATTGCAAAGCAAAGTTCTATATAAATCTAACTCCATTTAATCATTTAAGCATGTGAAACTCATCGTTCTTACTACTTCAATTACTTTTTAATACTTGAGGGAACCAAACATGATTCTGGTTGTTTGATGGGTTTAATAATAACAATAACAATAATAATAATAATTGTAGTATTAAAAAAGAAACACCATATGAACTTTAACTATGACTGTTACTCAGATTAACGTTAGCAATTCTGTGTTGATGTGATTTTACGATCTTTACATTTTTTGCTTTACAATCATGAACATGTTCCTGATTCATTACTTTCCACTAAAATCCTGATTTACTGTATATGAACAGTTTCCAGCTCATCCAGATCTACCCTACATATTTATAGACATGCTGTGAGAAGAATACTGACTTTATACTGACCGTCTACTGAGAGCTCCACTCTCTGGATCAATTCCCGTTTAGTCTGGATAGATCTTTTCACCAGCAGGTAACTCTCATAAACTCCAGCATCTTCAGCTTTAACCTCCTTCAGAACCAGAGAACAGTTTCCTTTCTTCAGTTTATCTTCAGGAACATCAACCCGACCTTCATACCCCTCCCCCTCATAATGCTCCTCCCCCAGACGCTCAAACACCGTCCCAGAAAACGTTCTCCACTCGATGTGGGGACTATCACTGGGCATTATCTCGCTATAATCACATGGAAGAACAGCCGAGGAACCCACTCTGGCAGTAATGAGTATACGAGAAGGAGAATCTGAGATAAAGAATGTAAAGATAAGTACATAAATTTAACCTCTGTGTGTAAAATCTCCTATATAACTCCAACAGTTGATCATTTACTCACCCGCACTGCGGGCGAGCCATAAAACTGCTGCAGAATACAGAAGTGTTCTCATGGTGATTTCCCTGTGATTTCGTGGTGATTTTCTAAAATAAAGATGTTACAGATTATAGATGTTATAGAGGAAGGCAATACATCAATCAACAATAACATCAGCATCACTGAGAGAAAATTCTCTCAAATTTTATTTAATTTGAGAGAATAAAATAAAAATATTCTCATTTAGAGCATTTATTTACAGAAAATGAGAAATGGCTGAAATAACAAAAAAAAGATGCAGAGCTTTCAGACCTCAAATAATGCAAAGAAAACAAGTTCATATTCATAAAGTTTTAAGAGTTCAGAAATAATCAATATTTGGTGGAATAACCCTGGTTTTCAATCACAGTTTATTTTTCATGCATCTTGGCATCATGTTCTCCTCCACCAGTCTTACACACTGCTTTTGGATAAATTTATGCTGCTTTACTCCTGGTGCAAAAATTAATTTAAGCAGTTCAGTTTGGTGGTTTGATGGCTTGTGATCATCCATCTTCCTCTTGATTAAATTCCAGAGTTTTTAATTTGGTAAAATCAAAGAAACTCATCATTTTTAAATGCTCTCTTATTTTTTTCCAGAGCTGCATATATATAACATATATGACTGAGTGTAGCAAGAAAAGCAGATGTCAGGAGAAAGACTTCTGGAAACATTCCTTTCACACAGTATGTTCACAGTCCCTAAGCTAAAACGGGACTGGGAAAGTTAAATCTCTATCTCTAATCTCAAGCATAAAAATACACATTTTTATAGCCTTGATCTTTGAAGAATGAAGAACTGATTTTTTTTTATGTATTTTTTATTGTATGTATTATTAACTACATTTCTTTTATCACCTCTATTCTGTGAGTCGGTATTAAAGCAAAAAAACTTAACGCAAGTGATAAAAGCTGCCAGTTTTTGTACTGGTAAAATATCAATATTAAATATGAACTAGTAATAATATCAGATTCTGATTAATCACATGACCGACGACACGTATCCTTCCTGTAATCTTCATGTTATCATCGAGTAACATGGAATCTCACTGTAATTCTGACTAATAATCATTTCCAATCTGATTATAGTACAAATGATAAATTAACATATCTCTAATTTAGTTCAGATTAATGCTAATGTGCATTTTAAATATGTGCAAATTGTAATATAACTTTTTAAACACTTTTTCTGCAGTTTTGACTGGTAGTTATAATACATTATAACACTTTCGACTAGCAATATTAATTATATAATTGTAATTATATATAAACCTACAAGAGAAGTTTTTTTTTACCAGTCAGTGATATAGTTTGTGTATAAACTAATATTTTTCCTTTTTTTTCAACTACATCTCATTGTCATTTTTCAGCTACAATCCCAACATGTTATACTCACATTAAACTAATCAAACAAAACAAAAACAAACAAACAAATAAAAATTAAATCATTCTAACTGCTAGGGTAATCACATGGGATACGCTATGACTGCTATCTGGTGGTTGTGGTTACATCTATATTTTCTATACATCTATACATCTAGCTTTATTAGCATTGCCGGTGTTAGCTTTATTAGCATTGTTGGTGTTAGCTTTATTAGCATTGCCGGTGTTAGCTTTATTAGCATTGTCGGTGTTAGCTTTATTAGCATTGCTGGTGTTAGCTTTATTAGCATTGCTGGTGTTAGCTTTATTAGCATTGCTGGTGTTAGCTTTATTAGCATTGCTGGTGTTAGCTTTATTAGCAGCATTGCCAGTGTTAGCTTTATTAGCATTGCCGGTGTTAGCTTTATTAGCATTGCCGGTGTTAGCTTTATTAGCATTGCTGGTGTTAGCTTTATTAGCATTGCTGGTGTTAGCTTTATTAGCATTGCTGGTGTTAGCTTTATTAGCATTGCTGAAGTTAGCTTTATTATCATTGCCGGTGTTAGCCTTATTAGCATTGTCCGTGTTAGCTTTATTAGCATTGCTGGTGTTAGCTTTATTAGCATTGTCGGTGTTAGCCTTATTAGCATTGCCGGTGTTAGCCTTATTAGCATTGCCGGTGTTAGCTGTATTAGCATTGCCGGTGTTAGCTTTATTAGCATTGCCGGTGTTAGCTTTATTAGCATTGCCGGTGTTAGCTTTATTAGCAGCATTGCCAGTGTTAGCTTTATTAGCATTGCCGGTGTTAGCTTTATTAGCATTGCCGGTGTTAGCTTTATTAGCATTGCTGGTGTTAGCTTTATTAGCATTGCTGGTGTTAGCTTTATTAGCATTGCCGGTGTTAGCTTTATTAGCATTGCTGGTGTTAGCTTTATTAGCATTGCTGGTGTTAGCTTTATTAGCATTGCTGGTGTTAGCTTTATTAGCATTGCTGGTGTTAGCTTTATTAGCATTGCCGGTGTTAGCTTTATTAGCATTGTCGGTGTTAGCTTTATTAGCATTGCTGGTGTTAGCTTTATTAGCATTGCTGGTGTTAGCTTTATTAGCATTGCTGGTGTTAGCTTTATTAGCAGCATTGCCGGTGTTAGCTTTATTAGCATTGCCGGTGTTAGCTTTATTAGCATTGCCGGTGTTAGCTTTATTAGCATTGCTGGTGTTAGCTTTATTAGCATTGCTGGTGTTAGCTTTATTAGCATTGCTGGTGTTAGCTTTATTAGCATTGCTGAAGTTAGCTTTATTATCATTGCCGGTGTTAGCCTTATTAGCATTGTCCGTGTTAGCTTTATTAGCATTGCTGGTGTTAGCTTTATTAGCATTGTCGGTGTTAGCCTTATTAGCATTGCCGGTGTTAGCCTTATTAGCATTGCCGGTGTTAGCTGTATTAGCATTGCCGGTGTTAGCTTTATTAGCATTGCCGGTGTTAGCTTTATTAGCATTGCCGGTGTTAGCTTTATTAGCAGCATTGCCAGTGTTAGCTTTATTAGCATTGCCGGTGTTAGCTTTATTAGCATTGCCGGTGTTAGCTTTATTAGCATTGCTGGTGTTAGCTTTATTAGCATTGCTGGTGTTAGCTTTATTAGCATTGCTGGTGTTAGCTTTATTAGCATTGCTGAAGTTAGCTTTATTATCATTGCCGGTGTTAGCCTTATTAGCATTGTCCGTGTTAGCTTTATTAGCATTGCTGGTGTTAGCTTTATTAGCATTGTCGGTGTTAGCCTTATTAGCATTGCCGGTGTTAGCCTTATTAGCATTGCCGGTGTTAGCTGTATTAGCATTGCCGGTGTTAGCTTTATTAGCATTGCCGGTGTTAGCTTTATTAGCATTGCCGGTGTTAGCCTTATTAGCATTGCCGGTGTTAGCCTTATTAGCATTGTTGGTGTTAGCTTTATTAGCATTGCTGGTGTTAGCTTTATTAGCATTGCCGGTGTTAGCTTTATTAGCATTGTCGGTGTTAGCTTTATTAGCATTGCTGGTGTTAGCTTTATTAGCATTGCTGGTGTTAGCCTTATTAGCATTGCCGGTGTTAGCCTTATTAGCATTGTTGGTGTTAGCTTTATTAGCATTGCCGGTGTTAGCCTTATTAGCATTGCTGGTGTTAGCTTTATTAGCATTGCTGGTGTTAGCCTTATTAGCATTGCCGGTGTTAGCCTTATTAGCATTGCTGGTGTTAGCTTTATTAGCATTGCCAGTGTTAGCTGTATTAGCAGCATTGCCGGTGTTAGCCTTATTAGCATTGCCGGTGTTAGCTTTATTAGCATTGCCGGTGTTTATGAAGGCCAAAAACAGCTTTGTCATGCAGGAAGGGAAAGTTAAAAATGCTTTAAGTGAAAAAAAACAGCTTTAACGTGGCTTAAATGTATTAAATCAGTGACTCAGGAACACCAAACTGCTTTAAAGATGCACATGATACAAAAGGAAAGTAATAAATTTTATAGTAAATCTTTCTTTTTCCCATTGACACACCATGTACACGTGGGTTCACGTACTAAAACAATGACTCTGATTCTGTAAAGCACGTGCTAACATGCAGATTTCTGACAGTAGTTTAGATGAGATGTTGTGGTTCTTACCTTCAGTAATCAGCAGTGATAATCCATGATTTTACTGCATATAAATACAGAACTATCACTTCCATACACTCGAGGAGCTGGAGAATAAAAACACTGCAGCCTGAGGAGCTGAGGATTCAGGAACTCAGATCTGGAATGGGCCGGATTTGTGGAGCAGAAACTGAAAGTTTAACGTACACTGCTGTTTCCTGTAGTTGAAATATATCTGTTTCCTGTACAAGTTTTCTTTATTAGTCATCAGTTATTCAACATCCCATATAGATGATCTATTTGTAAAATAAAGAGTAAGCTATTTAAACTGTGGGAGCTGTTTTTCTTAACATCGTTCAGTGTTAAACAATCTTTAGTTCTCAGTTAAAGTTAAGTTTAACTGTAGATATGCTGATCGAAAACAAAACAAACAAACAGTTTACCCCTAGTGAATAAAAGTGTATTAAAGTATACTATAAGCATTATTATTATATAGTGCACTAAAATGTTCTAGTAGCCACATTATTAATAATCCGTATATTTAAAGAGTGATAAAATAAAACAACTTTTATTGCTCTTATACTTTAATTACAGTATAATAATAGTAGAAAAGTCTAATAGTTAAATTGTGCTAAGTGTACTTAACTGTATTAAAATGAAACTTTTTTACATATACTTTAAATAAATAACATTTAAATATTTAAACTAGTTCATGTATGTAACCCCATATATTAAATATGCTCACAGTAAAATTATAATATATTTAATAATAATGAGTAATACAACTATCACTATTTGTTATACACCAGGTATATTACAGTATACGTATTAAGAATGGTTAATGTTACAAATTGACTATTTTTTTTTAATTAGTAGTAGTAATTTTAATTTACTTTCTAAAGGTCACATGATACATTGTACTTTAAGTGAACTAATGTAACAGCTGTTTTTAACACACTTTGCTAAAAATGTACAAAAGTATATTTGGAAATAAGTATTTTAGATGTATATTAAATTACATTAAACTAAAAGTGTACTTTATATTAGTCTATTTTTTTAAATACACTATATTGTACTTTTTATGAAGTCAAAGTTTCAAAGTTTACTTTCAAACATTTGATGAAAGCATAATATTAAAGTACTTTTAATATATTTTAAGTACATAAATCTGTTACAATATTTACAGCATACTTAGATATTTCTCAATATGTTTTAAGTACAATTAAGTATATATATATACAATTTACAGCAAATTTGTAACACGCTAAAAATTGTTTTATACTAGAAAAGTGCTTCTTACAAAAGACAGGAACAAGAAGTATATTTGTACTCTAATCACATATAAATCACATATATTTAACTTCAATTCTTAGTACATGTACTCTAATATACCTGCTGTATAATAATAAATAGTGATACAGTTGTAATACTCATTATTAAGTGTATTATAATTTTAACGGTGTGTATGAAATGTGGGGGTGTAATGTGTGATAAACAGTGTGGAGGTTTAAAATTTAACATTTACAGAAGACGAGTAAATTCCACTACAACCTGATCATCATTACTGGATGGAATAATAGCAAGTTTAACAATGGGAATAAGATTTTATACATCATTTACAAAAAAAATATTTTATCTTTTTTACTTACTATACTTTTATCTTATTTTTTTTATTATAGTTCTTCTCTTAGTTCTTTTTTTTTCGTTTTATTTATTTCCTTATTTTACTTTTTTATTTTTGTAATAGTTTTGTACTATTGCTTTTTAACTTATTTTGATTTTCTTTTATTATTATTATTATTATTATTTTTAGTTCATTAATTTATTTGTATTTTCTATTGTATTATGTAAAAGTTAGTTTTAGCTTAATTGTAACAGTTTGTTTGGTTGTATTTATCTCATCTTCTTTTGATCTTAATTTCCTATCAATTTAACTAAGTTTTATAATAATAATACTTATTATTATTTTATTTTAATTCTATTTTTATCTATTTTATTTTACCTGGCAGGGGTGCTGAATTCGGCATCACAGTAGTGCCTAAATCTGCACCCCCGCCATGAAAAGCACCCTCTCTCTTTCAGGTGAAGAATATCCCGTAAAACACATTGAACATAATTCGTTTTGTTTTGTTCTTTGGAACGATCAACTGTTTTCTTTATATTTTAATTTACTAATCATATTTGTATTCTCACTTGTTTCTGTTTCCACTTTTGAATATTATATTCTCAGCTTATGTCTAGATTCCTTTTTTTTAAATAACAGAGTTCTTCTATCAGTATAATTCTAATTTAACCAAGAAGGAAGTATTGAAATGAATCACAATTATCACGATAATCTTTGTGTAATATACATAAGCAAAATATACTCTTCAATTATTATGCTTTACATAGAAGTTGGAAGACACATGAAATGTTTTTATTTCTTTACTTTTGTACATCAGTTTTAGCTCAGTATCATTCTCACTCTGGCTTTAAAAAATATGAGCATCAACATGCCCACCCATTATGTTCTAGGAGCAATAATACAATGTTTATGACAGTATGGAGACTAGGACATTATTTCATTATTTAACCAGGAAATCAATGGATTATGTTTTCTCAACCAAGGGTCCATCATAACAAAAAACCTGATCTCCTCAGAGTGCAGAGCGCTGATGTTCATTCTGACAGGAACGGTGGTGTGGGAAATGGTTCCCTGTCCAATTGGTTTCCCATCCACAGCAGACAGTTTGACAGGGTTCTCCAGGGGTTCTATTGGGATCTGGAGTTGTCTGGCCAGCTGGTGGTTCATGAAGTTACCCTCGGCACCGGAGTCAATTAGTGCTGGAAACACAAAAGGAGAAGCAGACTGGCAGAGCAGAACAATAGATATGAAGATAGATTTAGAAATCATGTCAGAGTATAGACCGCTTACCCCTTTAGCGTGTGGAGAAGATTCCACATGCTTTCCCGAGTATTCCGCAGGTGGCTCGTATGGACGGTCCGGGTTGCCATGGAGACCATGGGAGAGCCCACCGCGGGACAAGCCAGAAGTGTTATTATAGTTATTATTCAATACTCCGGGGGGGGGGGGGGGGGGGTGGATCTCACAATTCCGCAGTACATGACCAGTCCCACCGCAATACAAACACAGACCAGCCTGTATGCGTCGTTGCCGCTCTTCTCTCAATAGCCAGGTAGCGTCAATTTGCACGGGTTCTTCAAAAACAGGAGAAGTGGTTGCTGGGCGAGGAGAGGTGGAGAACCAGGGAGTAAATCCAGAAGTGCGGGGGTTAACCAGGTGAGTTGCCGTAACAGTATTTCTTCGACCCGCAAACGAATTCTGTTTTAACTGATCCAGTCTAATAGCCAGGGAAATCAGGTCATTCAGGGGAAGAACGTCATCCTTACAAGCTAACTCAGCTAAAATGTCCGGTTGTAACCCGATACGGAACATAACACGCAAAGCTGGTTCATTCCATCCACCAATAAATCCCCCTGAGATTGTCCCTGATGGGGATGATCAAAAACAAGCTGAAATTCATCCAGGAAATGTTCATAAGTGCCGTTTTCCACCATAGGCCAGATAGCAGTAGTCCAATCCAAAGCTTTGCCAGTTAAACGAGAAACAAAAAACGAAACCTGAGCTCTGTCGGTGGTAGATGGCATGTTAGCAAAATATAACGACATCTGGAGCAATAAACCTCTACACAGATCAGGGGTGCCGTCATATTTATCCGGTTTGCTCACAGAAAAACCAGCTGCTGCCGGAGCTGGATAAGCTCAGCTAACCGGGGGCTGGCTAGCGGGAGCTAAGCTAGCCGGGATGGCTACGCTCAGCTGGGCTAACTGAGCTGAGATACCCTGGAGGCTAGCGGTTATCTGGGCTAGCTGGGAGTGTTGCTCGGTTTGCTGGGCGGTGAGAGAGAGCTAACAGAGTGAGTTAGACCCTTGAACAGCTGGCTATGCTGCCCGAGCATTCTCCTCTGGTTATCTACAACCTGCTGTAAATCCTTAAACTCAGCCATCACTTATAGCGGCGAGGAATTATGTAACGCCAGACAGACAGGAGTGACGCTCGCTGAGTAAAAGGTAAAGACTGGTTTATTTACAGAGTGGTAAACAGGATTATACAGCCAGATAACAGGGTAAACAACACTCACACCAAATGCAGGAGACGTAGTAGGGTAAACAGTCTGAGATCTGAAGCCCTAGTAAAAATGTAATCCTTTTTTACATCTATCTGAGGTCTTTCTAATGTGATGTTTCCAGGTCAACTTCGAGTCCATCCACACACTGAGATACCTGACCATCTTCACCTGTTCAAGAGCCTGACAATATCATTTAAGCCCAACCTCACTTGTTTTTAGTCTCTTAGAAAAACGGATGAGCTAAGCCCTATTCATTAGCCCAGTGTTTAACCCCTACAATCGCCTCCTGCATCTTTCACTTCAGAAAAGATAGATTCCTCCCTTTCTTCCATAGAGCACCATCATCTGAATACAGATACACATCAATAGTATAAAAAACACTGTTTACACGTTGCTGCATAAACAATTACAAATAAAATAAATAAAAAATGCATATAAAATGTGCAGCTTAGTCTCAGTTACATGTGGCACATAACTTTTAAACATTAAATTCCTACATACTTCATACGTTTCTCAGAGTGACAGAGTGCAGATAATTACAGTAGATCCAAACACAGATCCAAGTACAGTAACAAAGAAACAAAAAACATGTAATAACTTGGTTTTGAAGCTCATTTTAGCCTTTTAAAGTCTCAAACTCACATTTGAACACTCCAAAACCAAGGAGATGTGCATAGACTTCAGGAGGTCTCAGCAGCCAATCTCCATCGAGGGGGTCGACGTGGAGGTGGTCAAATCCTACAGATACCTTGGTGTGCACCTGGACGACAGGCTGGACTGGTCAGTGAACACTGACTCCCTCTACAGGAAGGCTCAGAGCAGACTGTACTTCCTCAGAAGGCTCAGGGCTTTCAACATCTGCCAGAAACTCCTCCTGATGTTCTACCAGTCTGTGGTAGCCAGCGTCCTCTTTTACACTGTTGTGTGTTGGGGAGGCAGCATCAGCAAGAGGGACGCTGGACGACTGAACAGGCTGGTGAGGAAAGCTGGTTCTGTGCTGGGACTAGAGCTGGAGTCCTTAACACCACTGGCAGAGAGGAGAGCCCTCAGTAAGCTGCTGAACATCATGGACAATGTTCACCACCCTCTGCACAGCACCATCACCAGGCAGAGGAGCTCATTCAGCGGCAGACTGCTGTCCCAGTCCTGCTACACAGACAGACTCCGAAAGTCTTTTGTTCCTCAGGCCATAAGACTGTTCAACTCCTCTCAGCACAGCAAACTAAAGACTCTGTGAAACTTTTTCATTCCGGCCACTCTGGCCACACCATGGACACACCCCCAGCTATGGACACACTCTCAGACTTGCTGATGCCTAGAACACTTTTTATAGTTCTACCATATTTTGCACTAGTAGTTCATTCACTAGTTAATTCATCTACTGTTTACGTATCTTTTGCACTGTTTACGTATCTTTTGCACTGCTTAATTTAATTTAAATTATTATATAACTGTGTATTTGCACTTTCTGTTTGGCTGACATCAGTTATCCTCACATTATGCACATCAACTGGTGTTCACTGTCTATTGTGTTCAACCGCACTACCTCCATTCTCCATCTCCATTACACACACACACACACGAAGACTGTACATTTACACTGTATATTCTATTTCTTATTTGATTGTATTTATATGTATCTTTATATTTTATATTTTATCTTTTTTAACTTTGTGTATTGTGTAACCTGCTGCTGGATGCCAAGAATTTCCCCCCGGGGATCAATAAAGTATCTATCTATCTATCTATCTATCTATCTATCTATCTATCTATCTATCTATCTATCTATCTATCTATCTATCTATCTACCTACCTATCTATCTATCTATCTATCTATCTATCTATCTATCTATCTATTTGTAAACTGTTTTAACATCCTACCAAAGATTTTTAATGACTTTCTCTCTGGACATTGTGTAAAGTAAAGTTCTTAACGGAGTAATTGTGTCAGAATGCTGTATTTGATCATTAGAAATGTACACATTTGTGTGCTGTGAGTCTCTACTGCTGACAGACTGAGCTGATGCTACAGGAGGACACTCTGGTCCAGATAAGCTCGTACAGTCGTGAGTTGTCTCACAGTCATATCTAGGACTGAAAGGGACAGAATCAGAATTTTCCATCTCACTTTTAGGTGGTTCTTGATTGATCAGATCAGTTAATGGACTAACTGTGCTACTGTCACCAGCATTTGTGGGCTGTCCTTTGATAGGAAGCAGTGTTGGTCTGTATACCGGTTTATACGATATATCGATGCGCAATTTTTAAAAAATGCATTTAAAATTTTATGCATTTTTCACATACCGACATACCACCCAAACACCCCCCCCGAATTTCAGCCAGAGTTTGCTCTACAGCCAGAGTTCGCTGGTGTTGTGCCTTAAAGACTCCCCTCCCGATCTCTAAGCTAATGCTAAACAAAAAGCAGACATGCGCAGACTCACTGTGTGACGTCAGCCTTTTCAGAAAGCTCTGTTTTCAGTGACCGAAAACGCTGTTTTCATGTGGACGGAAGATATCTCCAAAATGGAGATAAAAACCTCAAACAGAGTGAGTACTGACTGGGCCTGGTGCACAGAAGTGCAAACATGCTCGACTTTTATCATTTGAAGTTTTGGCTTTGTAATTATATGACTGAGTGGATTATTATCCGTCCAAACTGTGAAGAGGTGCCCCTTTAACCAGTGGCTGAATTTGTAACACACTGGGTAGTTCTTCTGAGAGCAGTTTAGTGCCTTACTTGCAAATGCAGGAAACAGGATGACTCTTAAAGAGGCTCTGGCCGTTCAGTTTAACTGGAGTCCTCAATTCTCTCTGATATTCATCAATTTGTGCTTGAACATCCCTCGAGTTCCAGTCACTGATAGGTCTCTGGATCTTCAAGTTTATTTTAAATATTGCCCCATCAGAGACCTACCTGATCTGTGGCTAAACCCTCTGCCTCCAACATTCCCTATCATGGACTGAGAGTCCGTATCATTAACCTCTCCACTACAGAACCCTGAGGTAGCTTCACTCCCTGAATGTTCACTGAGCATTAAACCCTTTTTGCTCAATCATTTTAAACTTTTAATATCTAACCACCTTCACCTTATTTATTCTTAACTTTTATTTATTTGTTTTATTTATTTAGGTCTTCTCTTAGTTCTTTTTTTCCTTTGTATTGTTATTTCTTTCCTTATTTATTATTATAAAAAAAATAAAATGTACTCAATGTACTTCTGAGTCAAAATAAAGGTTTGTTGATTGATTGACATTCACTGGTTTCACGTTTACTTATTTTCTGAGCCATTGTTTCGATTCCACACTGAACACTAAAAGTATGTAGTTACAACAAAACAACTCAATAACAAAAGACAATCATGATTAGCTTATCAAAAAAAAACAGATTTAACTGGCACTAAATAGTTTCAGACCACAGTTCAGGATGCTTGGCAGCTCTCTCAGCGATCTGCATCGAGCTGATCCTGACGATTTGAACGAAGTATTCACGGCAATATTGTGAAGGCTCGTCTGCGGCCCTAGTACAGCCTGATGTAGTGATGTTAGCTTGGATGAAAAAGACTCATCGGAGCAGGATGTCCGTTCTCCTCTCTGGTCTTCATTCGATCTGCACAAAAAAAAATCCCAGTGGATTATAAAGAATCTGCAAAGTCCTGACCTGAATCCGATTGAGATGTTGTGGAGTGATCTTAAAAAGGCTGTTCATGCTGGAAAATCCTCCAATGTGTCTGAATTACAACAATTCTGTAAAGATGAGTGGAGCCAGAATTCCTCCACAGCGCTGTAAAAGACTAATTGAACATTTTCACAAACGCTTGGTTGCAGTTTTTCCTGCTAAGAGTGACCCGACCAGCTATTAGATTTAGGGGGCAATCACTTTTTCACACAGGGTCATGTAGGTTTGGATTTTTTCTCCCTTAATCAGACACACCTTCATTTAAAAACAGAGTTTGTGTTTATGTGTTTACCTGTGTTGTCTTTAACTAATATTTAAATTGGTTTGATGTTCCAAAACATTTAAGTGTAACAAACATGCAAAAAATCAGGAAATCAGGAAGAGGGCAAATACTTTTTCACACCACTGTATGTGTATATATATGTATATATATATATGTATGTATATATATATATATACATACATATATATATATATATATATATAAAACAGGACGGAACATGTACTTAAATTCTTGTAAACATGACCACAACATACCTGCACATGCACTCAAATAATCCCAGACAAATTTGGGCATCTGCGGCTACATGAAAGCCTCTCTAAAAATGAGAAACCAAAGAAAACACAGGATATAAGCGTACATTTTCTCGTAGAGTTTTGGCACCAAAACGATCGTAACTGACACGCTGACAAAATATGCTTCAATACCCCATAAAAATAAACAGAACTGTGACAGAACTGATATAAAACCTCATTTTGTATCCATGAACTTTTCTCAAAAATAAACACATTCTCTTAGAACAACACTTTTCACTGCTTTTCTTTTCTGCTCACTGCATGTGAGCTCCTCTGAAGCTACAGGAGACACAGAAAGATAAATAATAAAAATATATAAAGATATATACAAATATATATCTTTGATAAATTCTATTTTGCATTTCAGTCTTCCATGCTGTTGTTTTATCTTGATTTTATGTGATCTGAGGTGAATATCATCAAAACTGTGGTACTTGTACTGTGCACAAATAACTAGGAACAACCCTGGAAGAACCCCTGTATTTTATTTTTATATTTTTAAATGAAAAGGTTCTTTAATAAGATTCATGAGCTCAGTATAAACTGCTGATGAGATGCTGTGTTTGGTAGGAACAGATCTACTGCAGATTAATCAGGATTCAGCCGGTCTTACCTCTATCATTATTTAGTTGTATTATGTATAAAAACTGTGGGTGATGTTTACCTGACAACACATGCTGTACTGCTAGAGACAGTGCATGATCATTTAATACAATATTTTAACATCACTTTAACTGTGAGAATTTTTTTTTCTAACCTTTCTAACTTTTCATTGTGAACACCATATTTCACGCTCATGGTCAGATGTACTAAATGTGACTTGAACGTGAGAAAGTGCGTTCCCCCACGGCACTTTCATTTCGGACGTGCACACGTTTTTGTTTATGTGTAATGTTATTGTGTTTTTGTCATTTAGCGAATTTTCCGTGACCGTTATGATTTTTTTGGCCCATGATGATGACTGGCTTATAAACCGTTTCAGATTTCTAACAGCTTGGTTTGAGATAAGATTATAAGCTGAGTGCGTGACGTGTGGCTTCTTGGTAAGGAGCAACTCACTTAAAGCATTTAAATAAAAGCATTAATTATCCAGCTTAGAATAATTAATTTAAAACATGGGTAATTATTAAATTAATTAGAAGACAGAGACTACGCTACACGGCTTGCGACACTTTCTCAATGGGCATATTATACTCTATCATATTATTATTATTATTATTATTATTATTATTATTATTATTATTATAACATTATACTCTGCGTAATTGAGGGAGGAGTCATGGCAGGTGGGATGTTTTCGTGCACTTGCGCTTGATTTCAAGTTAATTGCGATGTACTTAGAGAAAGTACGTGGGTGTCACATATTAGCCTGTGTCTGTCCTGTGTTTTTCCCCTCATTTGTTCCCTTGTGCTCCTGTCATGTGTTCCCAGCCATGTGCTATTGTTTTGTTATTGTCCTGTCTCTGCCCTAGCCCCGCCCTAGCCCTGCCCTAGCCATTAGTGTTACCACCTTGTGTCTTGTTTGTAACCCCGCCCCCTCGTTACCTGTCTTCACCCTCCCTGTGTATAAATAGCCCAGTGTAGGAGTGTTTCTTGTCGAGTCTTTTGTATCTTTGTCCTCTGTATGTAGTTATATGTATTGGCTTTGTAGTTTGTGTTGGTTGAATCTCTGTTTCTTGAATCCAGGTCTGTTTTGTTGAGTAAGTGTGCCAAGTCTGTTAAGTTTGTATTCTTAGTGTTAATCTAGTTATCCAGTTCTTATTTGGTTAGTTAAAGGGATAGTTCGGGATTTTTGACATGAATCTGTATGGCATCAACATGACCAGTGTCGTGCATTCTCACTGACTTACCCCCGACCATGTCCGCTGAGCGGAGTTCTTGTCCAGTATTGTCCGAGCCGAAAGTAGTCCGGCATGTTTGCTGGGGTCACGAAACGAAAGCGTTTTTCTTCCCAAAACAGTACGAGTGCAAAAGAGTGATTTATTTGCATAACAAAAAACGGTGTCTGCAAAAGTCACGCCTCATTATCACTGGGGCACTACTTTCATTTTGGATCAGCGCGCGCGATTGCGCAACCTGGCAGCTAGCCTACGGTTTCGATTTCACGATACCAAGGGTGGCCGACAAATCCTGGTGCACTTGTTTGAAGTGCGAACTAATGCCGACAGAGGTCGAATGTTACTGCTGCCACGAGTGGGATTTAGTTATGCCCGAGATACAGAACCTGTCAATTGATGAGGACGTCGGCGGGCCAGCTGCTGCCTGCATCACAAACAACAGCGGGCATGGAGAAACATAGTCATCCTCGCTGAAGTGCGCACCGCAAACACGAAGCTTCTTCATTTTCACCACTTTGGTGTCCACATGGAAGCCCATTGCAAGTATCCAAAGTTGCCTGAGAGCAATGTCAGTCACGGGGATACGATGGAAACTGTGCGGAGAATCAGCCACATCTTTGTTGCTACAGCCTGGATAATCACAAGTCCGCACCATTTTAACACACACACATACAAATGTATAAATCTGTGTTCAAGAAGCTTCTAAAAGCCGATAAACTTCTCTCTAAAGCTTGCTCTTTGCGTTGCTGGTTGAAGCTGAGCGCAGCCAATGATCTGAAAGACTAGTGCGCTGCTCGCAGTTAGAATGACATGCGCACTGATCCAACATGAAAGTAGTGCCCCAGTGATAATGAGGCGTGACTTTTGCAGACACCGTTTTTTTTGTTATGCAAATAAATCACTCTTTTGCACTCGTACTGTTTTGGGAAGAAAAACGCTTTCGTTTCGTGACCCCAGCAAACATGCCGGACTACTTTCGGCTCGGACAATACTGGACAAGAACTCCGCTCAGCGGACATGGTCGGGGGTAAGTCAGTGAGAATGCACGACACTGGTCATGTTGATGCCATACAGATTCATGTCAAAAATCCCGAACTATCCCTTTAAGCTTTGTTTAGTTCTTGTCTTTGTTTGTTTATCTTCCAAGTTTTGTTTTCTTAGTTTTTTGCGTTGCCCGTGTTTGTTTTCTGTTTTAACTTATTTATCTTATTTATTCAATATTATATCTGCACTTATGTCCACCATCTCATTCGTGACCGTGGGATTCTGCCTACGCACGGTTTGATAAATCCGGATTTTTTGTGCGTAACGGAACTTTTCAGGTCTGAGCGTACGAAACATTTTAGTAGGAAGTCCACGCCAGTCTTAATACATGAGGCCCCTGGTATCTCTGAACTGTATAAAGCCCTGGTGTGTGTTGTGTGTTTTTTTTGTTGATCTGTTGGGAGGAGTCAGGCATGTTTTATGGCCAGCTTGGGCCCTCAGAGTGAAACACAGTGAGTCTAAGCTGGGTGTGGGACTGCTCTTACTGATCTTATTGGGTGTTTGTGGTTTTAAGCGAGGAATTGGCACAGATGAGGGGACTTGGTTTCTAGGAGAAGAGTGAATTGGAGGTTAACCCTGTGACTTGATCGATCCATCAACTGGGTTGTGGCTGCTTTTCTCTACCCTTACTGTTTTTATTTATTTTTTTATTATTATGGTCTGTTAAACCTCCCCTAATGCTGCTGCTTAAGAGAGTAATTTTAATTTCAGTATTCTGATTTATGGATATGTAAACTTGGGCCCTGTTAAAGTAATATCTGAATAGGTATTGGTTGATTTTTATTTATAAGACACTCTCTGGTCATTTGCCAGAATAACAGTAAATATCAGACTGGCTCTAGTGATCAGGATCAGCTGCCAGTTTCCAAAAGTTTTTAGTGAACTGGACAAATCTGCTTTTAGCTACAGAGCAGCAGCAGTGAGCTGGAATTATTCACTACTAAATAATTTTAAACATTTAATATCTAACCACCTTCAGACAGCCTGTACCTGTTTTACTTAATCTAATTTATTCTTAACTTTTATTTCAAATTTTGCTTCTTCTCTTAGTACCTGTTTTATTTAATCTTATTTATTCTTAACTTTTATTTCTAATTTTAGTTCTTCTTAGTACCTGTTTTATTTAATCTTATTTATTCTTAACTTTTATTTCTAATTTTAGTTCTTCTCTTAGTACCTGTTTTACTTAATCTAATTTATTCTTAACTTTTATTTCAAATTTTGCTTCTTCTCTTAGTACCTGTTTTATTTAATCTTATTTATTCTTAACTTTTATTTCTAATTTTAGTTCTTCTTAGTACCTGTTTTATTTAATCTTATTTATTCTTAACTTTTATTTCTAATTTTAGTTCTTCTCTTAGTACCTGTTTTACTTAATCTAATTTATTCTTAACTTTTATATCTAATTTTAGTTCTTCTCTTAGTACCTGTTTTACTTAATCTAATTTATTCTTAACTTTTATATCTAATTTTAGTTCTTCTCTTAGTACCTGTTTTACTTAATCTAATTTATTCTTAACTTTTATATCTAATTTTAGTTCTTCTCTTAGTACCTGTTTTACTTAATCTAATTTATTCTTAACTTTTATTTCTAATTTTAGTTCTTCTCTTAGTACCTGTTTTATTTAATCTTATTTATTCTTAACTTTTATATCTAATTTTAGTTCTTCTCTTAGTACCTGTTTTACTTAATCTAATTTATTCTTAACTTTTATTTCTAATTTTAGTTCTTCTCTTAGTACCTGTTTTACTTAATCTAATTTATTCTTAACTTTTATATCTAATTTTAGTTCTTCTCTTAGTACCTGTTTTACTTAATCTAATTTATTCTTAACTTTTATTTCTAATTTTAGTTCTTCTCTTAGTACCTGTTTTATTTAATCTTATTTATTCTTAACTTTTATTTCTAATTTTAGTTATTATTCTTTATTTCCTTTTTTATTTATTTCATTTATGTATTTCAATCATTTTGTATTACTTTTTAGCTTATTTTCATTAGTTTCTTTTATTATTATTATTATTTTAATTATTAGTATTCTGTTTTAAATGTGTTTATTCTTATTATGTTTTTTATTGTACTATGTAAAAGTTGGTTTTAGCAAAATTTTTGTATTAATCTTATCTTCTTTTGATCTTAATCTCTAGTCAATTAAACCAAGTTTTTTATTATTTTTATTCTTATTTTAATTTCTATCTGTTTTTATCTTTTATTCACTGTTATTTTAAAATGATTAATTGTAGTTATTAATTTCTTTGTCATGTCAGTCCCTGTATTTGTAAATACTTTGGTACACTGAAAATTAGGGTTGACCTCAATGGACTTCTGAGTCAAAAAAGGTTAATTGATTGATTTTAATATATATATATATTTTTTTTATTTATTTTAATATTCAGAAATGCTGATTTTCTAAAGTTGGGGATCCAGTTGGAGTGGGATTAATTTTGAGGGTGTTCATTAGTGTGAGATTTGTGCCGTGTACTATAGTGTGAGATTGCTGTATTGCTTTTTTTAATGAGTATGTAATGGAATAACCCTAGTTGGTATCCTAACTTTTATATTGGATCAAATCTTGGGAATGAAATCTTATCCTCAACATTAACTGACTGTATTTTTTATTAAAGTCCTCAGAAACATTAATAAAATCTTTGCGTTTTGATAAATTTCTGGTCGGACCTCTCCTTTGCTCCAGAGTTAAAGTAAGGGGTGGTGTAGTCTGGCACTAGCAGTAAGGGGACATCATGAGTGTAAAGCACACAGTAATCTAAATATAGAGCAGAATATAACATTACTAATCTACTGAAGAGGAAATAGAAGATGTGTAATAAAAAAACTCTACTTACTCGTTATCATCACAACAAAGACGATCACTGGACACAGGACCACAACAACTCCTGAGACTGAACCTCCAATAATTGCACCCAGAGAGTTTGGGCAGTCGATACATCTTCCATCTAAAAACAGCACAAATAAACCCAGAGCATCAGTAAAAGTGATAATATGATATAGATAAAAATGTGGTGTAAAGTGTAGAATGTAAAGTGATAAACTGAACTAACACAGCTGTGCAGCAGAGTTCAGATAGAACTGAAGATCAGTGGAGAAGTTCTTCAGTGTTGTTCTGAACACACTGAGATATATCAGATATGATCACCTGATCACCTCACAGCACATCTCTCAGCTCTATCAACCTCTTTTACACTCCTACTGTTACCAATCACCCAGGTGTTGCACCTCCACGCCTCAGGAGGTCACTCTCACCACAGTTTTAGTCCTTCCGTTTGAGTCATTAGTGTTGTATAAATAGACACCACACCTGCACTCAAGTACGACGTCTTGTCTGGATTTACCTTGCATTTCGAAGCACTTCTGTATATCTATGTTACTCTGTTTTTTTGACTCCTGCTCTCGTTTTTTGGACTGTGATTTTTGGATATCCCCTTTTTGTTATTTCTGCCTGGATTTGTCAATCAGTGTGAATAAACCTGCTTTTGGATCCTCATCCATTGTCTTGTGTGACATAAGACGTCGCCAGCTATGGATCCAGCGGGTCTTGTGCAGCGAATGGCTACCCAGGAGCAGAAGCTTGAGGAGTTGGTTCAGCTCGTTCAAGGTTTGGTGCAGCGTGTGACACCCCCCGCTGCTGAACCTGCTGCTGTTGGACCGGAAAATGCTGCGGACATAAATATGCCAGCCCCTCCCTCCTCTTCTGTGTTTATTGCCGTTCCCGAACGTTATGATGGCTCTCCTGGAACGTGTAAGAGCTTTTTAATGCAATGTATGCTTTATATGACTCATAACGCAACTCAGTTCCGCCTCGAGACGGATAAAATTCACTTTGTATTGTCTTTGCTGACCGGTAAAGCCAAAGAATGGGTCACAGCATTATGGTCAGCGAACAGTGAAATTTTACACTCTGAGACTCAG
Source organism: Astyanax mexicanus (assembly GCF_023375975.1). NCBI lineage: Eukaryota > Metazoa > Chordata > Actinopteri > Characiformes > Acestrorhamphidae > Astyanax > Astyanax mexicanus. The sequence goes on from NW_026040041.1 coordinate 1,876,363, forward strand.
TTCTTAGCTCAGTTCAAAGCTGTGTTTGACCACCCTGCCGCCGGAAAAGAGGTGGGTTTACAAATATGCGATCTCAAACAAGGCACCCGTTCTGCTGTGAGTTACGCCCTCGACTTCCGCACTCTAGCCGCGGGCAGCGGGTGGAGTGAACCGGCATTGAAAACCATGTTTCAGAGGGGATTAAGGGAGGATTTACAGGCAGAACTAGTCTTTAGGGGGCAAGAACTGACCCTTAATCAATGAATAGGTGCAGCCATCTCTCTCGACAACCTTCTGCGCAGCAAGAGGAGACTTACAAGGGAGCCCACACCACTCGCCAGTCACCCAAGCTACACCCCCGTTTGTGAAGCTGAGCCTATGCAGCTAGGACGGGCCCAAATTTCCTGGAGACATGGGGAGATGGAGCAACTACTGCTATGACCATTGTCTGACCATACCGTGTCTTGCTACCACTGTCGAGAGCCCTGTGTGACAGGAACGACCTGTAGGGGGTGTATAGTTCCATTATGGCCCTTTTAAATGGAGACACCAGGACTGGGGGGCTAAAGAGTGTTTACATAGGAGACTGTAATGTTCGGCCGCATTTATAACGTACTGCAGTGGGTCCGCGACTCTTGCATAAAGATCATTTGCTAAGGAGACTACACTATCGAGTCAGACTTTACCGCTGGGCAGTGATGACGTAGTGCACAGGTAAAGATGGTTTGTAGAGGAGAAGGTACTCTTAAGCTGGTTTTGCGTTGGACAGCGGCAGTGACGTATTGCGCAGATGAGCGGGGTTGTTATATTACCGGTCCTGCGCAGTTGCATTTGTTTGGCGTGGTGAACGATAGCGGCATAAGTCGGCAGTGCGGCGCGATTCTGCGGTGTAAGTACAAGTCTGGTGTTTAATAGCGCTAGTAAGCTATAAATTGCTAACTGATGGCTGGTGTAATATTTTTACAGACTGAGACCTGTCTGAGCGCCTTAGGATCTAACTCAGTGTGGTGGTAAACGGTGTGTGACTATGCTGGTGTGAGTATACATTTGGTGTCTATTTAGTTTTACTAAAGTTGTATGTGTGTAGTTGACTGATATGCTGGTGTTACATCCTACAGGATGAGAGCTGTAGAGAAGTTGGCTACAGGTGTATGTAAAAGGTGTTGAGAGTTGAGGAGCCCAGTGTTGGCCAACTGTAAGTTTTAGGTTGGTATTTTATGAATTTAGTGATTAATCTGTGTATCTGGCATAAAAGGGAAACATGACAAGGGTATGTAGAGGGCGTTTGTATATGTATAGGAATGTTTAAACGTGTATATTAAGACTTTGTTTTTAAAATATATAACTAAATTGTTTAGTATATGGAATTTAAACAGGCAGTAAGCCAATATTGGTGGGACAATTTAGTGTATTAAGGTAGGTTTTGATTTTAAGCTGGTGTGATTTTTGTATTCTTTTTTTAATTTAGAATCTCTCTCTGTAGAGGAGAGTGGATAATTAACTACCAGTGTTGGGCACGTTACTTTGAAAAAGTAATTAGTTATAGTTACTCATTACTTCTCCAAAAAAGTAACTGAGTTACTAACGGAGTTACTCCACTATAAAAGTAATTAGTTACCAGTAAAAGTAACTATCGCGTTACTTTTTATTATTCGCCCGTCAAAAAAAGGAAATCAATTATGCATTTACTATTATTATTAGAAAAATAACAAAAAATAACAAACGAAAATAAACCCAAAATGTTGACAAAAATATAATCTAACGAATTTCAAAAAAATAAAACGAAATTCTCCACACAACCAAAGAAAATTACTAAAACTTGTAATACTGAAAAAAGCGGAAAAACGCGTCTGGGGATGGAATTTAACAAACCAAGCCACACTCAAAAGAAATATGTATATATAAAACAAAATAATGGACAAAAACAACAATTTAATGCTAGTTAAAATGGTATTAATATAACAGCTTCACCAAAAGAGAATAGAGCTTAGATCATGCCCAAAAAATCCGACCCAGCCGGAGCCCGTGCACATTCTGCCCAAGCCCGAACCATAAACTGTCATTATGAGCCTGACCCGATCCGCCCCATAAACTGTCTGTTTTCGGGCTGATTGAATGAGCGAAATATAATCAGAATTATGTTAATTAACACTGTAACATAGAAGCATAGAACTATTATTTAATTTAAATGATTTTTAAGAACAGCTACACACAATGCTGCAAGTCAAACGCGGAGGCGTTCACGTGCGCCCAGAGCTACGTGATTACAGTTTTCATTTTTATTATAGTTTAATTTTATTTTGTTTTTATTTTTTCTGTTCATTTTAGGGTGGGCTTGCTAGCGCGAGCGCTTTACACAAGAACTAACGGACCACGAGTGCCGCGCGCTCGGCACAACAACTCCCGCTGTACAACAGCGCTTATAAATAAATTAAACACAAAAATGAGGGTATTCTATCAGTAATTTCAGTTCGTTTTAGTTAGTTTTATAAACACAAAATATAGTTCGAGATAGTTATGTTTTTCCTTTTAATTACCGTTTTTATTAGATTCAGTTAACACAAATGTTTTTCACTTTCAATTTTCGCTATTTCGTTCGCTTTAGTGAACAATAATAATTGGTTACTTAGCAACCTTGTGATTATCACACCAGAGCTTTATATAAAATAAAAATAGGAGCCTGATTTCGGGTCGGTCCTCAGGTCAGGTGGGATTCGGGCAGAGAATCTAAGCTCTAAAATAGAAAGCAGCAGCACCACAAAAACCGGAGCAGCTAAAAAGAGCTTAACGTCCTTAATTCGGAACTTGGGTTGTCCACGGCAATCACTGAATTGATTAGAGCACGCAAATCGTCACAATTGTGCCTCACTTCACCACGCCAAACCACAGGCACAGCGGCCAGAAGCTCAAGTTCACCGGACAGAGGAGGGGTTAACCAGGGCAAAGCGAAATAAAAAAAAAAAGTTCATAGAGCTGCTAAAGTAACGTGCAGTAACGGGGTGTGGGAAATGGTAACGGCGTTATAGTTACAGTCATAGTAATTAGTTAGATTACTCGTTACTGAAAAAAGTAACGGCGTTAGTAACGCCGTTAGTTTTAACGCCGTTACTCCCAACACTGTTAACTACTGAAAGCAGACCAGTCCCAGTGAGAACCTCTGAAGGTTCATCTTATAGTGGTTGAAGGTAATAGGATGTTTGTGTGTGTGTGAGTATGCTGGTGTGAGGTGTGTCTGCCTATGTGAAGAAAAAAACAAGGGAGATGTATAAATAAATTAACGCTGGTTTTCATCCCCTTGCTGTAGGCTACCCTGTTGGCACCAGTCGCTGTTTTGTTTTGGTTCTTGGTTTTGTTTATTGTTTTTCTGTTTAATAGAATTCAAGGATTAATTTTTTTTTTGTATTATTACTATTATATATTTTTTTTATACACGGTTGATCCTATTATATTGTCCTATACTTCCATGTTTATTGGTGGTAATAATTGGTGCTTGTGACCTGTATACTGTCTGTTTTTTGATCTTAAAGGGCCAGTGTTGCATGATATTCAGTAAAGAGGGCAAATTGTTTTAATTAGATTAAACAATTAAAATACTCATTTTTTTTTTAATTTTGTTGTTTTTTTGTTTTGTTTTTTTCTTTTAGGTGCTGTGGTGGGGCATCCTCCAGTGGGGAGCTATTTTGCATTTGTCGTGGTTGTGTGTGGGTAACTAAATTCACGAGTGTTTTTTTTTGTTTGCAAGTAGTGCAGTGAGTTATTTCTTTTTTTTTTAAGTAGAAGAACTCCCACTGGAGTGATACGACCACCACAGTGACCTTTATTACATGTCCATATTTATGTTCATAAATATTTTTTTTTATTGTTTATAATAAAGATTGTTATTGATTGCCCTCTACTTGGTTGCCGTTTCTGCTCATTCAGTTGAGACCCCTGTAAGCGGGGAGTGGTGCCCAGATAACTAAGGTGTGCGCAGGTGTTGGGTGGGTTGGTTGTTTTGGGAGTTGGCATTATTATTATAAAGATAATTTTCTTGAATTGGCTCACCCACCACCAGTGTTACATAATTGGCGTAGTCGGCAGGATCTTGTCCAGAGACGGCATTGATTAAGTAGGGGGCAAATTTCTATTTTGTTTTTTTGTTTTTCTATTGAAGGGTTTAAAAACAAAACAAGGAACAGCGACTGGTTGAGTCCTGGGAAGGCTGTTTGTGTGTGCATGTGTTATTGTTGTGTCTAAATAGTTTTTTTGTGTATGTGCCAGGTATAAGACCATGGATGACCAGGAAGAGCAGATTAGGACTCTGACAGAACAGGTTCAGCAGCTGCAGGCAGACAATGCTAGTCTTCGCCAGAGAGTGTCAGGAGAACCAAGTACTTCAGGTCAGTCGTTACAGAATAGACAGACTGATCCTTTCACTACACCAGCACAGGTTACAGAACGTTATGTCTATGTTCCTCGTGAGCGTAAATGCTCACGTTTTTCAGGTAACGTTTCGCAGGATCATGTACCTGTAGAGGAGTGGGTAGAAGAGGCTCGGCAATGTTTGACTAGTAGACACATGACACCCCCAGAGCAAGCATTATTTCTTTACGATTTATTAGATGGAGAAGCTAAATTAGAAATAAAGTTTCGTCCAGCAGCAGACCGCAGAGACCCAGAGCGTGTTTTAACCATTTTATTGGAGACGTTTGGATGCTCACAATCCCATGTAGAGGCTCAAAAGCAGTTTTTTCAACGCAGACAACGGGATGGGGAAACATTGAGAGAGTTCTCACATGCTTTGTTGTCATTAATGGAAGTGGTAAAACATAAGAGCCCAGGTTTTGCTGCTAATTCTGACAGCTTGGTGAGAGACCAGTTTATAGAGTATGTGAAGGACAGCATGCTCCGTCGAGAGCTAAAACGGTTGGTTCGTAGTGATCCTACTATATCTTTTTTGACTGTTCGTAGCGAAGCACAGCGCTGGGTAGTAGAAGGTGAGCGTGGAGCCTCTACACGTAGTAGGGCTTTCTCATGTGACTCCCAGTGGGAGGCTGGGTGTGATACACAGGCAGTTACTGGTGCTGTTTCCTCTAATGAGATGGTGGAAGTAAAAGAGTGTTTACGCAAGCAGCAGATACAGTTGGATGCTATTTTAACGCAGTTGTCTAGCCACCAGCCATTAAGGGGTGGGGCTATTAACCAAACAAGGCGCTTGAGGTTTGAATCTGACGGTAGGCCAATTTGTAGGCACTGTGATAGGCCAGGACATATAGCTAGGTATTGTCCTGGGCTAGAAAGGCAACAGGCCACACCAGCAAGAGAGAGGTCGGGGGTTGGAAGGCCAGTAGGACCATCAAACTCTCAAAGGCAGCCACAGGGAAACTAATTCCCACCAGCGTGGAGAGCCACATGTTGGATAAGGGTTTTCGGGGCTCAGGGTCAAACGGGTCTTGTGGCATTGGTCCTAGGTTGGTGGGACAGTGTCCAGTAGTTAATGTAGTAGTGGATGGAGTAGTAGTGCCATCCCTTTTGGATACAGGATCAATGGTGACTACCATTACGGAGAGCTTTTTCTTGTCACATTTTCAGCCTAGGGTGCAGGAACAACTACAGTGTTGTAGGGGGTTGCGTCTTAAAGCTGCCAATGGTTTGGATATTCCATATTCTGGCTATGTAGAGCTGGATGTAGAAGTGTTGGGAAAGCTTTTACCTCGTATGGGTATCCTAGTAGTAAAAGATTCAGGGGATGTGCTCACTCAGCAGAAAAAGGGTTTAGTACCTGGGGTCCTAGGTATGAATGTGTTGGTCAGCTGTTATAGGGAGTTGTTTAGCCAACATGGAGATCAGTTGTTTCAGTCCTCAGTTCTACAAGCAGCAGCACCAGGGTGGGGCTCAGCCCTTTCAGAGTGTCAAACTTTAGAACATTTACCTAGTTCTGGTCATATAGGTTTAGCTGTAACGCCAAGGGGCCCTGCAGTACGGATTCCTGCTGGCACATTGAGGTTGGTGCCAGCCACGTGCCGGCAAGATTTGGCATCTTGCGTGCGTGCAGTTTTATTAGAAACTGTAGACCAAGGAGAGGAACTTCCCCCAGGGTTATTGGTTCCTAGTGTGTTGTTGCCTGTTGAGAAGGGTAGTTTGGTGGTCCCAGTAGTGAATGTTGGTCATCAAGATCAGTGGGTTAAGCCAAAGGTTGCCCTTGGGCAACTTAGTATGGTTAGTGTGTGTCCAGCACGGCTCCCTGTCTTCTTTACTGAACAGGAAGACGATCAGGGTCCAGTAGCATATATTCAGTCAGTGGGAGTGCAAAACTCACCACTGGTAGATTTAGGAGATGTGTACTGGCCTAATTTAAATTGTGAGGAACAACAAGAGGTTAAAGCCTTGCTTGAGCAGTATGTTTCTGTTTTTAGCCAAGAAACAGGGGATTTGGGTTGTACAACTCTTGTAGAGCACGAGATCCCATTGCTGGATGACATCCCAGTACGACAGCGATATCGTAGGCTCCCACCCTCACAATATGGACTAGTGAAGGCACACATACAGGAACTGGTAGAGTGTGGCATAGCAAAGCCGAGTTGTAGCCCCTACTCTTCTCCCATTGTGGTCGTTCAAAAGAAGGATGGCTCTATACGGTTGTGTGTAGACTATAGGCAGCTTAATGCCAAGACTCGGAAAGATGCATTTCCTCTCCCTAGGATTGAGGAGTCATTGGATGCACTGGCTGGAGCGAGGTATTTTTCTACTTTAGACCTTGCTAGTGGCTATAACCAAGTCCCAGTAGCTGCTAAGGATCAGGCAAAGACTGCCTTTTGTACCCCATTTGGGCTGTTCGAATTCCAGCGTATGCCATTCGGTCTGTGTAATGCCCCAGGAACTTTCCAGAGGTTAATGGAGAGAATTTTTGGGGACCAGCGATTTCAGTCCCTGTTATTATATTTGGATGATGTGGTGGTATTCTCCTCAACATTCTCAGAGCACATGGAACGGTTGAGACTTGTGTTGGAACGGTTGAAACAGAATGGTCTTAAATTGAAGTTGGGCAAGTGTCATTTTTTTCAGACAGAAGTCAAATATCTGGGACATGTAATTTCAGCAGCAGGGGTTTCCACAGACCCAGATAAGATTGCAGCGGTGTCAGAGTGGAAGGTTCCATCTACTTTGTTTCAGCTCCGTTCATTTTTGGGGTTCGCGTCGTATTATCGACGCTTTGTTGAGGGATTCGCTAAACATGCTGCACCCCTGCACAGGCTAGTTGCCAAGTTGCAACCTAAGAAGGGGCTAAATCGAAGGGCAGGGTCAGTACAGGACCATTGGGACACAAACTGTGAACAAGCATTTAATACCCTTAAGACTAAACTTGTGACTGCTCCAGTGCTGGGATATGCAGAGTTTTCAAAACCATTTGTTTTGGAAGTAGATGCTAGTTCACTGGGCTTGGGTGCCGTGTTATCTCAGGAGTGCACAGAGGGGAGAAGACCGATTGCTTATGCAAGTCGAGGACTGAGACCTACTGAGCGAAATATGGACAACTATAGCGCAATGAAGCTTGAACTGTTAGCACTGAAATGGGCGGTAACTGACAAATTTAGGGAGTATCTTCTAGGGAGTTCTTTCACAGTGTATACCGACAATAACCCGCTGTGTTATTTGCAGACTGCAAAGTTGGGGGCGGTGGAGCAGCGTTGGGTTGCCCAGCTAGCCTTGTTTGACTTCAAGGTAATTTATCGTGCTGGTAAAACGAATAAAAACGCTGATGCACTGTCACGGTTGCCACTGCCTTCATCTCCAAGTAGAATGGAGGATGTGGCTGTTGGAGTGAGTGTTCCACAAGAGTTCCAGGAGTTAACAGTGGCTGTCGCCTCAATGGAACCTGTGGATGCAGTTCCAACTAGGAGTAAGAAAGATTTGGTGGTATTACAAGCAGAAGACCCAGTGATTAAATGCTTTTTGGGGTACTGGCGACGGGGGAGGTTCCCCTCAAAGATGGAGCGAGCTCAGTTGGATAGACAAGTTTTGGAGTTGATGCGTCAGTGGAATCGTGTTCGAGACAGGGAAGGGTTGTTGTATCGCGTGTCTCGAAACCCAGTTGGGGTAGGGGAGAGGTTTCAGCTCCTGCTACCCCATGTGCTGCATACAGAAGTGCTAACTGCCCTTCATGATAATCATGGTCACCAGGGGGTAGAGAGGACTGTAAACTTGGTCCAAGCGAGATGCTATTGGCCTTGGATGCGCAGAGATATTGAGAGATGGTGTAATGATTGTGGCCGGTGCACGGCAGCTAAGGCAGTAAGGCCCAAGGTGAGAACTTTCTTGGGGAGTCTATTGGCTTCACAGCCTTTAGACATACTGGCGATCGATTTCACTGTACTGGAAAAGTCTAGTGATGGTCGTGAAAACGTGTTGATTGTCACAGACGTATTTTCAAAGTTTGCCCAGGCCTACCCGACACGAGACCAGAAGGCTAGCACCGTAGTTCAGACTCTAGTGGAAAAATGGTTCTATACTTATGGGGTACCAAAGAGAATCCATTCTGATCAGGGAAGAAGCTTTGAGGGGGAATTGTTGAAACGGTTGTGTCAGATGTATGGTATAGAAAAGAGTCGTTCTAGTCCATATCACCCAGAGGGCAACGGCCAATGTGAGCGGTTTAACAGAACGCTTCACGACCTTTTGAGGACACTACCTCCTGGGGAGAAAAGACGATGGCCACAACATCTATCTACAGTGGTGTTTGCTTACAACACCACTGTGCACCAGTCCACCAAACACTCCCCTTATGAGCTGATGTTTGCTCGAGAGCCTCACCTTCCTATTGATTCATTGTTGGGTGGGGAGGTGGAGTTGGAGTCTGAGGAGGTAGGAGATTGGGTACAGGAGCATCGTGAGAGATTGGCAGGAGTGTTTTCTCATGCAGAGAAGCAGTTGAAGGCTGCTGCGGCATACCGAGCACGGCATACTCATCCCTGTCCCATTGTTCCATCTGGTACAAGAGTGTATAGGCGCAATCATCCTAGGGGGCGGCATAAGATACAAGATGAATGGGGCCCAGAGGTATTTGAGGTGGTACGGTGTTTGGATGAGGTAGGAACACTGTATAAGGTGCGGCGGACCGATGGCACCTTGACTGAGTTCAATATCCACCGGTCAGAGCTGCGCCCTATTCCTGCTAGTATAGTGGAGCAAGAGAGGGAACTTTTTGCTGTTAACAGTGGGCCGTCAAGGGCAGTGGGGAAAGATTCTAGGAAAGATGCTCAGGTGTTTGAAGAGCTGCCAGAGGTTTTGTTGGCCCCTCAATCGGCTTTGCCCTCTGCAACTAGGGGAGAGCCAACATTTGTCCCATTAGAGCAACAATCCCTGCCTTGTTTATCTCGTGGGCAATTGGAAGGTGTGTCAGAAGTATCACAGGGGGTAATGGGAACGAATGGGGTAGCTGGAAGGCTGTTGTCCGACCCCCCTAGAGTGTTACCTTGTAGATCAAGGGAGGAGCCAGCTAGCGAGATGGGGTCTTTGGTAGAGTTACCTCCCGAGCCAGTCAGAAGATCCAATAGGGGTACAGCAGGTCGGCATACCAATCCTTTTCACCTACCTAGATCAGTAGTAGGTTTGAATAAGGGAGAAGAGCTGGAGGCTACAGCTCGGTTAGAAGTAGTGTCAGCTGAGACTATGTTTAGGCCATGGCAGTAGGATTGCCCACGGGACGTGGACAAATTCATGGGGGGTAGATGTGACAGGAACGACCTGTAGGGGGTGTATAGTTCCATTATGGCCCTTTTAAATGGAGACACCAGGACTGGGGGGCTAAAGAGTGTTTACATAGGAGACTGTAATGTTCGGCCGCATTTATAACGTACTGCAGTGGGTCCGCGACTCTTGCATAAAGATCATTTGCTAAGGAGACTACACTATCGAGTCAGACTTTACCGCTGGGCAGTGATGACGTAGTGCACAGGTAAAGATGGTTTGTAGAGGAGAAGGTACTCTTAAGCTGGTTTTGCGTTGGACAGCGGCAGTGACGTATTGCGCAGATGAGCGGGGTTGTTATATTACCGGTCCTGCGCAGTTGCATTTGTTTGGCGTGGTGAACGATAGCGGCATAAGTCGGCAGTGCGGCGCGATTCTGCGGTGTAAGTACAAGTCTGGTGTTTAATAGCGCTAGTAAGCTATAAATTGCTAACTGATGGCTGGTGTAATATTTTTACAGACTGAGACCTGTCTGAGCGCCTTAGGATCTAACTCAGTGTGGTGGTAAACGGTGTGTGACTATGCTGGTGTGAGTATACATTTGGTGTCTATTTAGTTTTACTAAAGTTGTATGTGTGTAGTTGACTGATATGCTGGTGTTACATCCTACAGGATGAGAGCTGTAGAGAAGTTGGCTACAGGTGTATGTAAAAGGTGTTGAGAGTTGAGGAGCCCAGTGTTGGCCAACTGTAAGTTTTAGGTTGGTATTTTATGAATTTAGTGATTAATCTGTGTATCTGGCATAAAAGGGAAACATGACAAGGGTATGTAGAGGGCGTTTGTATATGTATAGGAATGTTTAAACGTGTATATTAAGACTTTGTTTTTAAAATATATAACTAAATTGTTTAGTATATGGAATTTAAACAGGCAGTAAGCCAATATTGGTGGGACAATTTAGTGTATTAAGGTAGGTTTTGATTTTAAGCTGGTGTGATTTTTGTATTCTTTTTTTAATTTAGAATCTCTCTCTGTAGAGGAGAGTGGATAATTAACTACTGAAAGCAGACCAGTCCCAGTGAGAACCTCTGAAGGTTCATCTTATAGTGGTTGAAGGTAATAGGATGTTTGTGTGTGTGTGAGTATGCTGGTGTGAGGTGTGTCTGCCTATGTGAAGAAAAAAACAAGGGAGATGTATAAATAAATTAACGCTGGTTTTCATCCCCTTGCTGTAGGCTACCCTGTTGGCACCAGTCGCTGTTTTGTTTTGGTTCTTGGTTTTGTTTATTGTTTTTCTGTTTAATAGAATTCAAGGATTATTTTTTTTTTTGTATTATTACTATTATATATTTTTTTTATACACGGTTGATCCTATTATATTGTCCTATACTTCCATGTTTATTGGTGGTAATAATTGGTGCTTGTGACCTGTATACTGTCTGTTTTTTGATCTTAAAGGGCCAGTGTTGCATGATATTCAGTAAAGAGGGCAAATTGTTTTAATTAGATTAAACAATTAAAATACTCATTTTTTTAATTTTGTTGTTTTTTTGTTTTGTTTTTTTCTTTTAGGTGCTGTGGTGGGGCATCCTCCAGTGGGGAGCTATTTTGCATTTGTCGTGGTTGTGTGTGGGTAACTAAATTCACGAGTGTTTTTTTTTTTGTTTGCAAGTAGTGCAGTGAGTTATTTCTTTTTTTTTTAAGTAGAAGAACTCCCACTGGAGTGATACGACCACCACAGTGACCTTTATTACATGTCCATATTTATGTTCATAAATAATTTTTTTTATTGTTTATAATAAAGATTGTTATTGATTGCCCTCTACTTGGTTGCCGTTTCTGCTCATTCAGTTGAGACCCCTGTAAGCGGGGAGTGGTGCCCAGATAACTAAGGTGTGCGCAGGTGTTGGGTGGGTTGGTTGTTTTGGGAGTTGGCATTATTATTATAAAGATAATTTTCTTGAATTGGCTCACCCACCACCAGTGTTACACCTGATATGCTTAACACATTCTCTGTCCCAGACTGTTATCACAATCTGAAGGAAGTGTTCAGTAAAGAACGAGCCACTCAGCTACCACCACACAGGCCCTGGGACTGCTCCATTGACCTTCTCCCCAACACCTCACCCCCACGCAGTCGAGTATACCCTCTATCTGAACCTGAAACCTTGAGAAATATATAGATGGAGCTCTTGCTATGGGCCATATAAGACCGTCAACCTCTCCTTGTGCAGCGGGGTTCTTTTTTGTGGAAAAGAAAGACGGAGGACTCCGCCCTTGTATAGACTACCGCGGTCTAAATGCCATATCTGTTAAAAACCCCTACCCTTTGCCCTTAGTCCCTTCAGCTCTAGAGAAGCTAAGAAATGCTCGGTGGTTCACTAAGCTTGATCTGAGAAGTGCCTACAACCTTATAAGAATCAAGGAGGGCGATGAGTGGAAAACTGCCTTTGTGACCACAAGGGGGCACTACGAATATCTTGTAATGCCATATGAGTTGTCCTGTTCACCTTCAGTCTTCCAAGCGTTTGTTAACGAAGTATTTAGAGACATGATTGACAGGTGGGTAATTATTTTTATGGACGATATCTTGGTTTACTCCCCCTCCCTTGAGGATCATGTCAACCATGTCGGAGCAGTGCTACGTAGACTCTTAGACCACCAATTATATGTTAAGGCAGAAAAATGTGAATTCCATGTCCAGGAACTCTCCTTTTTGGGGTATACTATACGCCCGGGAGGCGTAAGCATGAAATCCTGAACTCCCCTTTGAAGTAGAGGTAGATGCTTCTGATACTGGTGTTGGAGCTGTTTTGTCTCAAAGGTCGGGGACACCACCCAAATTGCATCCGTGTGCATATTTCTCACGCAAACTGAACCCTGCTGAAAAGAACTATGACGTAGGCAACAGAGAGCTGCAGGAATGGAGACACTGGTTAGAGGGTGCTAGACATCCTTTTTTGATTTTCACTGATCATCGCAACCTAGAGTACATCAGGTCTGCCAAAAGACTTAACTCCAGGCAGGCCAGTTGGTCACTGTTTTTTACCCGCTTCAACTTTTCAGTGACCTGTAGACCTGATTCCAAAAGTCCAAAAGACTTCACCCGCGAACCAGCGCTCTCCGAGCCGGGCTTCACTTGCGAACCAGCGCTCTCCGAGCCGGGCTTCACCGGCGAACCAGCGCTCTCCGAGCCGGGTTTCACCGGCGAACCAGCGCTCTCCGAGCCGGGCTTCACTGGCGAACCAGCGCTCCCCGCGCCGGACTTCACCGGCGGACCAGCGCTCCCCGCGCCGAACTTCATCGGCGGACCAGCGCTCCCCGTGCCGGACTTCACCGGCGGACCAGCGGTCACCGCACCTACTACTGTGCCCGTAGCTCCCGTCACCGCACCTACTCCCAGGCCCAGCCTTTCCAGGCCTGCACCGAGGCCCCCTGACTTTGCCCCCTGTGGTGTACCCAGGCTAAGACTTTTGCCAGGCCTGGGTACCCTCCTGTGTTTTTGTGCCCCTGTCTCTCCCTGTAATGGTTCCTGTGTCTGTCCATGTTCCAGTCCCTGTCCCCGGTGGTTTCTCTGTTCCAGTCCCTGTTACTGTGTTTGTGTCAGTCCCAGTTAATGTTTTCTTCCCTGTTCCCTTGTCTCCTGTCCAGCCCTGTGTCCAGTCCCCTGTCCAGCCCTGTGTCCAGTCTCCTGTCCAGCCCTGTGTCCAGTCCCCTGTCCATCCCCGTGTCCAGTCCCCAGTTCAGCCCCGTGTCCAGTCCCAATCTTTTGTGCCCGTTGTCCAGTCTGCGTTTCCTGTCCTGTCCCCAGTCCAGTCTCCATCTCCTGTCCAGTCTCTTTTCTCTGTCCAGTCTGTGTGCCAGTTTTTTCCTCTGCCCAAGTCTCAGTTTCTGTTTCCAGCCTCGTCTCCTGCTCAGCCTCCTCTCTGGTGTTCTCTGTCTTACTCTTGTGTTCTGTTTTTTTTGTTTTCTACCCTCTCTTGTTTTTTTCGCGCCCCAGGAGTTGCGCGTTAAGGGGGGGTTCTGTCACGTGGTCCCTGTCTGTTCTCATGTTTCTGTGTTTATTTACCTTTTCTGTGCCTGTCTTCTGCTTGTGCCTGTGAGTGTGTCTCCCACGTGATCAGTGTTCCTCAGTGTTTCTTGCCCTCACCTGTGTTCATTTGTAACTCCGCCCCTTAGTCCCAGGTGTTTTCTGTTTCCCGTGTGTGTGCTCCACTATTTATAGTCCGTGTTCCCTTTGTCCCGGGTCGGTCCTTGTACTTGTTAAGTCTGTTATGGTTGCGTCTCTGTTTCATATGTTCCCCGTGTTTCTTGTTTTCAGTTTAGTTTCAGTTGTTTATTTGTTTATTTTCGTCTTTGTTTATTTGTTAAATAAATATCCTCGCATTTGCATATAGACAAAATATCAAGAACTACAGTGGCAGAAAAATAAACTGCTGATGTGGAGTCTCTGATAAATAAATCACAGTTTTAATATATAAACATTATGTGTAATTTAATATGTAATATGTATTGTGTTTAAACTCCCCCAGAAAGCATGATGGGAAATAATCTCAGAAAGAATCCAGTTACAGTCTTGCAGTTAGTGATTCCCAGTCTTTATAAAATCTTATTCTGTGAGTAAAAAGTCTGTGAAAGTCTGTTAAAAGTCTTTTCAGAATCTTTTCAGAGTCGTGTAGAGTATGAACAGCTTAAGTGGAAGTGGAATGAAGATGGGAAAAACTGGTCTATACACAGGATAGTCTAGTCAAGGGGAAGAGAGATAAGGTAAGCAAAGTTAGAAGGGAAAGGAGAATGGCTTTCAGACAGAAATACTCAAGACTCTGCGCTGAGGAGCTGGAAGGAAACCCTTATAAGCTAGTAAAGTAAATGTAGGATTATATTTACCCCATTGTTTAATCACTGGTTCTGTGAGGGAGCTGTGAGACACGAAACAGTAATAATCTGCTGGATCATCATCACTGATCTCCACACTCTTCCTCAGCTGGTAGGTTCCATCATCATTGGGTCTGACTCCAGAAGATGTGATCAGATGTTCAGGAAATGAAGTGCCGGACTTCCTCAGACTCATCTTCACGTCTTTATGGTAGAATCCCGTGATCAGGCAGGTCAGGATCAGCTTTCTTGAGTCTCTTACAGATTTCTTTGCAAACACCTGAACATCAGGTGGCGCTAAAGACAGAAAACAGTTTAAACAATTCAGTATTCAGAACACAGAATAAACATGGCCGACTCACAGCTCATACTGTAGTGTGTTATAATCTGAGCTGGACTCATACAGTAATGTCTTCATGATTTAAGCATAAACTACAGTATTTTTTAATATCTGCATTATAAAGTAAAATTATATTTCATGTCAGTTTGCTTTTCTTCACTCATTGTGTACTTTAAAGGAGCGTTAAAGATTATATTTTCTGTAGTAACCCATAACATGATCAGGATGTATCATCAGATAATAAGGAAACATGCAGAGTTTAAGCACTGGCAGCTCTTGTCAGCAGAGCTTCAGCCAGTATTTTATGACTTGAACTGTGCGGTATGTAACAGTAATCTGTGTGGGTTTTAGTCTATGAATCTGCCCTATTCCCACAGTCCCATTTCCACACCCTGGGTTGCCAGGTATAAAACACAGTAGCTTGCAAACAGAGTGCTGTAGCCATAGAAACGGGCAAGCTGGCTATTCTATTCTGCTGAACAGGTAATCACTAAGCTTCATTAAGGTTCACTAACCATAGCTGGTTGATTTATCACCACCACCACTAGTGTAGTAGAGACAGACATTTTGGACACTAAAACATCTATATTAATTGATTAGCTACAGATTCAGTTTGTAACACTGGTTAGAACAACCTGGTCTGCCTTTACTCACAATACATCACCATACTGATCACCCAATTATATTACTAAACTACAATAATTACTAATTTTCAAAACATATAAACATACTTATATTTATGGTATTTACTGTCTGATGTCTTCTGCACTGTTGCTCCAATGACCTAGCCTAGCAGTGTTTTACAGTACTGTAAGATTCAGTACCACTATAATAATCTAGTAGTATATAATTATATTCTCGTTATTATAAAGTTTAATCATATACACAGTATTATGCCTGGGTGGTGGAAATGGTTGTTCTAAAAATTGAGTGGTGTGAAAAATGTTTGCCCCTTCATGATTTCTTACTGTCTTGCATGTTGTCTCTCTTAAAATATTTAAACAAATGTAAATATTAGTCAAAGACAACAGATTTATACTCAAGTTACCTTCAACAAAGAGATCCTGTGGTTTAGGGTTTTCCTGTAGTGCTTTGGTGGAGTCTAGAAAAAAACAGAAAACAAAAGCATACATTTACAGATACACACTATGTTCAAATCACAGATAAAATTATGACATTGTAAATGTCAACAGAAGCGCTAAAAATTTTAGATAGATTTATAGATTTACATTTTCCCAGTTAATGTTGTGGCTGTTTTGGCCTTTGGGTATTTTATTCTAACTATATTAAAAAAAAAAAAAGAAAACAGAGTTCCAGAGTGGAAATACACGTTTGTAAAATGGGTTTCTTAGTAGCTGTAAAATCTGCCATTAACATCATTCATTTTACACAAAAAATAGAGCCAGCTAACGGTGCTCTGCACAAGCTGTACTTGGCCATTACCAAACTCCAGAACTCACACCCCAACGGACTGTTTATTGTTGCTGGTGATTTCAATCACAGTAACCTGAAGGCTCTGCTGCCCAGCTTTCACCAACATGTGGATTTCCCAACTCGTGGAGCTAACGTAAAAAGAAGCCAGAAGCAGAGAAGAGAAGTAGACGCAAGTAACAACCTGGCCTCCAGGAGCCACCTCTGCTCTTCAGGACTGTTTTGAGCACTGGGACATGTTCAGAGAGAAGCCAACGTCATCATACATCAAGTTCGCTGATGACACAACTGTAGTTGGCCTCATCAGCAAGAACGACGAGTCAGCATACAGAGAGGAGGTGCAGTGGCTGACGGACTGGTGCAGAACCAACAACCTATCTCTTAACGTGGATAAAACCAAGGAGATGGTTGTTGACTTCAGGAGAGCTCCAGGTGTCCACCACCCGCTGAACATCAACGGCTCTGCTGTGGAAATTGTGGATAACACCAAGTTCCTCGGTGTTCACATTGCAGAGAACCTCACCTGGTCCCTCAACACCAGCTCCATAACCAAGAAAGCCCAGCAGCGCCTCTACTTCCTGCGGAGACTGAGGAAAGCACATCTCCCACCCCCCATCCTCACCATGTTCTACAGAGTCACTGTAGAAAGCATCCTGAGCACCTGCATTACCGTCTGGTTTGGGAATTGCAACACCTCAGACCGCAAGACCCTACAGCGGATAGTGCGGACAGCTGAGAAAATCATCGGAGTCTCTCTTCCCTCCATCACCGAGATCTACACCACACGCTGCATCCGCAAAGCCACCAGCATTGTGGACGACCCCACCCATCCCTCACACGGACTCTTCGCTCTGATGCCGTCCGGCAGAAGATACAGGAGCATCCGAGCCTCCGCTACTAGACTCTGCAACAGCTTCATCCACCAGGCAGTCAGACTCCTCAACATCCAGATCCTCCACTACTAGACTCTGCAACAGCTTCATCCACCACACAGTTAGACTCCTCAACACAGAGAACTTGACTGTATTAACTGACTATGTGCAGGCAATGTTTTTAGACGTTTCTTTGGGGGAAAATAAAATATATTAGGATTGTATTGAGTGCAGTGACAATTACTTTCATATAGTCTACATTTATACAGCATGTAAAAGTGGACCAATTCCTTTTTTTCTGGTCATATTTGATAAAGATCTATTGAAATAGCCAAACATGACCAACTCAAATCTAAGAAGTGCACTGAAAAAAATAAATCTGAGCGTTAGTAAACGTAACGTAATTAAATCTGGGTTATTAACAACAAAAAAATATGTTTCTATATTTACATGAATATATCTAGTTTTTATTTACTCCACATTTGTTCAAAATACAAGACATTGTGTATTTTTTCCTTAATATAATTTATTTATGTAATCACAACAAATCTTTTTAGGTACACAACAAATCTGCACAACAAACTAAAGTCTTGTTATATTTACTTTAGAGTTTTAGTCACTACCTGTGTCAATGCTCTTTCTACAGTGTTGTTTCATGCAGCTTTCCTATAGGCTCCTGCTACCATATATTTGCATATTGGGTGTGGCCTCTCCCTTACTTACCATCTTTGTGTTGTCTGTTGCCCAAAGCTACCTTATCCGGGGTGTGCAGTAATTATAATATACATGTTGATTGGCAGGTCTCAGTGTTGTAGAGCTGTAAGAGCACATTAACTTTATTCTGTGTTCCTAGTGATCACAGTATGCTGACTCTGAGCTACAGAGTTCACTCTTTACCCTGTTCACTCTTACACTGCTCCAGTATTATACTGTTAAATAATAATATAGTAAATATGTTGACAATACCCATGTGTGATGGCATAGACCTTTATTTTGCTTTTTGGCTGTGTTCCACTTCCTGGAGCGGCCATTTTGTCTCTTCCTGGTTAGGCTCATTGTTGCTGTTTTCCCCCTTCGTGTAGTGGCTAATTAGCAAAATGGTTTCTTCCATACTCTGATTGGCTTAGGGCCTGTAAATTAGCCCCCTTGACCTCCTTAAAGCAGACAAGACATGTGCTCTTGGCCTCTTTTGGATTTGCCCCTCTAGCTGCTGCTGGAAGCTCCTGTTTGAAGCAAAGGCTTTTCATGCTTTTGAGGTAATGATTACTTTTTAAATACTTTGGTTAAAAGCTAGAAGTTAGTCCTTATTTGCTAGTATTTCTTATCTTGTGTGTTTAATGACTGTTTGTTTTATTAGGATCAGTTCCTGACTAGTAGCTTGATTTTATGTATGGTAGGCCCAGTCATTTGAGTTTAAGGTAAAAACAAGTTTGTTTGTTTTGTTTATAAGATATTGTAAGTGATAAGTCTTAATCATAGACTGTATATATCTGGACAGAGCATAGTCTCTCAAAAGTGAAGCCACCACAGGTCGGGCGCCCCATGCTGTTCGGCTGCAGAAAGCTGTGTAACTCCACCCATCCCCATAGGTTTCAATGGCAAAACAGAACAACTTTCAATCACGTTTTTTTCTAATATACTGTAATTCTACCTCCTTTATTTAAATGCAGCAGCTAGTGTAACCTCTGCTTATATTGTTACATTTTTATATCCTCACAGAATTCGGTTTTTAAAACTTTTATTCAGCTCTATTCAAAAAAGGTGTGGTTATGGTAAAAGGGCTGGTTATGGGCGGGACCAATAACAGACCGTCAGCTCAGCTCCGCCCCGCTCTGCAGCCTGTGACCTCGAGGCAGCCCTCAGGGGCGGGGTTATTTAAATGAGTAGGAGCTCTCCACAGCCTTTCTCCCTCCTCTGGGCTCTACTGCGCAGACTCTGGTCTCTGAATCGCCAAAATGGAGGAAGATTTTGGCTTCATTTTCATAGAATGAATGGGAACGGAGACACGGTGTCCATCTTTATATACAGTCTCTGGTCTTAACAGTTTTCAATTTCATTTCTTTCTAGGACTGACCTCTAGCTAGCTGCTGTTTTGTAACTATTTTTTTTTTTTATTATTTTGGTTTGTTTTGAGATTGTTTTGGTTTATTTCCAGTATTTTGGTTTGTTTGTTTCTTTGTATTATCTGCTTCTTTTGAGTATTATTATTTTGTATAAGGGTTTCTTTTGGCTTCTGCTTAGTTGATTAAAGTAAAGAAGTTTTATGGGTTGTATTAAGCCACTGCCATCATTACACTTTTGCTGGTTGGACTTAAGAGTAAACATTAGGGAAATAGATTTGTTACTCTTTTTAAAGTTTGAGGTTTAAAGCTGTGATCTTTGTTTTGGTATTTCTAAACACGTGTGACTAATCAGATTTTGTGGTGTTAAATTTCCCTTTTTCTCCTCTTGGTTATCTGTTATCTCCAGGCCCCTTGTTCAGTGGCATAAGGAGCCTTGTGTTTTAATAGAATAATTGTATTCTTGATGTGGTACCAATGTTTTAATTAAAGTAAAAATAAATGTGAATGAGATTTCTATTTTTTGTGGAAAAATAAATGTGTTGTTTTGGAAACCTGTCTCTCTGCTCAGAAGTGAATTATTTTAGTGTAGCATTGTATTTTGCTGGGTTACTTTTAAAGCTAAGGCCAAGTGATTTACATACTGTTACACATGGTTAACTTAAAATGATAAGTTATGTGAATATTACTTTATTTGACTAAACAGATCATTTTTTTTAAAAAAGGACAAATTAAACACAAGTTGAGTTAACTCAGCTTTTTAAGTCAGTAGTGTACAGGAGAAAATTAAGTTAACAATATTTAAATTTCCCATGTAGTGTCAATGGACTCTTAAGTTGACACTACCTGAAAAAGTATGTTAGCACTACTGGAGAAAATTAAGTAGTAAATACAATCACTACTCTTGCTTGATCTACTTAATTATCTGATGCAAAAAGTTGACATGATTTTTTTAAAGTAGATCAAGCACACTATTTTTTTTCAGTGTAGTACAGACAGCATTTGGTTAAAAGGAGCCCTAAAAAGAACACTACATCTGCTCTTAACTGGACCCAATTTATCCATCTTTACATTTCACCAACATCCTGATTTACTGTATATGAACAGTTTCCAGCTCATCAAGATCTACCCTACATATTTATAGACATGCTGTGAGACGACTCCATGTTTCATACTGACCGTCTACTGAGAGCTCCACTCTCTGGATCAATTCCCGTTTAGTCTGGATAGATCTTTTCACCATCAGGTAACTCTGATAAACTCCAGCATCTTCAGCTTTAACCTCCTTCAGAACCAGAGAACAGTTTCCTTTCTTCAGTTTATCTTCAGGAACATCAACCCGATCTTCATACCCCTCCCCCTCATAATGCTCCTCCCCCAGACGCTCAAACACCGCCTCAGAAAACGTTCTCCACTCGATGTGAGGACTATCACTGGACATTATCTTGCTACAATCACATGGAAGAACAGCCGAGGAACCCACTCTGGCAGTAATGAGTATTGGAGGCTGTTCAGAAGAACCAGGAGAACCTGAGATAAAAGAATGTAAAGATAAGTGAATATTTAATTATATTTAACTATATTACACAAACAGTTCATCATTTACTCACCCACACCACCGGCGAGCCATAAAACCACTGCAGAATACAGAAGTGTTTTCATGGTGTTCATGGTGATTTTCTATAATAAAGAAGTTACAGATTATAGTTGAAGGCAATATATCTATCAGCAATAACATCATCACCACTGAGAGGAATCGGGTTAAAAAAAAGATTCCCCCCAAATTCCAAATAAAAATATTCTCATTTAGAGCATTTATTTACAGAAAATGAGAAATGACTGAAATAACAAAAAAGATGCAGAGCTTTCAGACCTCAAATAATGCAAAGAAAACAAGTTCATATTCATAAAGTTTTAAGAGTTCAGAAATAATCAATATTTGGTGGAATAACCCTGTTTTTAATCCCAGTTTAATCATGCATCTTGGCATCATGTTCTCCTCCACCAGTCTTACACACTGCTTTTGGATAACTTTATGCTGCTGATAAAATATCAATATTAAGTATTAACTAGTAACAATATCAGATTCTGATTAATCACATGACCGACGACACGTATCCTTCCTGTAATCTTCATGTTATCATCGAGTAACATGGAATCTCACTGTAATTCTGACTAATAATCATATCCAATCTGATTATAGTACAAATGATAAATCAACATATCTCTAATTTAGTTCAGATTAATGGTAATGTGCATTTTAAAAAATGTGAAATTTTAGATATCTGTAATATAACTTACATATTTACAATTTTCTGCAGTTTTGACTGGTAGTTATAATACATTATAACACTTTTGACTAGCAATATTAATTATATAATTGTAATTATATATAAACCTACAAGAGAAGATTTTTTTTACCAGTCAGTGATATAGTTTGTGTATAAACTAATATTTTTCCTTTTTTTTCAACTACATCTCATTGTCATTTTTCAGCTACAATCCCAACATGTTATACTCACATTAAATTAATCAAACAAAACAAAAACAAACAAACAAATAAAAATTAAATCATTCTAACTGCTAGGGTAATCACATGGGATACACTATGACTGCTATCTGGTGGTTGTGGTTACATTTATAGCTTTATTAGCATTGCTGGTGTTAGCTTTATTAGCATTGCCGGTGTTAGCTTTATTAGCATTGTCGGTGTTAGCTTTATTAGCATTGTCGGTGTTAGCTTTATTAGCATTGTCGGTGTTAGCTTTATTAGCATTGCCGGTGTTAGCTTTATTAGCATTGCTGGTGTTAGCTTTATTAGCATTGCTGGTGTTAGCTTTATTAGCATTGCTGGTGTTAGCTTTATTAGCAGCATTGCCGGTGTTAGCTTTATTAGCAGCATTGCCAGTGTTAGCTGTATTAGCAGCATTGTCGGTGTTAGCTTTATTAGCATTGCCGGTGTTAGCTGTATTAGCAGCATTGTCGGTGTTAGCTTTATTAGCAGCATTGCCAGTGTTAGCTGTATTAGCAGCATTGTCGGTGTTAGCTTTATTAGCAGCATTGCCAGTGTTAGCTGTATTAGCAGCATTGTCGGTGTTAGCTTTATTAGCATTGTCGGTGTTAGCTTTATTAGCATTGTCGGTGTTAGCTTTATTAGCATTGCCGGTGTTAGCTTTATTAGCATTGCTGGTGTTAGCTTTATTAGCATTGCTGGTGTTAGCTTTATTAGCATTGCTGGTGTTAGCTTTATTAGCAGCATTGCTGGTGTTAGCTTTATTAGCAGCATTGCCGGTGTTAGCTGTATTAGCAGCATTGTCGGTGTTAGCTTTATTAGCATTGCCGGTGTTAGCTGTATTAGCAGCATTGTCGGTGTTAGCTTTATTAGCAGCATTGCCAGTGTTAGCTGTATTAGCAGCATTGTCGGTGTTAGCTTTATTAGCATTGCCGGTGTTAGCTGTATTAGCAGCATTGTCGGTGTTAGCTTTATTAGCATTGCCGGTGTTTATGAAGGCCAAAAACAGCTTTGTCATGCAGGAAGGGAAAGTTAAAAATGCTTTAAGTGAAAAAAAAGCTTTAACAGGCTTAAATGTATTAAATCAGTGACTCAGGAACACCAAACTGCTTTAAAGATGCACATGATACAAAAGGAAAGTAATTAATTTTACATTAAATCTTTATTTTTCCCATTGAAACACCATGTACACGTGGGTTCACGTACTAAAACAATGACTCAGAAACACCAAACTAAACTCCTTTATTACTATTAATAAGTACTATACTGTACTACTTCCCATTCATTAGTATAGAGTACTGGTGAAGAGTAATAAAGGAGTGCAGTTTAATGTTGGTTGCAGTTTTAGTAGATTTAGTTCAGGTTAAATATTAATACTCCTGTACTGAACTCTGATTCTGTAAAGCACACGCTAACATGCAGATTTCTGACAGTAGTTTAGATGAGATGTTGTGGTTCTTACCTTCAGTGATCAGCAGTGATAATCCATGAATTTACTGCATATAAATACAGAACTGATGACTTTCATACACTCGAGGAGCTGG
Organism: Astyanax mexicanus; assembly: GCF_023375975.1. Classification (NCBI taxonomy): domain Eukaryota; kingdom Metazoa; phylum Chordata; class Actinopteri; order Characiformes; family Acestrorhamphidae; genus Astyanax; species Astyanax mexicanus. Next base: position 1,899,642 of record NW_026040041.1, read on the forward strand.
AGAATAAAAACACTGCAGCCGTGAGGAGTTTAGGATTCAGCCTCTCTGATCTGGATTGGGCCGGATTTAATGCAGAAACTGAAAGTTGAAGGTCTTATGCAACAGTTGGGATTCCCCATAACTTACCTGTACAGGTTTAACTCCATTAGTCATCAGTGTTAAACAATCTCCAGAGCTGCAGTTAGTTCTCACTTAAAGTTAAGTTTAACTGTAGATATTCTGATTGAAAACAAAACAAAAAAAACAAACAATCTAGTTAACCCTTTGAACTCTAATCTGTTTTGTTGTGTTTTTTCTGCGTTTTTGTTTTCAGTTCCTCTTTCAGGTCTTATAACACAGTAATTATATCAGACAGACTCATGCCCTGATCTCTTTTACTCCAGAACACATACGGCTGCTCAAAAATATCATCATTAAAATGGAAAAGGAAACAGAATTGTTATATTTTCCTGGAACTGATCATGTTTTACTCAAAATTTTACCAAGCGCCTGTTTTTATTTTCTTATTTTTGAATGTATAGACTTTAAATATATTCACACCTAAGATATATTTTCAAAAATGATTAAACTAGAGTGTTTATGAGTTATAATAAAGCATAAGAATATTGATGATTTGAGTTCATTACATGACTCATTAATTATTAATTTGATAAAATACATGGAGAAACAGCATCAGGCGGAGTTATTATTTCTCTTGATAATCAATAATCACACCTCTAGGATACATGTAGATACTAAACACCTGACACTCAGAGCAGCCTATACCTTTCAGTATTTTATATATATCAGGGTCAATATGGCCAATAATATTCCAACTAATAACAAAACTGATTTACTATACTAGATATTTATTTTCAGCTGCTTATAACAGCAACAAATATTATGATTAAAGGGTTATTCCACAAAATGATGAGAAAAACACTTTTATTTAGGACACACAAAGAAAACTATATACAAAAATGTAAACTTTTTAGTCTAAATAAATTAAAATGTTTATGGACATCATATAAATATGTTTGAAGCACTAAAGGTAAATAATGTTGGTTGGGGAAGGAGATTTTTCACTTTTTTAGGTGTTTTTCTCTCAATGGGTTTCTTGTAGATTTAGCTTTACCGCACTGGGATGTGATCACTATTTTTAGAAAGAGTAAGCTCCGCCCTTTCTAACCATATATGGATTATGTTTATGTGTGAAGGGATTCCTGAGTAATTAAGCTGAGAACACAAGGTGAGATTTTGGAGGGAAAATCCGTCTGTAGGGATCTACGGGTTAGATACAATTTTATGGAAAATCATTTCCTCATGTCTGGAGAATAATGAGTCACTTTTAGAGAATTAAACAAACCAACAATCACGTGTTACATTTTCTTCTGCACTTGGAAGTCGTGACGATGGACCCACTTAATGGTCAAAAATAATGTGAATTTATACTGTTTTTGCACGTCTGCCTAAAACACAACCTGCTGGAGAATGTTGCAGTGTCATGGTCTAATCTGACCAATGATGGTAAAGGTAGTTGGGAAGCTGGGGCCTCATGTACTAAAGGTGTGTACGCACAAAAACATTGCGTACGCCATATTTCACGCTCACGCTCAGATGTACTAAATGTGACTTCAACGTGAGAATGTGCATTCCCCCACGGCACTTTCGTTTCGGGCGTACGTGTGTACGTATGTTTCTAATGTGTTTTTGTCATTTGGCGACACTTAGAGGCGATGCATTAAAATTACAACTATTAAGATATGCTTTACGCACACATTGTAGTAATAAGCCATTATTGGGTAACATAAAGTTAATAAATCAGACAATTTCATTGGCTTACTGGAATGATGATGACTGGCTTATAAACCGTTTTAGATTTCCAAGAGCATAAGAGGATAAGAAAACAAGCTGAGTGCGTGACGTGTGGCTTCTTGGAAAGCAACTCATTTAAAGCATTTAAATGAAATAATTTATTAACCATCTTAGAATAATACATTTAAAACATGGGTAATGGGTAATGGCAGGTGTGGTGTTTTCATGCACTTGTTGCGCTTGATTTCAAGTTGATTGCGATGTACTAAGAGGAAGTACTTGGGATTCTGCCGACGTACTGTTTGATAAACCTGGATTTTTTTGTGCGTACAGAACTCTGAGCATAAAAGTAGTACTTCCTACTTTAAGTAGGAAGTCCACGCCAGTCTTACTACATGAGACCCCTGTTCACCCAGAGAGAAGCGTATGCTGGTTAAGCTGGTTAACTAACTTTGCTATTGACCAGCACAGAGTATGGAGGGTCTACCTCATTAGGGATTGGTCTCATCTCAGTCTCAACCTCATTTCACTCTCCATCCAGCCTCACTGAGCTCCAGCTGTTTTATAAAGAAGAATGGGGCGGAAATTTCAGTCTCTCGATGTGCAAAACTGATAGAGAAAAACCCCCAAGAGACTTGCAGCTGTAATCACAGTGTGAGCAGTGAACGCTGCACATACTGCACTCTCAGTGTGTAAACAGCATGGAGCAGCAGCAGAGACAGTGTTTGTTCATAGCAGTATATTATCTGGCTAATATATCAGATTAAACTGCGCCTTATCAGCAGTTTAGCTCAAATAAAAGGAATATATTTGATAGCTGGGTCGGATCGAGACCAGATCCCATTCTCATCACAAGCAAACTGCTTTTTTTTGCAGAAAATGAGAAATGACTGAAATAACTAAAAAGATGCAGAGCTTTCAGACCTCAAATAATGCAAAGAAAACAAGTTCATATTCATAAAGTTTTAAGAGTTCAGAAATAATCAATATTTGGTGGAATAATCCTGGTTGGTTTTTAATCACAGTTTTTTCATGCATCTGGGCATCATGTTCTCCTCCACCAGTCTTACACACTGCTTTTGGATAACTTTATGCTGCTTTACTTTGTTTGTGATCATCCATCTTCCTCTTGATTATATTGATTAAATATAAAATGATTGTTTTTTGTACAAATCAAGTCAAATATGAAACGAACAGCAGGGCAGGTATGAAGTATTTCAGAGAGGAAATAAAATGACCCCTGACAGCATTTAAACACAGCCCTGCTGCTGTGTGGTCGGCTACCTGCTGTTATGTAGCTGTGATAGAACAGGATGTGGGGGGTTTGGGGAAGTTTAAACCCACAGCAGAGTCTGATCAGCAGCTATAAACACTTACTTTCCTCTCATACAATCACACTCTCACAGCAATGGAGAAAATCTCACCTCTCTTTATCCTACAGATCCTGCTGGGTGAGTTCTCCTCTACTGATATATCCATTACACCTATAGAAAATACATTAACTTACCTTTAATTTAACTTATTTTAATATTCACACGTTTAACAACAGGAGTAGTGATGTAGTTTAACCTTTTAATATACGCAACATGGGTCAAAAAGACCCGGCTGAGGTTTAATTTACCATATCTTTACAAACAAATTCATTTGATAATTTAGTATTAAAGGTAAATTCATTTTATCATCCTAATTTTACTTTTTCTTTTCTTACTTTTTGAATAAAATCCTTTTTTTTATCACTACACCTCTAACTCAAAACATGGGTCAAAAATTACCTGCTTTCATTTTCTACGTAACTTTCTTATGTATGGTTGAGAGTTTGTGTGATATATAAATTACCAATAAATTAATTCAATCATTTAGTATTCAAGGTACAATCAGTATTTCTCAATTATTTTAATCATAATACATCCTTCTTTTATTTTTTTATTTCTTACTTTTTGAATAAAAGCCCTTTTTGTATCACTACCCCTCTAATACACAACATGGGTCAAAAAATATATTTTTTGCAATGTATAAATTGAATAATTCAATATTCAAGTTATTCCTTGATTATCTTGTTTTTGATCATGTTACATTCTTATTTATTTTCCTTTTTAATAAGAATACTGGTTTTATCAGAATCCCTTCATTTTCTATGTAACTTCATCTATGGCTGAGTGTTTTTATGATATATCTTATCAATAAATTAATTCAATCATTTTTCAAGCTATTTTTGAGTAAAAAAGTGTTTCATTAGCACAAGTCTTCATTTCTATTTTATTTTCTTACTTTTTGAGTCAGTTTTAGTATTTCTACATTAAGTTTATATACACGGGTCAGACAAAAACACATATTTACCATTTCACACCCCAGTTTTGACCCATGTGTGTAAATTCGATGTCAAATTGAGTAACGATTAATCATTCTCTTATTTAGACTCAACCTCACTTAGAACTGATTTAGTCTCAGTCTCAAATTCATTTGGGTTTGGTCTTGTCTCGGTCTCATCTCAATCTCAACTTCATGTAAAATCATTCCTTTCTCAGCCTCAATCTCATTTTTATTCAGTCTTGCCTCAGTCTCAACCTCATTTGGAATTTATCTTTCCTGGTCTTAAATTCATTTGGAATTGGTCTCGTCTCAATCTCAACCTCATTTTTATCTGTCATTTAAAGTTGATCTCATCTTGGCTTCAACCTCATTTGAAACTGGTCTCATATCTGTCTCATCCTCATTTTTAATCAGTCTCTTCTCACCCTTAATCTCATTTGGAATAGATCTCTTCTCAGTCTCAATCTCATTTGGAATTTATCTTGTCCTGATCTCAAATTAATTTGGAATTAGTCTCATCTGTGTCTCAACTATATTTGGAATTGATCTTGTCTTAATCTTGACCTCATTTGGAATTGGTCTTGTCTCAGTCTCAACCTCACTTTTATCAGTCATTTATCGTGATCTCATCTTGGCTTCAACCTCATTTGAAACTGGTCTCATCTTGGTCTCAGCCTCATTTTTAATCAGTCTCATCTCAACCTCAACCTCATTTGGAATAGATTTCTTCTTAGTCTCAAACTCATTTTGAATTTATCTTGTCCTGGTCTCTAATTAATTTTGAATCAGGCTCACCTCTGTCTCAACTTTATTTGGAATTGGTCTTGTCTCAGTCTTGACCTCATTTGGAATTGGTGTCATCTCAGTTTCATCCTCATTTTTAATCAGTCTCGTCTCACCCTCAACCTCATTTGAGATAGATCTCTTCTCAGTCTCAAACTCATTTGGAATTATTCTTGTCTCAGCATTCACCTCATGAAATTGGTCTCGTCTCAGTCTCAACCTAATTTGGGATTGGTCTTGTCTCTGTCTCAAACTCATTTAGAATTGATCTCATCTTGCCCTCAACCTTATTTTTAATCAGTCTCGTCTCACCCTCAACCTCATTTGGGATTGGTCTCTGTCTCATACTTATTTGGAATTAAGTCCATCTCGATCTTAACCTCATTTTTAAACTGTCTCGTCTCAATCTCAACCTAAACCTTATTCATAAACAGTCTCAATCTCAGACTCAACCTCATTTTTAATCAGTCTTGGCTGGGCCTCATTAGCAGTTAATCTCATATAGGTCTCAAACTCATAAGGGATAAGGCTTTTTTGGACTTATTTGAAATCTAAAACTAAAACATCACCAGAAAACGAGATTTATTAAACCTAAATTTATTAATCTACTAACTCCTCTTCAACTTTCTCTCTCCCAGTGTACATTTTTAATATTGATTTCCATTTTTCTCTCTTTTTTCAGGTATCTGTAGACTCTGTGTTCTTCAGGAGATCTCAGCTGATCTCAGATCTGTGTCTCCTGGAGAAAACATCACCCTGCACTGCAGCATCTCTACAGATTATGAGATTTCATGGTTTCATCAGAACTCTGAGCAGCAGATGAAGCTGCTGGTCTCTGCTGCACCAGGAAAACTGGATAAATCATTTTTTATAAATTTTAATATTAATACAGATCATTATGAGATCAGTAAGAACAGCAGTTCAGTGAGTTTAGTGATTATAGGAGTTAATGATACAGATCTGGGACTGTATTACTGTGGAGGAAGAAATAAGACAACTCACATTCAGTTTAGTGAAACCATCAGACTCATCTTCAATTCAGGTAAGTGATGATACTCTGTTTTTTTGTTGCATGCCTATTTTGTTAGCTAGCCATCAACTGCGCACTGTGCAGCTGGATTTCTGGCGTGTCAGAGTGTCTTTGCTATCGTAATGACAGGTAAAGTACACCTTGTGCAGCTCGAAACGAGCAAAAGTCATGTATTAATTCTCTTAATTAATCATGGGTGTGGATAATGGGTTAATTTTGGGCGTAACGTGAAATAAACCAATCAGAGCATCTCTTGCTCATCATTCTCTTTAAGAGTAGATCAGGTGAGCTCTGTCTTTGGCGGATTGCTATTGTAACGGTGCAGCTACCTGGACGTGTTCAACAAACTCTTCTCAGCAGAGGAAACTGAGCTGCTGGTTGACGCTGTGAAGGAGCTCCAGCAGCTCATTTACGGGAACAGCAATGTTATTTTATTTACTATTCTGTTTATTGTTGATGTAAAAGTTGGGTTTGTGCTGCTGTGTGTTCATGTGTGTGTAATAAGTGGGAGTGTACGCTCGGCTCGGCACGGCACCTGTGTTACAGAGATAGCGATGAACGTCTGACTGTTGGCGTCTGTCTAGGTTGTATTCAGTCAGTGGAGCTCCTGTGTTTTCTGTTACCAAGATAAACAAGATAAAACTCCAGAAATGTACCTGAACACACCTCATTTCCAGAACAAAATATACATTATTTAAAATACACTCTTTTAGTATTGTATCAGTTGAGTTCTTCATTGTGTGTGTGTGTGTGTGTGTGTGGTGATGTGAGGTGGTCTTCAGTTCTAACACTGACTAAAGGTGTGAATGATGATGATAAACAGGGTGTTTATTCCACTGAACTGTGGTCTGACTGAAGTCATGGTGGTTGTTAAAGAGATGCGTCATAGAAAGTAAAAATGTTTTAGAGCAATATAACCTGGGTTGACCTGTGATATATAACATGGATTAACATGTTATAAAACCTGGGTGTACACGTGATATAAAACGTGTTTACCTATGATATACCCTGAGTTTACTCGTAATATAACCTGGATATATATTTTATTTAACCTGGGTTTATAACCTGGTTTGTGATATAACCTGAGTTACATGTAATATAACCTGGGTTAACTGTGATATATATTCTAGATATACCTGTTATATAAGCTGGGCCTTTAGCCCGGGTTTACGTGTAACATAATATGACTTAATCCGTAGTATAACCTGGGCTTAGCTGTGATATATCCTGCATTTTTGTGTTATATAACCTGGGTTTATAACATGGGTTTACCTGTAATATAAAATGACTTAATCTGTAATATAATCTGGATTTACCTGTGATATAACCTGGGTTTAGCTGTTATATAACCTAAGTTTATAACTTGGGTTTAGCTATGATATAACATGGGTTTACATGTGATATAACCTGAGTTTACCTGCAATAAATTCTGTGTTTACTTCTGATATAACCTGGATTTAGCTGTGCTATATCCTGAGTATAGCTATGATATAACCTAGGTTTACCTGTGATATAAACTGACTTTCCCTGTGATATATCCTGGATTTACCTGTGATATATCCTGGATTTAGCTCTGATATATCCTGTGATATACGCTGTGATATACCCTGGTTAACCTGTGATATAACCTGGAATTACCTGTAATATATCATGTGATATATGCTGTGATATATGATGGTTTTACCTGTGATATAACCTGAATTAATCTGTGATATAACCTGAGTTTACCTGCAATAAATTCTGTGTTTACTTCTGATATAACCTGGATTTAGCTGTGCTATATCCTGAGTATAGCTATGATATAACCTAGGTTTACCTGTGATATAAACTGACTTTCCCTGTGATATATCCTGGATTTACCAGTGATATATCCTGTGATATACGCTGTGATATACCCTGGTTAACCTATGATATGACCTGGATTTACCTGTAATATATCATGTGATATATGCTGTGATATATGATGGTTTTACCTGTGATATAACCTGGATTTGCTTGTGATATATCCTGGATTTAGCTCTGATATATCTTGTGATATATGCTGTGATATAACTTGGGTGTACCTGTGATATACACTACCGTTCAAAAGTTTGGGGTCACTCAAACAATTTTGTGTTTTCCATGAAAAGTCACACTTATTCACCTCCATACGTTGTGAAATGAATAGAAAATAGAGTCAAGACATTGACAAGGTTAGAAATAATGATTTGTATTTGAAATAACATTGTTTTTTACATCAAACTTTGCTTCGATCAAAGAATCCTCCATTTGCAGCAATTACAGCATTGCACACCTTTGGCATTCTAGCTGTTAATTTGTTGAGGTAAGCTGGAGAAATTGCACCCCACGCTTCTAGAAGCAGCTCCCACAAGTTGGATTGGTTGGATGGGCACTTCTGGCGTACCATACGGTCAAGCTGCTCCCACAACAGCTCAATGGGGCTCAGATCTGGTGACTGCGCTGGCCACTCCATTACCAATAGAATACCAGCTGCCTGCTTCTGCTGTAAATAGTTCTTGCACAATTTGGAGGTGTGTTTAGGGTCATTGTCCTGTTGTAGGACGAAATTGGCTCCGATCAGGCGCTGTCCACTGGGTATGGCATGGCGTTGCAAAATGGAGTGATAGCCTTCCTTATTCAGAATCCCTTTTACCCTGTACAAATCTCCCACCTTACCAGCACCAAAGCAACCCCAGACCATCACATTACCTCCACCATGCTTAACAGATGGCGTCAGGCATTCTTCCAGCATCTTTTCATTTGTTCTGCGTCTCACAAACGTTCTTCTTTGTGATCCAAACACCTCAAACTTGGATTCATCCGTCCACAACACTTTTTTCCAGTCTTCCTCTGTCCAATGTCTGTGTTCTTTTGCCCATCTTAATCTTTTTCTTTTATTAGCCAGTCTCAGATATGGCTTTTTCTTTGCCACTCTGCCCTGAAGCCCAAAATCCCGCAGCCGCCTCTTCACTGTAGATGTTGACACTGGTGTTTTGAGGGTACTATTTAATGAAGATGCCAGTTGGGGACCTGTGAGGCGTCTGTTTCTCAAACTAGAGACTCTAATGTACTTATCTTCTTGCTTAGTTGTGCAACGCGGCCTCCCACTTCTTTTTCTACTCTGGTTAGAGCCTGTTTGTGCTGTCCTCTGAAGGGAGTAGTACACACCGTTGTAGGAAATCTTCAATTTCTTAGCAATTTCTCGCATGGAATAGCCTTCATTTCTAAGAACAAGAATAGACTGTCGAGTTTCAGATGAAAGTCCTCTTTTTCTGGCCATTTTGAGTGTTTAATTGACCCCACAAATGTGATGCTCCAGAAACTCAATCTGCTCAAAGGAGGGTCAGTTTTGTAGCTTCTGTAATGAGCTAGACTGTTTTCAGGTGTGTGAACATGATTGCACAAGGGTTTTCTAATCATCAATTAGCCTTCTGAGCCAATGAGCAAACACATTGTACCATTAGAACACTGGAGTGATAGTTGCTGGAAATGGGCCTCTATACACCTATGTAGATATTGCACCAAAACCAGACATTTGCAGCTAGAATAGTCATTTACCACATTAGCAATGTACAGAGTGTATTTGTTTAAAGTTAGGACTAGTTTAAAGTTATCTTCATTGAAAAGTACAGTGCTTTTCCTTCAAAAATAAGGACGTTTCAATGTGACCCCAAACTTTTGAACGGTAGTGTATGCTGTGATATATTCAGGGCAGTGTGAACTATAGTTTGGTAATATGTTTTAAAAGGCTGTACACACTCTTTCCTTCTGTATCTCTGTGTTTCAGAATCTGAAGATCAGAACCTGAACACTGAAAGTCCTGCAGGTTCTGCAGATCCGGTTCGTGGGCGGAGTTTAATTATAACTCTGATGTGTGTGTGTTCTGCTTCCGTCCTGATCAACATCATAGGAGTGTGTGTGTTCTGTTACAGAGTGCAAGGTGAGAACATCACACTTACTATATAACTCACCATAATCTAATTATAATAAACCCTCAGCAGATACACTCACCTTTATTTATATTACCCAGCATCCTTCCTGCTCAACCAGGACGCCTTCAGCTACACCTTCACCTATAGACTATACATATACAGAGCAAACACTACACACCGACACCCAGAGATTCTCAATGTTTTTTAGGTTTAAAATCCTCTTTTTCTTGTTGTGTGAAATACAGTACACATGAAACTCTTCCCCAGCCTCTTCCTCATTCTCTGCAGCAGCTAGTAAAAGAAAATATTCAGAAAAACGAGTCGATCAGGAAAAGCACCGTGTCTACATCAACCCGTGAATTAGTATTCATGGCCCCGCCCACCTCGGCTCGGGACCACCCACAGGCAGAGCTGAAGCCGGGCAGCGACGCGTCTCTTCAGATAGGAGATAAATAACAGTGCTAGGAACAGCATGCAGTTCATTCCTGTGTTATATGTGCGAATAACACATCAGTGTTTATATACTTTACCCAGTAATTCAGAGCTAAGAAACAAATGGTTACAATTAGTCTATGGAGGAAAAACACCACCAGCCAAGTACAATTGTGATAGGTAGGTGTTTAGATGTTTAGAACAATTCTGTTTACACTAGTTAAAAGTAAAAATCCACCCAGGGGATTTGTTCCAACTGCCTGAGTTGGATTTTTACTTTCTGGACCTGGACTCTGCCCATCTCTGTGTGTGAGTAACTATAGGTTTAAATAGGATCTCCGGTGGATTTGGTGTTTTATATCAGAGACTCTAAGACTAGATCAGTGGCTGAACTGCACTTAGCAGGGCATTATTACACATGTTGTAAAGTAACATATGACATTGCAAAGACTGTTATTAGTGTAAAAATGTCTTTATTTTAAAATGTTTCTAACTGTTTTCCGTCTCTCTGCCTCCTGGTGTCGCAGTGCTGTTAGCCAATCAGAGGCGATATGTTTGCATGTATGAATATGAGCAAGAGCTGAAATCCTATCGTTTCTCTCCGTCCATTCCTCCACTGGACTAAAGCAGTGTTATACCGGATCACCGGAGCTTTTTTTTCACACAAAACAGTTCAGATGACATTCATTCATACTAGAGACACAACTATACATTTTAAAATCAATTAAATAAATATAACAGTGTGTTGGGATTCCTATTTTTTATTTTCTTCTCTCTTTTTCTTCAGTCTGTTCCGTCTCACCTCACATCCGCTGGAGAAACAACAGCAGCATCTACTCAGTGGAGAAGGTACCAGAAAATCACCTCAACACATCACATGAATCACATCACTAAAACATGATATCAGTACTGTGATTACAGGTCCGCTGTGTTACTGTGACACAGGTGTTGGTTGCTATGGCGTTGCTAAGGTGCAGGTGTTGGTTTGTAAGTCTTTCTTGGTGATTGCAAAGGCGTTGCTACACTATAGTCTTCAAGTAAGTGGCAACTAGGGTGCAGCTTGATGCTACGTGGTTGTTAAGGTGTTGCATCAGTGTTGAGGTCTTTGTTGCTAAAGTGTTAAGGTGATGCTAGGTGGTTACTAAGGAGTTGCTTTACTATATCTCTGTTGGCAAAGTGTTGCTAAATAGTTGCTCAGGTAATGCTAGGTGGTTACTAAGGTGTTGCTTTAGTATAAGTCTTGATAGTGTTGCTAGTTAGTTGCTAAGGTGATGGTAGGTGGTTTTTAAGGTGTTTTTTTGGAAAATACCTTTGTTGCCAAAGTGTTGCTAGATAATTGCTATGGTGATGCTGGGTAGTTGCTAAGGCGTTGCTTTAGTATAGGTCTTTGTAGCTAAAGTGTTAAGGTGATGCTAGGTGGTTACTAAGGTGTTGCTTTAGTATAAGTCTTGATAGTGTTGCTAGTTAGTTGCTAAGGTGATGGTAGGTGGTTTTTAAGGTGTTGTTTTGGACAATACCTTTGTTGCCAAAGTGTTGCTAGATAATTGCTATGGTGATGCTGGGTAGTTGCTAAGGCGTTGCTTTAGTATAGGTCTTTGATGCTAATATGATGCAAGATAGTTGCTAAGGTGTTGCTAGGTGGTTACTAGGGTGTTGTTTTAGTTTATCTCTTTGTTGCTAAAATGTTGTCAAATAGATGCTCAAGTGATGCTAACTGGTTGTTAAGATGTTGCTTTAGTACAGCTCTTGATAGTGTTGCCAGTTAGTTGCTAAGGTATATTTAGTATAGGTCTTTGTTGCCAAAGTGTTGCTAGATAGTTGCTAAGGTGATGTGAGGTGGTCGCTGTATATTTGCTGTGGCATAGCAATTTCTTTTTAAAGTGTTGCTAGATGGTTGCTAAACTGTTGGCTGATAAGACGTCATGGGCGCAGATGGCACTGGGGGATTTATAGTGACCTCATCCGAAATCTAGCATCTACAAGCATAAACGTTGGGGTTTTAATTTAATTAACTTGACGTTTGTGGAGTTCTGTGTTCCACAATGCCCTCGTTTTTAAACTAGGAAGCGTTCAGTTCAGAGGTTACATTGTTCGGAGCTCCGTGTTCCAGTTCCAATGTAAATTTAACGCACCTTCTCAAGTCCGGGGTTCTAAGGAGCTGGTAACTGCCTGTAGACTACAGACACAGGCAGTTACCAGCTCCTTACGGTACGTGTCCACTGGCACTTTTTTTCAACGCAATCCGCTGCGCTGGATCTCCTTGCTCGTTTTTGAATTAAAATGAAGCAACAGAAGTAGACAGTCATAAGTTTAATATTTTTATTTTTTTTACCAACCTCACTGTAACCTATAGCTCTATAAATCCATATTCTGCCGCTTTCAGCTTCTCTTCTGTGGTTGAAAGGCGCCTGTTCTGTGTGTGTGTGTGTGTGTGTGAAGATGCAGCCTGCTCTTCCCTCATTGGCTGGACGCAGCCTGCTTTTCCCTGATTGGCTGGACTGGACACAGTGCGGCGGCCGGATTTATTTGAATAAAGTTGAGCCGGAGGGCGGAGCTGCGTTAAACGCAACGCAACCCGGCATGCACCGAGGCATGCAGCGGCTCTCTCCGTTGATTTTATGTATGATGTTATTATGATGTTATTTTAGTAAGCAGTCGCTGTTAACTGAAATTATAAGATGTAAAATGTTAACATTGTCTTCCTGGTCTTGCCTAGGCTGTAGCAATGAAGAAACAAAAAACAATAACAGCGTTTTTTCAAAAACAAAACAATGTAAGTATCATAGGCCGATTGTCTGTTAACTTCCCCAAATGTGGTAGACTGTTATTATTATTATTATTATTAATTATGTTATTTTAGTAAACAACCCTTTAGCTTAAATTACAAGATTTAAAATGTTAACATTGACCTCCTGGCCGGCAGGCAATTCCTGATGACAGTGAGGCAGGCTGTAGTCAGGTGAGACAGGATCTGCCAGGGGGCAGTGGAAGCCACAATAGAAAAAGACAGCATGAGGAAGACGAGACAGAAGGAATACAGACAGTAGAAGCAGGGAGAGAAGAAGGAGGGAGAAGAGGTGATACAGAGGGAGAGGACTGGGACATGATAATGCAATATACAAAGCCAAATCAACCTGACCCGAAAGTTTTGACACTGACATTCCAGAAAGCATGGTGTGAGAAATTTCCCTGGCTACATGTTAGTATGGGTACTGAGGGTGTTCTGTGCTTTCACTGCTCGAAATACTTTAAGGCAGGGAAACCAGCACAAGCCAAGAGTATCGACCCAGCTTTTGTCAGTACTGGATTTTATAATTGGAAAAAAGCACTTGAAAAATGTTCAATGCATGAAAAGTCAGAGGGTCACAAAGTGGCTGTTACAACTGCTGCATATGAAACAAGGCCTGTTGGTACACAGTTGAGCAGTGCAGTTAGTACACAGCAAGCAGAAAACAGAGATAGCCTGTTAAAAATAATAGGAGCTGAGATGTTTCTGGCGCGGCAGGGATTGGTAACCTTGACCAGCTTCTAAAATACAAAGCTGAAGAAGATCAGGCATTCACAAGGTGGTTATCTGGAAAGAGAGGCATGCACACATCTTGGGACTGTCAAAATGAGCGAATAAATTTGATGAGTTCATCAATTATCAGGCAAATTGCAGATGAGATCCAGTCCTTGCCAGTGCTACAATATTCCATTATTATGGATGGAACAAGGGATGTCTCTGGTGTTGAGCAGGAGGCACTGTGCCTACGTTATGTTGATGCTGATTTGTTTGTGCACGAAGAGTTCATAGGGTTGTATGAAACAACTTCTACAACCGGTGAAAACCTTGCCAAGATCATTTTGGACGTTCTGTTGAGGCTGAACTTACCAATATCAGGCCTATGATGGGGCTTCAAATATGGCTGGAAAGTATTCAGGTGCACAGGCTGTTATTCAGCAAGCACAACCACTAGCGCCTTATGTACATTGTGGAGCACACTGTGTCAACTTGGTCACACAACAAGCTTGCGCGAAATGCACTTCACTGGATACATGACCTTGGCACATTTTTTGGGCAGTCTGGCAAACTTAAAGACAGGTTTAAAGCCATTGTTGCCGCTGAAGGGGCAGGGCCAGCGGTGTCCATCAGGCCTTTATGTCCCACAAGGTGGACTGTGCGCTCACCTGCTATCCGTGCTGTTCTCAGCCAATATGCAATGGTGTTAAATGCATTAGATGAGATGGCTGCAGGTCATTCTGATTCTGCAAGCCGGGCAGAGGGTTTACGTGTCCGACTGCAGCAGGGTGTTGTTGTACTGGGACTCAGTGAACTAGAGGTTCTGAACGCGTCTCTCCAGAAAAACACTCAGACAATGGAGGGCATGCTGTCCATGCAGTCTCCCTCGTCCAAGAGAGCTTGAAATCAAAAAGAAACACTGAACACTTTGAGGCTATCTTTAAGGAGGCAGAGGACAAGTGCGACAGTCTGTCTCTAGAGCCCATTGTTCTACCACGCACACATAGGCCCCCTAAAAGACTTTCTGGTCAGGCTCCTGCATATACACCTGGATCAGCTGTGGATTTTTACAGACCAGAGTTTTACCGTGTTGTAGATACAGTAGATTCTCAAATCACTGAGAGGTTTATGCAGCCAGGCATTCAAAAATGAAAAGAGCTGGAAAACTCACTTCTGACTCCCATGACAAACGATGCAGCCGTTCGCAAATATCCTGAACTGAATGGAGATGACTTGAGAGTCCAACTCACCTTGTTTAAAAACAAGTACAAGGTCAACACAACTGCAGATGCTGTGCATGCTTTGAAAGAAATGCCCCCTGAAGTCCGTGGCCTGTTTGATCAGGTAGATCAGGTAAGGTTGCTGATGGTGGTGCCCATATCATCTGCTGAGGCAGAGCGCAGCTTCAGTGCGTTACGCAGACTGAAAACATGCTTGCGATCGACCATGACTCAAAAAAGGCTCAATGGCATTGCTGTGTGCCATATTCACCAAGACAGGCTTGACAAACTGGACAGAAGAGATATTGCCCAGCAATATCTTCAGGGAAATGAAAGGAGGAGAGATGTTTTTGGGACCTTTTGAGTCTCTTTCTAGAGGGTACATTTGTTAGGCTGCAGAGAGAATTCTTTTTTTTTATCAATTGTGTTTATTATTTGAAAAAAATTACAAATATACATACTTACATTTCATTTCAAATTTCATGCCACTTAGGCTATACTTATTTTTTTATTTATATGAATCTGTTGTGTACTGTATTTACTTAAGTTAGTATAATAAGTGTTTTCATACACATTGTTTTGTTTATAATCATTTACATGAAGGCATGTTTGTGAATCATTTCAATTTTATTTTGTTATTTTTTGTTATTTTGTTATTATTATTTTTGCACATGGGCGGCACGGTGGCGCAGTGGGTAGCACTTCCGCCTCACAGCAAGACGGCCTGGGTTTGATTCCCGGCTGGGGTGACCCTGGTCTTTCTGTGTGGAGTTTGCACGTTCTCCCCGTGTCTGCGTGGGTTTCCTCCGGGTTCCTCCGGTTTCCTCCCACAGTCCAAAGACGGCACGTTCAGGCTAATTGGAACTTGATTGAAATTGCCCCTTAGGTGTGAGTGTGTGAGTGAATGTGTCTGTGTGTCTGTCTGTGTCTGTCTGCCCTGCGATGGATTGGCGGCCTGTCCAGGGTGTATCCTGCCTTCTGCCCGATGCCTGCTGGGATAGGCTCCAGCCCCCCCCCCCGCGACCCTTCACGGATAAAGCGGTTGACAATGAGATGAGATGAGATTTTTGCACATAGGTTCTTTGATTTTTTTTTTCTTATAATACAGTTTCTTTCAGTTTTTTTCAAGTTTCTGTGCTGAGATTGAGATTTTTCATCTTGTTGACATCAGCAAATGTTAAAATAAAAATTTGCAGAGGGCATGAAGTTTTGGTGTGTGATATGGAATAGTAGGCTGTCAGTGATTTGGCATCATGGTGTAAGAATGCGCGCAGATGGCACTGGGGACATATTGACATACCAGACCAATAACAGTTTCAGTATGGCTAGTGTTGATCAGAAAAGTGAATATTCTAAAGTTTATTGCAGCATATATATATATATATATATATATACATATGATTTTACAGCTTGGTCCCCCCAGTTCAAAATTTCCATCTGCGCCCCTGTAAGACGTTGCTAGATAGTTTCTAAGGTGTTACTCTGTAGCTGCTATAGTAACAGGTTTGTTGCTGTGAGGTTGCTATGGCGTTATCAGGTAGTGCTAGTGGTCAGCAGATGTTTCTGTAAATGAACTGTGATGCTGATGTTTCTGTTTTTTTGTCTCAGGTGCAGAATGAGCTTCAGGACACCAGTCCCGTAAACAACAGAGATCTCAGAGATACGGCTAACGGAAACACAGAGTCCTCGCCGGACACCGTCACCTACGCTAAAGTCCTACGACCCAGCGAACGATCACCAGCCTGATCCATACCATCCCCATAACATCTGTACTGTTACATCTTCATTATCATCAGTACCATAACAACTAACACTGAACTGTACTCAGCACTGGACAGTGCTGGCCTGTAAAACTACGGATCATTACATGTACCATAACATGTAAAACCATGGAGCAAAGCATGACCAATAACATGTAAAAGTGTGGACCATAACATGTTTCATAACATGTGGAACCATAGACCTAACATGGATCATAACATGTAAAACAATGGACAATAACATGTAAAACCATGGATAATTACCTGGATCATAACATGCAAATCTATGGATCATTACATGGACCATAACATTTTAAACTATGGAGCATAACTTGGATCATTACATGGGTCAAAACGTAAAACTATGGAAGTAAAACTGTGGATAATTACATGGATCATAACATGTAAAGCTATAGACCATAACATGGATCATACCATAAATATTATGGATTATTACATGATCATAACATGTACACCTTTGGACCATTACATGAATCATAACATGTAAAACTATGAATCATAACATGTAAAACTGTGGATCATATCATGTAAAACTGTGGATAATTACATGGATCGTAACATGTAAAGCTATAGACCATAACATGGATCATACCATAAAAACTATGGACCATTACATGAATCATAACATGTAAAACTATGGATCATAACATGCAAATCTATGGATCATTACATGGACCATAACATTTTAAACTATGGAGCATAACTTGGATCATTACATGGGTCAAAACGTAAAACTATGGAAGTAAAACTGTGGATAATTACATGGATCATAACATGTAAAGCTATAGACCATAACATGGATCATACCATAAATATTATGGATTATTACATGATCATAACATGTACACCTTTGGACCATTACATGAATCATAACATGTAAAACTATGAATCATAACATGTAAAACTGTGGATCATATCATGTAAAACTGTGGATAATTACATGGATCATTACATGTAAAACTATGGATCATAACATGTAAAATTATGGATCATTACATGGACCATAACATTTTAAACTATGGAGCATAACTTGGATCATTACATGGGTCAAAACGTAAAACTATGGAAGTAAAACTGTGGATAATTACATGGATCATAACATGTAAAGCTATAGACCATAACATGGATCATACCATAAATATTATGGATTATTACATGATCATAACATGTACATCTTTGGACCATTACATGAACCATAACATGTAAAACTATGGATCATATCATGTAAAACTGTGGATCATTACATGCATCATAACATGTAAAACTATGAACCATAACGTAAAACTATGGATCATAACATGTACACCTTTGGACCATTACGTGAATCATAACGTAAAAATATTGACCATTACATGGATCATACCATGAAAAACTATGGATTATTACATAATCATAACATGTACTATAACTATGGGTCATAACATAGATCATAATATGTAAAACTATGGATTCAAAATGATGAATTATAACATGGATCATGACATGTAAAACATGGATGTAAAACTGAACTGAATTTTAACTTTTGTTCTATACAATTTCATCTGATGTTCAGGAAAATTAAGATGTTATAAGATTATAAAATGTTATAAGCCCTATTCCTTACTTTTCTGTAAAAGAAATCCTGTATTTACCTGTTATATACCCTGGTAACTTCAAACAAAAACTGCATTTCTGTTCCACTTTGCACAGTTTAAAACTAATCTTATTATTATAAATGACAGTATTTAGAAGTATGAGCTAGGATAAACTTTTTCAGATGAAATAAAAAATCATAATTGAGTTTATTTCTGAAATGTTAGATATCAGACTGTGATTATGTCCAGCTGTTTTCTGGATGTAAGTTAAAGATAATACTTTTTAATTGTTGAAGATTATGCTGTTATAAAGGCTATATTAAATCAATACTCTGAGTTTAATACTCTGTTGAGGAGCATGCAGAATGGATACAGTACTTTCTGGACATTTTAATTCTGAATTTGTAAGGTGATTTTTAATACATGTTAATAAGTGAAATGAGGCTTTTTGAAGGATTATAATTGAAGAAGACGATTTTTTTCCTCCAGTAGTTTTTGTGATTGTGTGTATGTTTGTGTATGCAAATAGTGAAATAAATAAATACATGTTATTTGCTAAAAACAAAGCAAAAACACACTAAACCTGACATGTACAGTTAAATCTACGATTTTTAACTGTTCTATAAACCTCCTACAACCCAGGAAGAATTAAAACACACAGGCAGTGTGTTTATATAATGTGTTATATAATACAGAGGCTCCATCTACTGGAGTATAACAGTATTGAAAATATAACGTGTTAATATTATTAATGAGGAGATCAGTCACTGTTTAAAATATGAATTTTAGTTCTCATAACGCTCAACAGGGCATCTGTTTACAGTAGTCATAACAAGTTAAAAAAATCACACACTTTTTGTGCATTATGGAGTGAAATAAAAAAATGAAAAATCAAGTTTAATCAGGGATGTATAAAATGTTTTTGAAATGTTTCTGGAAATATTTGCAGGGTAGAGTATTCTGATATTCTATATATACATAGAGACGTATAGGCAGCTGATCCTGTATGAGTGGAGAGATCTGTTCAGCAACATTGCACTGATTTCCACCCACTAAATATTATATTTAGCTCATTTAGCCTACAGCTGTTTAGCTCCACCATCCATCCATTCGAGACGATAACTAAATACAAACAGCATAAAATAATAAAAACGATGACTGAATGAACTGACTGTCACGCCTCAGCCTGTGTCTGTCTGCTGTCTCATGTTTTGTTTACTCTCCCATGTGCTACTCCAGCACATGGCTTTGTTTTGTTATTTTTCTAGCCCCGCCCTAGCCATTAGCGCTGTCACTTTGTGTCTTGTTTGTAGCCCCGCCCCCTTGTTACCCTTTGTATGAGTGTTTGCTTGTTGAGTCTTTTGTATTCTTGTCCTCCATCTATGCGAGTTTTCTGTTCAAGAATTATGTTTTGGTGTTTCTTGTTTTTCTGAGTTTTTGCGCTACCTGTGTTTGTTTTTAGTTTCTGCTTTAATTTATCTTGTTTCTTTAATAAATATAATTTTATCTGCACTTATGTCCTCTATCTGTGTGCTGGAGATAAAACTAGCTCCTTTAAAAACTGTGTTTTTCCGTCTACAGCTCTGTTCAAACTATAATTTAATCATTTAAATATTTTAATTAAGGGTTTTACATTATGACATTATTCATGAACATCCTAGAAGTACCCTGCATATATAAGTACCTCTTCTTTACGTACGGTAGTGAGTTTTCACGACCTTCCACTGCCTTCAACAATCTCCTCCCAATAACTCAGTTATCTCTGCATTCTGACTCATAATACCGTATTTTTCACACTATTAGACTATTAGATTATAAGGTGCATTAGATGAAACTAATAAAGAACAGGGGTGTCGCCATGTTTTCCTTATAATTCATGTAAAAAGGTTAAGTAAAGTAAAAAAAAAATTCTTAAAAAACATTTTCTTTTAAAGTCAAACGAGGATGTTAATCTACACAGATTTCTCTCCTGAAAACTGTTTATTTGGGTGAGTAAAGTGCTTCTGTTTATTTACAGTAAACTCAGATTTCCAGATTTCCACTAAGGCTGGGTGCAGCAGCATTAGCGCTAGCCGCTACACTGAGGAAGCCTGAGTGTTCTGGTAAGTCAGGGTGATATTAGCGGTTTGTCTCACATAGGTTTGTTTTAACACGCAGAATGGCGAAGAGCTAGCGCAGTTAGTGGCTAATGCTAATGCTGCTCCAGCAGTGCTAGCTGGGGGTTAGCAGCAGAATACACTCCGATAGTGCGGTTAAGGGGGAAATGCTAATGCTGCTCCAGCAGTGCTAGCTGGGGGTTATCAGCAGGCTAAAGGCTGATAATAATTTAATTTAGTGATTTATTTATTTATTCAGTAGGGACATTGCACATTAATCAACATTTCAGTTTCTAAATCATTGTTAAATAGTGAATTAGATTAGCGTACAGAAATACATACATACATACATACATACATACATATATAAACACAGTACAGTACCACAAACATCACACAGTTATCAAGGATTACCAATTTAGTTTGCTATCAGACGTGTCATAGGTTTATTGCCTCTGAATGGCAAAGGCAAAAGAATGTGCTTAGCACGGTTAGCGGCTAACGCTAACACTGCTGGAGAACTAAACTGAAACTCCTGTATAACTCTGTACTTCAGTGGAGTGGCTTTACTGCTCCTTAATACCTGACTGATAGAATTCATACATAAGCAGCACCGGATTATAAGAAGCTCTGATGATTTTTGGCAAAATTAAAGGATTTTAAGTGCACCTTATAGTCCCAAAAATACGGTAATTACAGGAGAGAGGGACACGCTTTCTATGACAAGCTGAAGCTGCCCAAACTCCAATCCAAAGTTTCCCAACTCTTTGAGTTTTTATCTTCTTATGTTTTCAACTAGCAAAGGCTATACAAACTACCAACTGTACCAGTAAACACTAATAGTGGGTTTAAGAAACACTATAATATAATTAAATGCTATAATTAACAAATTATGAGATATCTTCATATATTGCAGGTCTATAACTTCAAAATGCTCTTCTTCTGAAGACGGTTTAAACGTTGATCTCGTCCTCCTTCTTAACCTTAGTGTTCCAGTGGCTCCAGACTGTTTAGATTGTTCATTCTAAACAGATGAATTAGTACCAAACTGAAGAAAGCAAACACTACTGTGGGGTAAATGTAAATACAATCCACAAGATGCATTGCTTTTTTTCCTCACTAACATGCAAAACATGTGCCAATTTGTGTCAGAATTGCACACAAACCTCCTTAAAATGCTTTAAATCAGTTTAACTGCATTGTATTGCACTGTGTGTCTGTGCTGTGAATGTCTAAGAGCTGATCACAATGCACAGGATTACAGTTCGTCTAGGAGCACTGCGGAATTCGTGCCACAATGAAATGTAAGCACTGTCCAATCAGAACACACTACTGAAATTAGGGTTGGGCTGAGCAACTAGTCAGAAGTGAGCACTCATAGATCTACTTCAAAGCAGAGAAAATATTAATTTAGTGACAGGATATAAGAGGAAATAAAGACTCTAATTATATAAATGAAGGTCAGCACAGTTGATTTTCAGTGTGTTCTGATTGGACAGTGATTACGTTACATTGTGGCACGAATTCCGCGCTTCTCCTAGACGAACTGTAATCCTGTGCATAGTGATTCGCTTTTGCAGTAATCAGTAGATGCAAAAATGCAGCAGATTCAGAGGTTGCTCAATGCTTTATAAGTCTTTGAAAAAGTAAAAATAAAAAAATTAAAACTGCTATAATCTGTGGAGAAGGAGGGATCATTCCAGCAGCTTCTGCAGAGAAAATCAGAAAAATGGAGCACAAAAAAATACATTAATAATTAACTAATCGACCACATCACTAAATAATTCAACAAATAATTGAAATGCATGTTATATTATTTAATTCAGCCACACTGATTTCAACAAAATTAAAATTAAAATTGTTTTCTTTAATGTGATTTGTGAATGAAGTCAGTTGAACAAAAAATATTGAATTGCACCATAAACTATAACAGACTAATTAAATTATATAACATTATAAAGTTGTTAAAATTGTTAAATGTTGGTCTAACTAAATAATCTGTATTTGCAAAATCTACAGTTTATTGTACTACTCTGCTCTACTGCACTACTGCACATGCTCAGTTTGACTCTTTATTTAGTTAAACGGGGTCTGCTGAGCAATTCTGCAGGGGTTTTAACCTGATGTTGGTTAAGCTATTTGCATTTTGGGGGCGTGTCCTCCCACCTCTTAATCACTGTCAGTTTGTAGTCATTCCCCGCAGTCTGCTGCTGCTTCTCTTAGGGTTAATACACTGTATTAGTGTTATATAATAGTTATTAACTATAGCCTGGTCTCAGTGTTGTAGGCTGTAAGAGTAAGTTACTGTGTTTAGTGTTGCTGAGTTTACAGTATATAGACTATATGCTGTGTGGGTAGGGCTGGTTATATTTATATTACTGTAAGATTATATCACTGTTAATAAATATAGATATGTAATAATCATAAATTCCAGATAATTAATGATAAGTATAGTTTTGCTTTAAACTGCATGAGTTTGATTAATGTAAAACGTGTGATAAACACAAAAGCAGAACTTATAATACACATTTCATAGAATTTAAACTAGGCCAGCTAAAACATGAACATGAATAAATAAATAAACAGGATTTTTTTTTTTACGTTGGTGAGACTGAATGTTTGAAGTTTTTATATGTACGAAAAATGAATTGTCTATATAAAAATTTCTAGTTGGCACAACTGGTGGTGATTTTTCTCCACAATTAAAAATTTGAGTTTAAAAATCTAAGTTTTTATTTTTATTATTTTTACAGTACACGGTTTACAAAAAGATTACATTAATTAACAGAAAGTCTCAACTGATTATTAATTGACTCTAGGCATTATTAATCAATATAACATTTTTAACTAATTCATTACTATTTAACACATTTTATTCAGAAATGCATATTTAATTAAGTTTTAACTAGTGTTAAAGTTTTAACTATGGACACTTTATTTAATCACTTTAAAACTTTAATATTAATCTAAACCAATAACAGAAAGGGCTACAGAAAAGCAGGATAGACATTCACTTACTGGATCGTTCTTTTGGTTGTTCTTCGTTCTTGGTCGGTTCTGTAGGGAGCAAAAGGTAGTAGATTAATTATGTTGCAGCTGTAATATAAAGTTCTTGTATTATTATTATTATTATTATTATTATTATTATTATTATTGTTATTATTATTATTATTATTATTATTATTGTTGTTATTATTATTATTATTTTTAAATTGCATTATTACAGTTTTATTACAGTACACTGTATTTGACTGGGTCAGTCTAACCTTTAGTTTAATTTTTTCACTGTATAAAGCTAAATTCAAAAATAGAAAAGTGCATATGAAACTTAATCATTTTTTTCCATTCAGAAATAAATGTATTTTTTAGTTCATTTTAAATTAAAAACGTATAATTTGTTTCAAGAAAAATAAGAAGCCGAATCTCTAAATCAGAAAGTAAAAATAAAGATTATTTTTTAAATTTTTCCTGAAATTCTGATTGTGAGAGATGAAAAACTAAAATACTTGTACACTGCACTACATAAAAAATAAATAACTAATGAGTTTTTACATCCAATTTTATATTTTTGCATTTAGCCTCAAACGGTGAGAAAAATAAATGTGTAACAGTTACACTGACCCTGACTGTGTTTCTAGTTTCATTTCTGCTCATCAGAATTGGAATTTTAGGAAAAAGGAAAAAAAAAAACACTTTTACTTGATTCTCTAATTTTTCATTTTTGCAACAATTGTAGGTTGGATTATATGAAAATCAGATTCTATATTTCGAAATGATTTATTTAAACTGATCATTTTGGAAACTGAACTAAAAACGAGAATGTATCTAAATATTTTTACCTTTTATCCTAAAAAGTGAATTAAGTAAAAAGCTAATTTAAGAATATATATTGCAGAATCTGTAACGCTGTACCTTTAACGGAGAGATTAATCTGCTGGATGAGGTTTTTAGTTTTCTTCTGTATCAGGAAGCATCTGTATTCTCCTTCATCAGAAGCTCTGATATCCTCCATCAGCAGAGAGCAATCTCCTCTCAGCAGATCATCCTCAGAAACAGAAACTCGACCCTCAAATCCTGAACCCTGATAAACATCCTTAACACATCTCTCAAACACCAGCTGAGAGGAGATTCTCCACTCTATACAGAGGTCCTGAACAGAGCTCCCTATCTCACAGGGCAGGACCACCGAGGAGCCCACCTCAGCCAGGACAGGTGATGGAGGTGAGTCTAGGAGAGTGAGAGGAGGAGGGATTCAGTACAGATAGTTTTACTAACCAAAATATAATGTCTATTATACTACAGTTAGTTCCGACCCTGCAATGTGATTGGCTGAGAGGCGTTCTATGAGTGCCGTTATCAGCCGGTAATGCACTGTAACAGAAGCTCTCCATGTATTATTACTCCAAATACAGGTAACCTAGCAACGATGCAGCGCTTACAAACCAAATACAAACCAAGTGCGATATTATTAAAACACCACTGGGAGCAGGCAAAGACGCAAATCCACACAAATAAATAAATAAATAAGCCCAGTGATAAGAAAATACTCATTATTTCACATTATCAGCACCAATATCAGTTTAAGACTTGCTATTATTAAAATAAAAGCTTAAGAGTATATATTTTCCAGTTAATATACCTGTAGGGTATTTTAAGCTGAATGTAAGATGGACTCTTGTAATTCTGCAGGTCTTGCCGCTGGGGGGCGCCGAAGTAAATCAAACTTTATTTATTAAAAAAAAACTATTTTCTTTCAGTCAAAGGAGCACTGGACTTTAATCTCCACAGATTTCTCACCTAAAAAACACTTATTTAGGTGATTAAAGTGCTTCTATTGATCTACAGTAAACTTACATTTCCACAATTGTGACAGAACTGGATTATAAAAAAGGTCTATTATTGGTTGTTAATTAGATTAAAATCCATTATTAACATTTATAAGCAGTTATGATACATAAATGAATTTATTCATCTATACTGTAAAACCTCAAGTATTTTTTCCAGTAAATTTTAAATCGTAAAATCTGTTGTATGCGTAAATACGTTTCATCATTTAATTGCTAAGTAATGATAATATGGTATATATTTACATATTAAATGACTGAATTTGCATTCTGTATTATTTACTGTTCACTGTTTCTCAGTGTTTTTTTATTAGTGTTTTAACTGATTATTACTATTACTTTACTAAACTATTAATACATTTATTTATAAGTCATGTATAATCCCTTTGTTCTAAAGTGGTTGATCTTTGTTATTTCCACTTGGTCACACTATAAAAATCCCATAGCAACACCTTAGCAACCAACTCCTATACTGGAACAGCACCTTAGCAACCACCTAGCAGCACCTTGGCAACTAGGTGTGGGCGATTTAAAAAATAAAAAAAGACAAATCGTGATTTTCTTCGAAAATATGATGAATTTTTTTTCCCGATTTTTTAGTTTTAGTTTTTTTTTATTCTTTTAGTTCTGAAAAACTGTTTTATTCAGTACAAAACGGAACTATTTATACAGTAGCTATTAAACAGGCGTTCATGGGAGAATGGCAGTAGTTCTAAAAGTGATGTCTCTCACCTGCACAGGTAATCAGGAAGGTGATCTGGAGGAGGGTGATCTGGAGGAGGGTGATCAGGAGGTGGGTGATATGGAGGTGGGTGATCCTCATCTTTATTGTTTGTTAGGGTAGAATCTATAAAGCAAATTTAAAGAAGAAAACAAATAATTCTACTTTGACCCTGTATAACTATTTACCAGTGTTGTTATTAATAGAGATGTATGTGTGCAGTTGTTATAATTACTAGATTAACATTCTGTAAAATTCTGTGTTCACTATTTCTCAGTGTTTTTCTTCCTATTTGTGTTTTAGCATTTAGCTTTAGCATTTACAGCATCAAAGGGATTGAAAACATTTAATTAGAAATTAGAAATAATAGGCAATCAAATAGTAA
This sequence comes from Astyanax mexicanus, assembly GCF_023375975.1. Lineage (NCBI taxonomy): Eukaryota > Metazoa > Chordata > Actinopteri > Characiformes > Acestrorhamphidae > Astyanax > Astyanax mexicanus. The sequence continues at coordinate 1,926,046 of NW_026040041.1, forward strand.
AATATAATAAATGTGGTGATAGTCTCTAGTCCCATAGTTCTAATTGGTTATATAACTTTACTGCCGGTTTTTATATTGTAAATCTTAGTTTTTCTACCTAGATATTTTGCACATTTGAATTTTTGCACTTTAAATTGTGTATTTTAAAAGTTCAAAAATTTAGATTAGTAATATTGTGTGTGCAGACTGTTGTTCCGAGCATTTCACTGCAGGTCATACTGTGTATTACTGTGCATGTGACAAATAAATTTGAAATTTGATTTTAATTTGTGTAAACTGCTGTTGAATTGTGTTGTGTGAGCAGTTGGGTCAGTTTTCTGCAATCCTCTATTCCTCAGTTTCTCTATTTGTGTAATAATGTAAATACTGAAAAATGTGTTCCTATGAAATTTGAACAACTATAAATTTTCCATTCAGTGTAGTTGGATGTTAAAAAACGAAATCTGCTGTATCAAATTAATTTTAACTTAATTTTAATCAAGTTATGTGATCAGTTTTAGCTTTCTTCCATTTTTAGCACAGTCTGATTAAAGGGACTACAGTGTGATTATTTATTTAAATTTCAGTAACAGTGAAAAGTTCTGAATTAAAATCTCTTTCTAAATCTGAGCAGTTTTAGTAAATTAAGTAGAATTGTAGAATTGTAGAAAGGTAGGTAGAGAGGAAGTGTGAAGTTTTGCACGCGGTATTTACCCCGAGTGATCCGGCCGCCTGGATTTTCCTACAGCACTCAAACTATTTCCTGTTTTGTACATTTACCATAAACACACACAATAATTATACATAAACTCATAAAAACTTCCTGTAAAATAGAAACAGAAACTCTTAGAAACAGAGCTGATCATACCGCTCCCTCTTTCACGCTCTCGCTAGAATCTGAACTTCCGGCTGAATCAGTTCCGGCTGAATCAGTTCCGGCTGAATCAGTTCCGGCTGAATCAGTTCCGGCAGCACAAAATTAAAGTTACAGTATCGGAATAAATGCTAAAAGTATGAAATTATGCATTATTTTTTTTTAGATCATTTTAACATCAAATTGAATGTACTAAAGGTCACTTCTGGTGTTCCACAAGGTTCAGTGCTGGGCCCTATATAGTTTATACTGTATATAAGTTAATGTGTGCAGTGTCTAAATAAAAAAAAAAAAAAAAACATTGCCAAAATTTGTTTTATTGAGTTGGTAACCCAACTTAGTGTAAACAGTTTAATACAACATTAAATGTTTTTTTTATAATAAATATATATATATATATTTTATTTTAGTAGATTTTCTTATTCAGTAGTTTTATGCATATCTAAATCATTGGACATTTATTATTACATCACTAAAAAATATTAAATAATACTACATTTCATCATATATGCGTTATTAAATTCTAACATACTTATCATAAACATTACATGAATTATAATAATGGTGTAAAAGAAGCAGTCAACGCGAGTAAATAATAAAAAATATAAAATTATGCAGTAACTTCCTGAAATGATTCTGATATCAAATCAGATTTATGGACGATCACTTGTATTGATATTTTTTACCTGTTTTTTAAAATATTTTTGTTATTATTGAATCATTAACACTGATCTTAACTGAGGCTTTAGTGAGATCCTGCAGTTCTTTAAATGTAGTTCTGGGATCTTTTTTACGGATCTCCTGGATGAGTTCTTCATGCCCTTTTAGAGTAATTTCAGTCGGTCGGCCGGTCACTCCTGGGAAGGTTCACCAGTGTGTGTGTGTATATATATATATATATATATATATATATATATATATATATATATATATATATATATATATATATATATAAATCAATATTTGGTGGAATAACCCTGGTTGGTTTTTAATCACAGTTTTTTTATGCATCTTGGCATCATGTTCTCCTCCACCAGTCTTACACACTGCTTTTGGATAACTTTATGCTGCTTTACTCCTGGTGTAAAAATTCAAGCAGTTCAGTTTGGTGGTTTGATGGTTTGTGATCATCCATCTTCCTCTTAATTATATTCCAGAGGTTTTCAATTTGGTAAAATTTGGCTAATTTTTAGGTGCGCTCTTAATCTTTCTTTATATCCCCGACATTTGCATAGTTACTGTACATATACTTAATATATCATTTCACAATTACTAAAAATGTGGCGATAGTCTCTATTCCCGTAGGTCTAATTGGTTTAAATGTATTGTTGGATGTATTGTTATACCTGAATAACAAGCCTACAATACATTTTAACCAATTACACAAACTTTGCTCGTTTTAATTTAACTTAATTTGTGCAGAAAAAAAAGATCTTTAAAGTAAAAATTAACATTAATTCTCTATTTGTGTAACAATATTTTCATTTAGAGTAAATACTGAAAAATGTGTTCCTATGAAATTTGAGTGTAAAATTTACTGTATCAAATTAATTTTAATCAAAAAAACTTAATTTTAATCAAATTATGTGATCAGTTTTAGCTTTCTTCTATATTTTAAAATCTCTTCCTAAATCTGAGCAGTTTTAGTAAATTAAGTAGAATTGTAGAAAATAGAAAGTATTACACGTGTTTTACACGTGGCATTTTTTTTACACGAGCGATCCGGCCGCACGGATTTTAACACAGTACTCAAACTATTTCCTGTTTTATACCTTTATCATAAACACAGTGATCACACATAAACACATAAAAACATCCTGTAAAATAGAAACAGAAACTCTAAACAAAGCTGATCATACCGTTAACCTCCGTCCCTCTCGCTAGAATTCACACTATAATTCACACTTTCACACTAGTATCTGAACTTCCGGCTGACTCAGTTCTGCCAGCACAAACTTAAAGATACAGTATCGGAATAAATGCTAAAAGTTATAAAATGATGCAGTGATTTTTTTCATTTTAGATCATTTTAACATCAAATTTAATGTACTAAAGGTCACTTCTGGTGTTCCACAAGGTTCAGTGCCGGGCCCTATATAGTTTATACTGTAAGTTAATGTGTGCAGTGTCTACATTTTGAAAGCAAAAACATTTTTTGCCTTTTAATTTTTTTTTTTTATTTAAAGTTGTTTTATTGATTTGGTAACCCAACCTAGTGTAAACAGTTTAATAAAACATTAAATGTTGGAATAAACCCTGTAATATTGTTAGTATGACGAACATCAGCTGTTTGGGTGGTTTTCTCAGTAATTTTGTGGATTTGAAACACGTTTTACCCTGTAAATTGGTTTAATCTGAATCCCTCTGTAACAATCTGGCAACCCTGGTGGCTCGCTGTCCGCTCCGTTTCTTCGGCTGTCTGTTGCTTAGTTGCGAGACCCGCAATGCATTTTGGGACACATTCAGCTCGCTTAGTAAGCAGCGATGTTTACTATAAATCATGATGCATTATGGGAGTTTTTAGTGCCCTCAAAATCATGTTCGAATCCCCCCTTATGATTCGGACACTCAAAGAAAAATGGCTGACATACTCAATAGTGCCCTAACTAGTAAATAGGGAGCCGTTTCGGTCACAGCCCGAGTCTTCGCCCGCTGTGAGTGCTGGAGACTGCTGCGCTCTGACCGGAAGCGCCGCGAACCGTGAGTCTGTTGCTATGGCTACTGAGGACGCCATCTCCATAATAAGTGCACCAACGTACTGGGCCCCAACAAACAAAGCGCCTGAACTGTTTATTTGGTGTTTCACCTCTTATCGGTGGTGTGGTTATTAAGTTTGAGTGTTTAATACTCATTCTTTAATCCGAGGGTTTTATTTGTGTATTTTATTTTATTTTATTTTATTTATTTACTACGCCGAATTTATGTTTATTACCCAGAGATTAATGTGTTAAGTTTGATTTATATATCTGAAGGGGGAGTGTTTTGTGTTATTTGAGACCTGATCTGGGATTATTTTATTTTATTTTTCTTCATATGAGTACAGAGACATTCGGAGAGCTAAATAAATAGCTCCACTTTTATTTCTACTAAGTCACGTGTGTTTGTGTGTGTTTTTTAAGATATTGAAATGTTTATGTTATGGAGGCACCATTTTATTATTTGAGTGTTAGCTTATTCAGCTAAAGGGTTATCATGTTATTCTCAACCAATATTAATTAGAGGTGTAGCCCCCCCTTAAATTTGTATTGGGTGCCTTTAGGGAGGGGTTACATATATATATATGTATAATATCTATAATATATAATGTGTGTGTGTGTGTGATTTCTAGGTTAATATTGGATAATGCTGTAGAGTGTGGGGCTGCAGGTTTTATATTGTAGTGGTTCAGTACTGTTATTATTCTAGCTGTATTATAATTAATATTATTATATTTAGTTATTTAAGGAGACCGAGGCCGGTGGAAGAGTGTGTAGAGCATGTACAGACATAATTACTGAGTAAACTACAGGGAGGTAATGTGTTTTAGTGTTTTTGTTTAATGTGTATTAGCATTAGCCTAACATTGCTACTGAGCTGCTTAGTCTAATGGGGATTTGGGGTTATTTTTATGTGTATTAGTATTAATATAAATGTTTGTCTCTTCATAGGAATCATATGGTGTAGCCACTGTTTCCCCAGATCTGTTAATGCTTTTATTTTGTTTTATTTGACATTTCAGACTCTAAAGGGTATTTTGGTCTAATATAATAATGTTCTGCTCCTTGTAATGCTAATGGTCAGTTAATGCTCATTCTAAATGAATTGACTGCAGTGTAATGTTTACAGCTATGTATCTAGACCTCTTTTAGTATTGGAAGTGTATTTTATTGATTATGGTAATTATAACTTGTTTTTGGCACTGCCTGTTTTGTTAGGTGGGCTATCCCCTTTTCAAATTATTTTTACTTTTGTATTTTATAATAAATTGGAATTAATATTTTGTAAATCATGTTAAATACCCCTCTATATTTGACTCTATATTGACCACTGTAAAAAACATTTTTACTTTTGACCTATAAGACCTGTTTTTTATTGTTTGACTTCTACTATCGAGTCTGTAAGAAAAGGGGAATGTTTAAATGTACACTTGATCCTCTTTTGATATTTTATTGAATAAACTGTTAGTGTATTCAAACAGCTGTGTGATCATTTTAAATATAGTTAATATAGTTAAATATGGCTCTCTCACCCTTTTATATTTTGATAGTTGTGTAGTCTATATTTACAGGTATTTAAGTAGTGGAAGCCACATAGTTAAGTGCTTTAATTATCACATGTCCTGCAGAGGGTGCAAGTGCACAAAACACATAACTCATACTGTTAAACACTCCTATAGAGAATAAAGAAACATACATTAAGAAATACAGGAGTTGGAGAATGAAACTGAAACACCTGGTTTTAGAGCACAATAATTGATTGTGGTGACGGACAGTTCTGGTGGAAACAGGAGAGTTGAGGTGCACATTGAATTCTGCCGTGATTTGATCAGCCGTGGTTTTATGTTTTTTGGATACAATCCGGGTTAGCACCCGAACATCCCTTTCAGACAGCTTCCTCTTACAGCGTCCACAGTTAATCCTGTTGGATGTGGTTGGTTCTTCTTGGTGGTATGCTGACATGACCCTGGATACCGTGGCTCTTGATGCATCACAAAGACTTGCTGTCTTGGTCACAGATGCTCCAGCAAGACGTGCACCAACAATTTGTCCTCTTTTGAACTCTGGTATGTCCCCCATAATGTTGTGTGCATTGCAGCATTTAGAGCAGAACTGTGCTCTTACCCTGCTAACTGAACCTTCACACTCTGATCTTACTGGTGCAATGTGCAATTAATGAAGATTGAACACCAGGCTGCTCCAATTTAGCCATGAATCCTAAAATCCGACACTAAAATGATGACAGGTGTTTCAGTTTCATTGTCCAACTCCTTTATTTATATATATATATATATATATATATATATATATATATATATATATATATATATATATATATATATATATATATATGTGTGTGTTTTGTTCTGATTTTGCCTTAAAAATCTCTCCAATCTTATACAGTCATTTTCAAACAAAAGCTGCAGAAGAAGGAAGGGAGTGTCAGGGATGAAACTTGGCCTAAGGTTACTGAGGTTGTTTTTGAGGGTGTGCTGATGCTTTAATGGTCCAGGTATTTGCACTATGGAAATACAAGCTGTTGCACGCACACACGTACTGCCCTCAGCACATTATTATCTGTAAACGAAACTAACAGATACAAAACAGCCATGGAAAGCACCTGATCTATATCTGTACTTCAGTATTCATTACAGGAACAGAACAATGGAAACCTGTAATTTTAATTTATCACATTACAGAGATATAAAAACACACTGATATAGTGTTTAATTAAAATATTCTACATTAAATGAAGCTGTATGTATAAACCCTGTCTGCCCGCAGGTTAACCTCAGCAGCAGGATGTTCTGTTCTGTTTGTTGTTCTTGTTTGATGTGTTTTTCCTGTGAAATGAAGAAGAGTTCATGCAAAGTTGAAAGAGTAAAGAATCAATAAACAGGACTCTGATCCACCTGTATCAGCACAACACACACACTATGCAGAGTCTTATATGATTAGTGAAGCTAGAAAACGGGATACTCGGTGTACAAACATGGTCATAATGTTATGCTTAATTGGTGTATGTTAGTATTTGTGCATTTAGGAAAAGTTACAACTGACAGCTGAAGCTTCCTGAACAGGATGTGTAGACTGGAAAAACAGAACATTAGCATAAAGCCATCTAAAGCCAAATACACATGCAAAGTTCAGGATCAGGATGTGACTGGCAAATGTCCTAGATTTCAACAGAGACAAGAGGACAACCTTAAATCAATACTGCAGAACCACTGAAGAGTTTATAGTTACAGCTGCAGGTAAAAGTATGTGAACTCTTTGGGATTATACTTTTATTTCTGCATAAATTGGTGATTAAATGTGTTCTGATCTTCATCTGCATCACAACAATAGACAAACACAATCTGATTAAACTAAAACCACAAAAACAATTATATATGTTTGCATGTTTTTATTAAACACAGTGAGGGGGGATGACTGTAAGAGCACAGCTCAGAATGATCAATGAGGTGAGGAAGAATCCTAGAGTGTCAGCTGAAGACTGAATACAGAAATCTCTGGAACATGCTAACATTAACATGTTGACAAATCTACAGTAAGGAAAACATTAAATATTAAACAAGACTGGAACAACTACAGGAAACGATTGGTTGAGGTTTTTGATGATAAAGGAGGATCAACTAGTAATTAAATCCAAAGATTCACATACTTTTATCCCCCCTCGCTGTGTTTAATAAAATCATGCAAACATATAAATTTTTGTGTGGTTTTAGTTTAATCAGACTGTGTTTGTCTGTTGTTGTGATGTAGATGAAGATCAGAACACATTAAATCACCAATTTATGCAGAAATACAAGTAAAATCCCAAAGGGTTCACATACTTTTTGGTCTGTTATCCCAGATTCCCCTGAGTCCAGTGGGCGGAGCTTCTGGACATGGTGAATATAAGGCTTGTGTTGTGTAGAGTAAACCCCACATTTACCACAATCCCTAATCTGTAGGAACTGTGTGAACTGCATGGGATAAATTATAAGAATAGGAACATTAGAAACTTCAACATCTCTCTACATGCTGATATATATTATTTCATTTTTTCTGAATAATAAAAACAGTAACTGGGTAATATATGTATGTTAGATCTACTCATTGTAGTTAAACCGAAACTAATAGTGCAGAGCAGCCAGAGAAGCTCCGAATCCTGATCTTAACCAAACAAGTTTAATTTATACTCAGGAGACGAAAGACAGAACAAACACGCACTCCCGGGGATTAAACAAGACAAGCCTACCTAGCAAATACTCCCTAAAGACAAAGCAATTTACTGTACACACAGAACCAGCACTCACCTGCTCAGTCACACCACTGGAAAATAAATATAAAACACAGCCACCATGCATTTTTACTGCCCCCTGTACAAGAGTTTATTAAGAGCTTTCTTAACATCACAAAAACTATTAGAATAACTAGATGTTAAAAAAACTATTAACTATTACTATTCACATTAACAAGACGCCCACATATAACAGCAGAGAGTATATCATTACACAGTGCTGAATTACAACAGCTTCCCTCATAATAACATGATATCAGACACCTGTACACATAATCTTTCCAATCAGCAGCTCAGTGGATGAGTTCATCACATGCAGTGATCTACAGCATGAAGATCTCAAAGTCCTGAAACAAGATCAGGATTACAGAGCTGAGCTTATTAACACATTCATACTGAGTTCACTTCACAAAGTTGTAGCTCTAATTTTCAAGCTTTTCTCATGAAATTGGCAAAAAAAAAAAAGCTCTCATCAGAAGTACATCATGGGCTGATTCCCATATTATACTCAGCAACCGGGGTGTTGGCATAAGATCATATGTAATCTTGGGCTTGGTTAAATGAAAGGGCCCCCCCTATTTTATCAATACATAGGAGAGAGTCTTTAGCCGTGCACCTCGCAGCTTGATTTAGGGCGTATTCAGTGATTCAGTGTGTCTTTGCTATCGTAATGACGGGAAAAGTACACAAAAAAGTCATGTACTAATTCTCTTAATTAATCATGGGTGTGGTACATTTTGGGTGTGACGTAAAATAAACCAATCAGAGTGTCTCTTGCTCACCAGGTGAGCTCTGTCTTTGGTGGATTGCTATTTTAACGGTGCAGCTACCTGGACGTGTTCAACAAACTCTTCTCAGCAGAGGAAACTGAGCTGCTGGTTCACGCTGTGAAGGAGCTCCAGCAGCTCATTTACGGGAACAGCAATGTTATTTTATTTACTATTCTGTTTATTGTTGATGTAAAAGTTGGGTTTGTGCTGCTGTGTGTTCATGTGATCAGTTTTAGCTCTTTATGGATATATTTATGGATCAATGAATGGATTAAAACAAGTGAGTCATTTCACAATGTTTTTCCAACTAACTCTTTGTTTTATAACGAAACGAAACTGGCTCAAGGCTGACATTTACCACACAAGAGATCACCACAATCAGATAGAATGTTGAATGAAATGTTGTTTGGAATGAGAAAATGTTTCGATAATAACACGCCTGTTCTCAGAAGACTGAGTTCAGATTCCTGATTGGTAAGCAACACAGCTAACTCATGTTTCAGTAATTAAAACTGCATGAGTGCCACAATGGTGGAAAGCTAAGTCGCATGACCTTTTGTTTTCTTTATTAGTGTGTCATTGAATTAATCATGAATTACAGGGGTTGGATAATGAAAACTGAAACACCTGTCATCATTTTAGTGTGGGATTTTAGGTTTCATGGCTAAATTGGAGCAGCCTGGTGTTCAATCTTCATTAATTGCACATTGCACCAGTAAGAGCAGAGTGTGAAGGTTCAATTAGCAGGGTAAGAGCACAGTTCTGCATACCACCAAGTCAGCATACCACCAAGAAGAACCAACCACATCCAACAGGATTAACTGTGGACGCTGTAAGAGGAAGCTGTCTGAAAGGGATGTTTGGGTGCTAACCCGGATTGTATCCAAAAAACATAAAACCACGACTGATCAAATCACGCAGAATTCAATGTGCACCTCAACTATCTCAAGTTAAGCGAAAATGATAAATGTTTTTAAAAATTTTGATCAAACAAAAATCTGAAAAGTGTCATAGCCCCCTATGATCATATTTAGTAGAGCCACCATTTGCTGCAGTTACAGCTGCAGGTTGTTTTTTGAGGTTTGTCTCTACCAGCTTTGATCATCTAAAGTCTGTATTGATTTTTGCTCCATTCTTCTTTATAAATCAGCTGAAGATCAGTCAGGTTGGATGGAGAGTGTTGGTCTGTGAACAGCATTGTTCATGTCTCAGTGGGATTTAAGACTGGATCATTCTAACACATGAATATTCTCTGATCTAAATCATTATAGCTCCACTGTAGCTCTGGCTGTATGTTCAGGGTCATCGTCTTGCTGGAAGATCTCAAGTCTTTTACAGCCTCCAACAGCTTTTCTTCTTCCAGGATTGTTCTGTATTTATTTATCTCCATCCATCTTCCATCCATCATCAACTCTGACCAGCTTCCTAAATCTGTCCCTGCTGAAGAAAAAAAAGCTCATCCCCACAGCATGATGCTGCCGCCACCATGTTTCACAGTTCTACCAAACATAGCGCTTTGCAAGTGCAAACAGAAATTTATATAGTTATAGTTTCTTTTAACAGTGGATTTCTTCTTGACACTCTTCCAAAAATGCCATATTTGTAGAGTGCATGCCCTGTGGACAGATTTTTTTGCACTATTGCTACTATTTGCACTTCCAGTAGATGCAAACTGCATTTCGTTGCCATGTACCTGTACCTGTTCTGAAAAATGATAAATAAGCTGAATCTATCTACAGTATCTAAATCTATCCTATTGATTTTTCTCTTGGCCGCTGTTAAGACAAGTATGAGACAGCAGCACTGGTGCATATTTATTTATAATTTAATTAAAGCTCATTTAGGTATATCTGGTAAATTCCCAACATATCTGTGTAATCTGCTTTCTTTTTCACTGCGTAACAGTTTCTATGATTCTCGCTCTTCCAGAAAGCTCCTCTACAACATTCCAAAGATTAGTTTAGAACCTATTTTGCACCATGATCTTTACAATAACCTTCAAAACCTTTAAAACTAATTACAGCGTAATTTACAGTTTAATGGTTTCTTAAGTGAGTTTAAAACTTTGGTAAAGAATTCTGTGATTGAAACACAAAAAATAGCAGTAGCTGCTCCTAAATGCTTTCTCTCTCTGTTTTGAACATTGATGTTGGTTTTGTGTTTATTCTAAATATCTGTATATGAACACAGACATTGTGAATAAACACATTGTTGTAAATTTCTGTAATTGGAAATGTCTGAGCCAGATCTCCCTTAAAAAAAGAGATTTTATTCTTAAGGATAAAGTTAAATAAAGGAAATATAATGCATTTATTACTAGTGTTTTTTTCTCTGCATCTCAAAAGCTCTTTTATCACTTTTATTGAGTTTCATGTGTCACTGTTCTTATTGTGTAGGATAACAATAAGCTGTTTATTATTTTGCTTGCATAAAGCTAATATTGCAGTAAACAGATGACACTCCTAAACATAGAAAAGTGAGGCCTTGAATTGTGTAATCGATCCATGTTTTAGAAACACTTCTTATAATGTGATAAAGAACAGTGATAATTCCCAAAACAGAGTTTCTTCCCAAAACCAGCCCAGAATCGGTCCTCCTATTTAGGACAATGTAAAAAAAAAAACACCACAAAAAAATACTGACTTGTAATTTTATGCTTTTATTATCATTTAATCTTACACATTACAAAAATAATCTCTATAAAAAATGATTTCTCAGTTTAGAAAATTAGTGTTACACACAAGCATTACACATTATATCACAAATCTCGAGTGTATTATTGCGATTATACTACAGTTCAACTATCTCCATTAATTAAAAGATTTTCAGTTAAACAGAACAAGAAAATGTTTGGTTATAAAAAAAATAGTTCCATTACTGCTCTGTTTGTAGCTGCACTGTAAGCTCTGAATTTTTGGCCATTTCAGTCAAAATTGTGGAAACGTTTTTTTCAGGAGAGAAATCTGTGTAGATTTAAGTCCATAGTTCATTTGACTGAAAGAAAACGTTTTTTTTTTTTTTTGATAATTAAATTTTTTGGCAGCGGCGAGATCTGCAGAATTAGTACCTTACGTTCAGATTAAAATACCCTGTATTAACTGGAAAATATACACACTTAAGCTTTTATTTTATTAATAACAACTCTAACTCTTAACCTGATATTAGTGGCTGATAATGTGTGTAATAATGCGTATTTTCGAACCGCTTTATTTATTTGTGGGACCTGGTTTAGCGTTTCTGTACTGTGCCTCCCAGCGGTGTATAATGATATCGCATTTGGATTGTATTTGGGTTGTAAGCGCTGCATCGTTGCTAGGTAACCTGTATGTGGCGGAGTAATACAGTAATACATGGAGAGCTTCTGTTACAGTGCATTACCAGCTGATAACAGCACTCATAGAACACCTCTCAGCCAATCACATTGCAGGGTCGGAACTAACTGTGGTAATAATAACAAATACCAAAGACAGGTAGGACCTTTTTAAAGACTACACTGTGAAAAAACACATAAAAATATATTTTAAAGCATGTTTGAACAACTCAAGAGAAAACCTTGCCGTGCCCCTTCTTTAATATTTAATAATTATTTACAGACAATTACAATTACAATTTCACTGTATAATAACCATCATTATTACCATATCTAGCGTTTCTGTGCTTTGCTGTTGAAAATGTTTTTTAGATCGCTCCTAGTCTGGATCCTAGTCCTAAACCCTAAACCTGTCCTGAGTGACTCTAACAGGAGCAGAAGCTCCAGGCAGTTTAGCTCTCGGGATCTTTGGATCTCACAAGCCTCTCTACCACGGCAAGGTGGCGATCCATCAGAGAGGATTTTCAAAGCATCGCACAAAACCGTATCTCCTACTATACATTTATTTACACTATTTACAGTGAATTTTATAAAGTGCTTTGCCATTTTTCACGTGTTACGCAGTAGTGTGTTTGTGAGAATGGTGAACATTAGGATCTGTGAGGGAACACTGATCAGTCCTGCGCTACCTGTAAAAACACAGAGAGAAAAATAAACATTTAGGTTTACTGCTCTTCATAAATCTGTTATGCTTTAAAAAAAAAATCTAATTTAGGCCTATTTTCTGTTTCCTATCACTACAATGCCTCCAGCACTAGGAGGTGAGGGGTGAGGATAAGTGCACGCCTCCTCGGATACATGTGAATTCAGACTCCGCCTCTTTTTCAGTTGCCACCAATCAATATGGCATCACTAGACAGCATCACAGAGCATTTGGAGGAAAGAGCCGGATTGCCAGCTGTGATACATCAGCTAACAGTACTGTACTCTCTCTCTCTCTCTCTCTGTCTCTCTCTCTCTCTCTCTCTCTCTGACTCCGGCTGCTGATGGAGAAACACCAGCATGACCTACTGTACTCTCTCTCTCTCTCTCTCTCTCTCTCTCTCAGACTCCGGCTGCTGATGGAGAAACACCAGCATGACCTACTGTACTCTCTCTCTCTCTCTCTCTCTCTCTCAGACTCCGGCTGCTGATGGAGAAACACCAGCATGACCTACTGTACTCTCTCTCTCTCTCTCTCTCTCTCTCAGACTCCGGCTGCTGATGGAGAAACACCAGCATGACCTACTGTACTCTCTCTCTCTCTCTCTCTCTCTCTCTCTCTCTCAGACTCCGGCTGCTGATGGAGAAACAGCATGATCTACTGTACTCTCTCTCTCTCTCTCTCTCTCTCTCTCTCAGACTCCGGCTGCTGATGGAGAAGCAGCATGACCTACTGTACTCTCTCTCTCTCTCTCTCTCTCTCAGACTCCGGCTGCTGATGGAGAAACACCAGCATGACCTACTGTACTCTCTCTCTCTCTCTCTCTCTCTCTCTCAGACTCCGGCTGCTGATGGAGAAACACCAGCATGACCTACTGTACTCTCTCTCTCTCTCTCTCTCTCTCTCTCTCAGACTCCGGCTGCTGATGGAGAAACACCAGCATGACCTACTGTACTCTCTCTCTCTCTCTCTCTCTCTCCCTCTCTCTCAGACTCCGGCTGCTGATGGAGAAACACCAGCATGACCTACTGTACTCTCTCTCTCTCTCTCTCTCTCTCTCAGACTCCGGCTGCTGATGGAGAAACACCAGCATGACCTACTGTACTCTCTCTCTCTCTCTCCCTCTCTCTCAGACTCCGGCTGCTGATGGAGAAACACCAGCATGACCTACTGTACTCCCTCTCTCTCTCTCTCTCTTTCTCTCTCAGACTCCGGCTGCTGATGGAGAAACAGCATGATCTACTGTACTCTCTCTCTCTCTCTCTCAGACTCCGGCTGCTGATGGAGAAACACCAGCATGATCTACTGTACTCTCTCTCTCTCTCTCTCTCTCTCTCTCTCTCTCTCTCTCTCTCTCTCTCAGACTCCGGCTGCTGATGGAGAAACAGCATGACCTACTGTACTCTCTCTCTCTCTCTCTCTCTCTCAGACTCCGGCTGCTGATGGAGAAACACCAGCATGACCTACTGTACTCTCTCTCTCTCTCTCTCTCTCTCTCTCTCAGACTCCGGCTGCTGATGGAGAAACACCAGCATGACCTACTGTACTCTCTCTCTCTCTCTCTCTCTCTCTCTCTCTCTCTCAGACTCCGGCTGCTGATGCAGAAGAGTTCCACCCAGCAAACATTTATACATAAATATATTAACAAACGAATGAACAAACAAACTAGTACAAATAAGCATTTGTTAGTTATTGACTTACTTGATGTCATGGGTGTGTCCTGCTCGTCTGTGAAAAAAATAATAAACACAAATATGGAATATTAAGGTAAGAACTTACAGATCACATCAGTATTTTTATTATTATATAAAGTATATAAAAATAAATGCTACATAGAGAGGTTTAAATTACACAACACATTCACTCACCTGATTCATATTCTTTGTTGTTCTGCTGTGGAGGTGCAGGTGAATCTTTGGGAAGAAAAAAAAAAGATATATTTTTTACTTTTTTAGCATAAACATTTCAGCAAACTATTCATAATGTTTAATTCATTTTACTCAGTTTTTTTGTTCTGCAGAATGTTAATTTTCCCTTATCTTATCACTTGGCTGTGTATGAGCGATTACCCACAACATACTGCACACCCATTTATAACCATGGTGACCGTGATAATGCACTCAAGTTATATGATTTGATATATACGACATGATAAGTTTGATGAGTTGTAAGTAGACTTTGTCTTTGTAAACAGACATTTATGACCCAACCTTGGACTTTTTGAACCTCATGATTCCAACAAACAGGAATGATCAGTCGGCTGGTGTTGTTTCCATGTTATAAAATCACAGAACTGCTCTGCATATGGTTTATTTAACTGTACTGTAGAGCTAGCAAGACTAGTAAGTTTTAGTAGTCATTAAGTTTTTGAAATTTAAGGATGTCACTATTTTTGTGAAGAAGAAACAACAGGAAGTTTGTTGAATCTTTTTGAGAATATAGCTGATAAGAAGGTTTGTAATGCTTTAAAGATTATTGGATGCTGCTGGACTGTTTATATCCAGTGAGTTTGGTTTCTCTACCAAGTGTTTCAGCTGTTATAACTGGAAGCTTCATTCTGAGAAGATTATTGATGAAAAATTATTTTTATAGATGAGCTGCTCTATTGCAAAGCAATCTTTGCAGTTGTTTTTCAGCGCCAGACTCTTTCCTTACCATTTACTGAGAGCTCCACTCTCTGGATGAATTTCC
Source organism: Astyanax mexicanus (assembly GCF_023375975.1). Lineage (NCBI taxonomy): Eukaryota > Metazoa > Chordata > Actinopteri > Characiformes > Acestrorhamphidae > Astyanax > Astyanax mexicanus. The sequence continues at coordinate 1,941,354 of NW_026040041.1, forward strand.
ATTCAGTCTGGATGGACCTCTTTGATCTTTTCACCTGCAGGTAACTCTCATAAACTCCAGCATCTTCAGGTCTGATGTTCTTTATAACCAGAGAACAGTTTCCTTTCTTCAGTTCGTCTTCAGGAACATCAACCCGATTTTCATACCCCTCCCCCTGAAAATGCTCCGCACCTCTCCTCTCAAACACCGTCTCAGAGATGGTTCTCCACTCGATATAAGGACTTTGTTCAGATAGCTGACTGCTGGCTATGGGTTTACAATTACAGTGCAGAACAGCTGAGGAGCCCACACTGACAGCCATTGAGGTCTGAGACTGTGCAGAAAGAGTGCCTGAAAAATATTTAAAAAAAATACAGAAAAAAATGTTTTTGGTTATTTTTTAACTGATATGTTTTGAAGTGGAATTACACGTTTAAATTTTAATTTAAGTTTGAATCAATATGTCATGGCTGCACAATACTCAGACATGCACAGATGCAATAAACAGACTTTATGTAGTCAAAAAGGGGCGTGGTCAAAATGAGCAGGGTCAATACCGTTAAACAGCATCAGTATGGGTTAAACATAGACAAATTACAGAGAACAGTCCAAGAGTCATAAACAACAAGGTGATATCACAGGGTAGGCAAAAATCAGGGTTGATACATTAAAAACATAAAAGAACAATACTAAACAATACTTAGTGAGGTGTGCCTGTGTGTGGTAAAGGTGTATATACTATTTCGGAGTGAACAGGTGAGTTCAATATTCTGGTGATTAACATTCTTGCTGGTGCCATATGCAGTCAGTGTCGTGAGGTGATGGATTGATGTCAGTTGGAGGTGCATTCTGGCTATCTGGGTACTCTGGAGGCTGGAGATTACCCCCGCCATCCACCCCCTTCCCCCTGATTGGACCGGAGCATGGCGATGCCCACCTGACAGACATGGAGTACAGGCGGGAGCAACAACAGGAGCAGTGGAGGTACTGGACAGTCATGGACTGAGGGAACAGGAACCTCGGCGGACCAGACCAGAGATCTGTGTACTGGCTTACCAGGATGGTGCACATGAAAGTCCACTACCAGAGACGGATCCAGAACTTCCTTAGCAGTCAACCGGAATTGTTTCCTTCAGGGCCATACCCATTCTAATCAAGGAGGTACTGCAACTCACCACCACGTCTACGTATATCCAGCACCTCGTGGACCGTGTAACTCAAGGAATCCTTTATCAGGAGCCCCGTCAGCAATTGGTCCCGGAACCATTGACTTGAGGAAAGAGACAAAAAGAGTCAAAAATGTATTCACCCTCTACTGGACAGGAAGCTCCACCTTATAGGTCACCTCATTGAACAGACCGATATTGATTACTTTGGCAGGATCTTCCTACAGCACCCCTCAACTCTGAAGTCCCGTGTAGAGAAGTCCATGTACTCCGGATCTCAAGGTTGGAACTGAAGGTTGTCACCCTGACACCTGTTGGATTTTTCCTCGTACAGATGGATTACAGCCAAAACGAGTTGACCGTATACTAACATTTCCACTGATTCCACAGCCAGAACATCAGTGGACACCGCTGTCCAGAGAGCCAACGGAGGTTGGTAACCCAGAAAGCACTGAAAGGAAGTGAGACCAGAAGTGGAGTTAATGAGTTAATGAGGGAGTTTTGTGCTTTCTCAGCCCAAGTAATGAAATGTGACCAGTAGGGTGTGAAATCAGTAGGGTGTGTTTTTCCCAATTCCTGGGTTAGAAACGCAAAGTAAGGCTAACATGAACCCCTAGAGCAGGGGTTGGCAATTAGGTTTGGCCGTGGGCTCGATATTTTCCAAGCCATTACGTGGCAGGTAAACCCAAGAAGAAAGGAAAAAAATAAATAAATAAACACACGGTAGGGGTGGGCAATATTATATGGTATACAATATATCGTGACACAGAAATATCGTGATATTAAAAATCCATATCGTGATAATAGGGCTGTTCTGTCTTAAAAGTAGTCTATTATTTACTGTGAAGCTTTAGGTGTATTTATTGTATAATTGTTTTAGTTTGCAGTTTATATGCATGCAATAAATATTCTGCAATATTATTTGCTGCATTATATTATTTTATGCTATATTATTTATTTTGCCACATTATGATTATACTGTTATACTATTATACTATATTCCTGAAATTAATGAATTATTTTAGTTTTCCTATATCGCCAAGTATATCGTTATCGTAAATATACCCTGAAATATCGTGATATTATTTTAGAGCCATATCGCCCACCCCTAACACACGGCTCCTGTGTTGTCAAGATTGTGGTCCACAATACTACCGCTGCCCCGGCTTGTGAATTGGGATACGGCCTTATAAGAAGATAAGGAGCCCAAGAACGGGTGGAAAAAACGAGAATGAGGCAAAGTAAAAACAGACACATTCCTTAATATTTTAAACAATATTAATTTTTATTTTCATCTTTTACAGTTTCAAAATGACAAAAAACTTATAAAAGGAAAAAGTCCAGAAGCAGAAGTCTGTGCACCCTGCATGGTCAGAAGTTCTTCTGATGATTGATGGTGTTTAGGTCGATTGATTGATTAATTGATTGATTCTTCAGTTTGCTCCTCTTGTGGAAGTTATTTTACAGATGGTGAGATGTTTTCTTCATGTTTTCTTCCACAGTTTGCTGGTGTTTAATTGGATATACAGATTTGCAGTCTGCAGATTTTAGTGTGGTTTTATAACCAGTTTTATAACCAGAACATCCGGACTGACATAAAATATAACTTTCCAATGACAAAAAATATATATATCATGTCCAAGTTGAGTTCACAATCAAGAGGTAAATACAATAATATAGTATCTATTCATATAAATATACAGTGGCGTGTAAAAGTGTTTGCCCCTTTACAGATTTCTTTAGTTTTTGCATGTTTGTCATATACTTTTTTCATATACATTTTTTAAGATTATCAAAAAAGCATATAATATCAGACAAATATAACCTGAGTAAATATTAAAATCACTTTTTAAATAATATTTTTTATGTAATAAAACTATCCAAACTATCCAACCAATAATATCCAAATAATTAACTGTGATTAATCACTTTTTAAAAAGCTATTAAAGAATTCAGTTTTACTACTAACCTCGATCAGGCCTGATTACTGATTACAGTACTGATTACAGACCTGTAGAATCAATAAATCACTTAAATAGAATCTGACAGCATGAAGCAGATAAAATCTAATATAATCTCAAAAAACAACACATTATACCCTTAAGAAAGATAATATTTGTCTGAAATTATAGGTTATTTAATATATATATATATATATATATATATATATATATATATTTAAAAAATTAGAAAACGCCTGAATATCTAGAGACTTCCTGTTCATTTCTGAAAACGCTGCTCATGTGGACGAAGATACTTTTAAAAACGGAGGCAAAAACCTCTGTTTTTAAAAATATTCAGATTTGTATGGATGGAGGTGTCAATATATATATATATATATATATATATATATATATATATATATAAAATATATATAGAGTGATGGTCACTTACGTGCACAGACTGCAAGCAACATGATGAAAGGCTGAAGCAGGGTGACCCTCATGGTGCTGCAGTATGACATACTAAAGGTCAAAGGAAATAAATGCATCAGTTGATGAGTTTTACAACATTGGGATTGACGTGCACATCATGCACATCATGGAAACAATGTTATCAGTGTGATCTCAGTTTCATGTTTCAAATGATAACAGTTCCCTTTCCCTGTTCCTTAAATAACACTGAATAACACACTGTCCCTTCAATAGTCTTTAAGAGGAACTAAAACCTAAACCATATATTTGTTTTAATTAATATCTAAAATATGTTCCTTAGAATTTGCTTAAAATGTGTTATAAACATTTTATAAACTTCTCCTAACCTTTAACCCTCCTGTTATGTTCATTTATCAGGAACAGTAATGGTGTTCTGCATGTTTAACTATCCACAAAATACCTATAGGTAATTCTTCAATCAGGATAATTCAATCGTTTTCCATTAAAAATACATATTCAAACTTTTAAATGTTTCTACTTTTAACATTACTTTTAAAAGACCAACATATAAAACACAATAGTTTTACATTGGTTACATTGAAACATAACATTGCTTTTTATTTTTGTTTTAGTTTTAGTTTATTGCAGAATGTTGATGACGTTTCATACTGGAAAAAAAAAAACTTTTTAAAATATTTTTTCTAGATTGTAAAACTTTAAAATGGGTCAATTTGACCTGTAACATAAGAGAAAGGTTACAGAACCTTTAAAAACTTTAAAAAACTTTAAAACACTTAAAGTTGATGGATGATGGTCCCACTTTCTCCCATTTTTTTCTTAGCATTTTTTAAAAAGAAGGGAGGAGTCAGCTAAAATCAGGGTGTTTATTGGCCGTTTAAACTGTGTGTATTAACTAGGACTAGTCAGTAAATATAAATTTGTTGTAAGACCAAAGTAAGTATATATTTTGAAGCTTATTGTTATTATAAGTTATTATAAGTTGTTATTTAAGGAGTTTCTTTTCTTTGTGTTCTTTTTGTACTTTTTTTGGCTTTAGGTAGTTATAGTATTATGAGTATAATAGTAGTATAATAGTATAATATAATAATATAATATAACCTGACCTGATATTGGATATCAGTGTTTTTGTTGAGCTGGAATTAGAAACCATGGGAACTAATGGAGAGATATATTTACAGGTAAGACCACACCTTTTCTCATAACCAAAAGCAGAACCTTCAATCATCACCCAGGTGCTTTTGACTGTAATTATTTATGATGCGTCATATGTTGCTCCACCAGCTGGACAGGTTCGGACGCGTATGCAGAACTAGGTTTTTTTTTTTTTTAACAACACAGCACTGTTAACCCCATCCTACCCACTGCAGTTTAACTCTGCATGAAGGTCAGGGGCGTAGCAGCAAATTCTGGGCCCTGTACACCCTCTATGTTAATGGGCCCCTATCCATGCCAGTAAACAAAGGAAAGTGAGCGAAAAAAAAATCAGGATTTTCATGGGCCCCTCTCCCTACTCGGGCCCTGGGTAGTCAGGTCCACTTTTCCCCCCACTACCACGCCCATGATGAAGGTCATCACTCATACAAAAACCTGACACTGCAAAATACAATATACCAGTTAGGGCTGCAGATATTGATTATTTTAGTAATCGAATACTCTACTGAAAAAAAAAAACTATTTGATTAATCGAGTAATCAGATAAAACATATTTGTTTGCTTAAAGAGCAATTAAAAAAGCACAAGAAAAAACAAAAAATTCAAGTTATATTTTTAAAATTCGCAACATGCATTTCCAAACTGCAAGCACAAATAGAAATAAATAAAGAAACAATAATCATACATAAACATTTGCATTATGTTGTGCATCTCAGTTTCTGAACAGCAGAGATGTTGGGTGTATTAATTTAAAAATCTAATTTATAAACATAAAGCCTATATTAGTAAGTCCAGAATTGTCTGTTTTTATAAACTAATCACACATTAGACAGTATTAATAATAGTCAGCGCTTCACAGTGCAGTGGTTATTATGTTATTTAGGTACATTAATGTTAATCTCATTGATTTATTATAAATTATATTAATCTTCTCTCGGCTGCACCGCTAACGTGTCCTCGGCTGAGATGGTGCAGCATGTTCAGCCTAAATACTCTATTGTAATTGGCTCTTTTTCCTCAGAAGTTGTCGCTCTTTTCTCTCGCTGCTTTAAAATAACCTCTTCCTGTTTGCGGGTGTTGTAGCGCTGAGTGCATTGTCACATTAAAATCGCAGATTACCGCGTGCTGAGTTTTTAAATTAAATAAACGATAACTCGAGTTATAGAAGATTACTCCATCAATTTTTAAATCGAGTAACTCTAATTAATCGTTTCAGCTGTATCTCAACAAAACTACACCTTTAACCCATATGTTATTTATATGTGTTTGATAGACGATACGTATTTTACACATACTATGTATACAATATATTTTTAAATATATGCTCATTCTTGTATCGTATAAATGTATATATTTAGTGTTAATGATAGAGAGAATAGTTCTTACCTGACTCAGATCAGGATCGTCTGTACAGTCAATGTGAGAGTTTCTTTCAGTTGTACAGTAAATGTAGTTACACCATCTGAACACTCCCTCTTTCTCCCTCTCCCTCCCTCTCTCTCTCCCTCTCTATTATCTCTCTCTCTTTCTTTCTCTCTGTATGTGAGATCACCTGCTCTGGGAAATAGCCTCACCTGAGCTGTAAATCAGATCCCTCAGCGTTGATATCCTTAGCAACGGACGTTATGGGGTAAAGTGCACGCTGTAAAATGATCTGATGGTTTTAGGAGAGAAGAGCAGCTGAATCTCTAAACACTAACTATAGTAATAGTAAATGTGTTTTAGTGCGATTTGAAATGTGATAGACCAGCACAAAGTATTGCATAAGTGTGAAGTGGAGTGAAAATTACATTTCCAATGTTTTTCACAATTTTTATTAAATGAAAAATCTGAAAAGTGTTGCATGCAAAAGCGTTCAGACCTCTTTACTCTAAAACCCCTAAATAAAATCCAGAGCGATCAATCACCTTTAGAAGTCTCTGAATGAGTTAATAGAGTTAATCCAGCTGTGTGCAATTTAGTCTCAGTATAAATATAAATATAGCTGTTCTGTGAAGACCTCAGAAGAAGGAACTCAGCAGACAGGTCAGAGATAAAGTTGTGGAGAAGATTAAAGGTTTAAAGCAGGATTAGATTATAAAAGTATCTCCCAAGCTTTGATCATCTCAAACAGCTCTGTTCCATCAATCTATCATCCAAAAAAAAAACAATAAACCTAATAAAAAGTTATTCTACAACTGTTTCTACAAACCAACCAAGACATGAACCAACCATCCACCCAAACTGAGAGATCCAGCAAGGAGAGCACTGATCAGAGAAGCAGCCCAGAGACCCATGATCACTCTGGAGGAGCTGCAGAGATCCACAGCTCAGATTTAGGAGATTCCGTCCACAGGACAACTAAAAGTCCTGCTCTCCACAAATCTGATCTTAATGGAAGAGTGGAAGAAGAAAACCACTGTTGAAAGAAAGACATAAGAAGTGCTGTTTGCAGTTTGTAGCTACAGGTCATATAGGAACACAGTAAACATGTGGAAGAAGATTCTGTGATCAGATCAGACCAATGTTGAACTTTCTGGCCTAAATACAAAGTGACATATGGGGAGGAAAAATAACACTGCTAATCACCCTAAGCACACCATCCCCACTGTGAAACATGGTGGTTACTAGCAATGCTGCCTCACTGCTGCATTCCCAAATTTACTTCTTTAAAAAGAAAGACATTTTCTAAAGGTCAAACCTTCCATAGTTTCCCCAAACATCCCGTACTTCACTGTGAATGAATTCACTAAATCAGTAGAGACCGTCATTTCAGTTTAAGATGTACGAGATGCGCTAGCTAGCTAAGGCTAGCCATATTAATATTACCCAGCCAGCCAATCTAGCCAGATGAACGTTAGCAGAGAGACAGCAAGCTTTAGCTAAATCCAGTTCTCCGGCTAGAACTTATTACCCCTGAAGTGGTTATTGTCTCAGTTTAATGTTAAACGAGGGGGGAGTAACGTTAGTCAAGCCGTAGCTCTTTAGATTAGCCTGCTTAGCTAACTAACGCTAGTTAATATCCTACAGTTGGGATCCTGCACTGTAAAAAGTGATTCTAGCTCGACGTTAAAAATACTTAAAAAATTATACGCAAACAATAAAATTACTTTAATGCTGTTTATTATTTTTTTATGCAGGCCCGTAGCCAGGGGGGGTCGAAGGGTTCGTTCAACCCCCCCCTGCCCCCTAACCAACCACCAACCCCTGCAATGTTATGAACCACCTCTGAAATATTAGTGCCAGATGCAGTTTTGGGGTTCTACCTTGCCACTAAAAAGGGCCTAACTGTTGAGTTTTATGTTGTTTGTGTACTCTGTAGAGCCAGAAAAGAACTTTCAAACAGCACCAAAACCATCTGTTTGCAATTTAAATTGACATAATCAAAGTTGAATGTGTAGTGCCCTACCCTCTTACTTAAAACATTCTTATTCCGTTTCTCCCTTTATATTCATGCAAATTCAGTTCTGGGGTTCTACATTGCCACTAAAAAGGCACACAAAGTTTGATGAAAATCTGTGTTGGATGGGTCCCAAAGTGTCTGATTTCCCGTAAAATGACCCTAAAGGAGAGGAAAAACAGACAGACAGTGAAGGCAAGACACAATTAAAAAATAAAGAAAAAGAAGGCGAGATACAAAAGATGGAGAGGAAAAATAGACAGACAATGAAGAAAAGCAACAGAAATACAGAGGAGGGAGAGCAACAACAGACCTAGGTGAGCAACAGAGAGAGACAACGAAGTCCCAGCACAGTTGTAGGAAGATTTGAATAAGACAGAACACTTCAATTTATATTATTATTAATTCATGTTTAAGTTTTAATGACCATACCGATAGTGTTCCTAATGAAGTAATTCTTATCTATTTATATCAATAGTAGAGAGATAGACAATAAAGGACAGCAACATCAGAGACAGACAATGGAGGGCAGCAACAGAGACAATGGAACAAAGCAACAGACAACTGAGGTGAGCAACAGAGACAGACAATGAAGTCACATCACAGATGTAGGAAGTTTGAGTAACACTTACATTTATATAAAATTTATGTTAACAGTGGGGAGCAACAGACGAACAAATAAGGACAGCAACAACAGATTCACAACAAACTTATAATAAATAAAATATGTCTAAATTAAAAGGTTTGAAGTGTGCTCGTGTATTTAGGGGGCATTGGAGTAGAGAGCCAAATGAAGTCCACTTTTGGGGGAAAAAGATCCCCCCCATCACAATGCTGGCTACGGGCCTGAACTAAACTGAACTAAACAAGCTTGTCAAAATCTTATTTTTTTTTAAAGTTTCAAGCAACACTGGTGAACTGAGTTGACACAACTTAATTTGAATCAGTTCAAATTAATGAAGCTTTGGTTCAAATATACAGACATGCAGCAAGACGTGCGCCATATTCAGCTGTTTGACTGGCAGGTAAGTAACTTACGGTTAAATACATTTCTCCTAAAACATTCCTGTCCAACCTAAAATTGTTTTTTACTTTCCAAATAACATTATAAGAGTCTAATTGTAGAAATACATACATAGAGGTCAGTTAACTAGACAGTCCTCACTTTTGGCTAACGTTTGAGTTTCTGGTGAGCTAGAAGGTTGTTGGGCTACACAGCAAAATGCTAACGTGGGGGCTTGGTGTGTGGACAAGGACTGGGGACAATAGAGTTAGCTAACTTTGCTAATAATCAAGTTCCAAATCCCCCTTACGATTCGGACACAGAAAAATGTCTGACATAATCACTAGTGCCCTAACTAGTAAATAGGGAGCCACAGTCTCTTTCTGGGATCTCCTGGATGAGTTCTTCATGCCCTTTTGGAGTAATTTTGTTCGGTCGGCCTGTCACTCCTGGGAAGGTTCACCAGTGTTCCATGTTTTTTTTCTCCTTTAGTGAATAATAGTGAATCACTGTGGTTCTCTGGAGTCCCAAAGCTTTAGAAAAAAATGATTTTATAATCTTTTCCAGACTAATAGATGATCAATAACTTATAGTTTTCTCATCTGTTGTTGAGTTTCTTCAGATGGGGGTAAATAATGTTGTTTTTAAGGTCTTTTATCTGCTTCATGTTGTTAGACAGATGCTATTTAAGTGATTTCTTGATTCTACAGGTCTGGAATCAGTAATCAGGCCTGATTGTGATTAGTAGTGTAACTGAACTCAGCTTTACAAAAAACATGATTAATCACAGTTTTTGAGGGGGGCAAATACTTTTTAAACGAAATCATCATTTTAAAAGTTATTTTAATATTTACTCAGGTTATATTATTCTGATTTGTATGGTTGGTTTTACAATTAGGGGCGAATACTTTTCACATGCAGTTGTATGTGTTTTATATGTTTTCAGTCTGCAGAGTATCTGTAGTTTTGTGAGAGTATTAGTGCATGTTGAGGTCTGTAGGTCTGTTGTGTGAGGGATGTATAAAGGACAGGATGTGGTTGATGAGAGGAACGTTTTGTCTTCATCTGCTTCGTCCACCCCTGGCCTATAAAATGTTTTGTGGTCATCAGTATATTTATATATTTCCATTACGTGATAAACATTACATGCTCTAGCTCTGGATCTGAGGCAGAAATGGAGAAACTCCTGACTGTGTTTATTCTGCAGCTTCTGATTGGTGAGTTTACCTGTTTTATTCATTAATTAATGCTGGGAATTATTATTATTGATTTATATTAACGATATTATAAGTGAATATTGCTGTATTAATATTTCTGGGGATTTGAGAACAGCATATCTGCAGGTTTAGTGTCTGAATGAGTTTATATGTCTGGGTTTAAACTGATTTACTAACTGGCGTCATCAAATCTGTGTGAGAAGAACTTCAATTAACCTTCTTTTAATATATATATTTATATATTTGGTACCACTTTAAAATAAGACTACCTTTATAAAGGGTTTATACATTGTTTACAATTAGTTAATTAGTTAATGGTTAAATGCCTTAAAAATCATTATTAATCAGTTATGTGGCTGTGGACTCACTATTCGGCAAACAACAGGTCTACATACATTTCTATGTATGTGTTATAACTGATTATAAATGATTTTAAAGGCATTTACAACCTAATTAGTAACCATTAATAAACTAAACCATTTATAAACCCTTTATAAAGGTAGTCTTATTTTAAAGTGGTACCATATATTTTAATCATGTTAGAATCATGTTTTATTCATGCTTTATTCTTATTTTATTTTTTATTTCCAAATTAATTTACGTGTTTTTATTATAACTTCTCTTTTTTTAATCATTTTGGAATCATTTGTTTTTTTTTTCTTAAATTTTTATTTCCATTTTTATTCAACCTGGGACTCTGTAGGTTCTGAGAAAACTGCACTAAATATTAAACAGATGTTTATTTAATAAATGGCTGGAGAAATAAACGAGTTTCAAGTTTCGGCCCCAAGCTTGCATGTTTTGTGATTCTGATCATAGTCAGATTCTCCTTCACTTATAGTCTGCTTGAAATGAACCCACAGATACTTCAGTTTCTGAATCAGTTTCTCTGATTTTACTATTTATAGGTTTATGTTTGAGTAAAAATGAATACTGTTTTATTCTACTGCAGACAACATTTAGAGCATTTATTTGCAGAGCATTTATTTATTATGAAGAAATCAATATTTGGTGGAATAACCCTGATTTTTAATCACAGTTTTTTTTCATGCATCTTTGCATCATGTCCTCCTCCACCAGTCTTACACACTGCTTTTGGATAACTTTATGCTGCTTTACTCCTGGTGCAAAAATTCAAGCAGTTCAGTTTGGTGGTTTGATGGTTTGTGATCATCCATCTTCCTCTTGATTATATTCCAGAGGTTTTCAATTTGGTAAAATCAAAGAAACTCATCATTTTTAAATGGTCTGTAAAGTTGAATGATGATTATATATAAATATATACATTATATATATATATATATATATATATATATATATATATATATATATATATATATATATATATATATATATATATATATTATACAGGGTTTCCCCCAGGATTTCCTTGAAGGTGCGGTGGCAGGGCCCCCCGGTTGGGAACCGATTATTTATATCAAGTTAATGATATCACGATATAACACAATTACACATGTTTCCAGTTATTTTCTTTATTTCCAACTGTCACTGAAAAATGCCCACTTAAAACAAAAAGTTGCAAAAAGTAGGTTTCTTTAAAATAAATCCTTATTGTTCTTTTTTCAGATACGGTAAACGTAAAAGTGTGCAACACAAAATGTTAAATTATACATATCAATATCTTTAATCTTTAATTTAATTACAATAAAATGTTTACTGGACCGTGAAAACAAATGCATCACAGAGCTGTTCTAGGGTGCCTCTATTCTAGGGCCCTACATCCTTGCTTTATGACAGCTCCAGAAACAGAAACATAGCGTGATTTTCACTCCACCAGGTGAGTGAGCCTGAGTGGACACCTGCGTAAGTTGAAGCTGTTTAATCACTGTTTAATTCATCTCTCTCTCGCGCGCGCGCATTATGTTTCAGTCTCTCTCTCTCGCTATTTACAGGCGCGCTCTCGCTCTCTCTCTCTCTCTCGCGTTATGTTTCAGTCTCTCTCTCTCGCTGTGTCCTATACTCACACTCTCTCGCGCGCGCGCGTAATGTTGGCACTGCATGACTAACTACCGATTTCCACCCCCGAAGTTCAACACATGGCTGACGGAATTATTCCCCCCTAAATTTAGCTCCGGCAAATTTAAGACATTTTGGTTGAAATTTTAAGACAAAATAAGACTTTTCAAGGCCTTATTTGACAAAAATGAAATTTAATACCATTTAAGACTTTTTAAGGACCCGCGGCCACCCTGCTACATGTGCAGGACTGGAACACAGCTGTGCGTTTAGGAATTACGGCTAGAGAAGCCCTCACCTGTAGCCTCCCGAAATAGATGCAACATGCGAAACCAGCCGTGTTGTGTAGGCTACGTCTACAACATATTACCGATATAACCCTTGAACAATGTTCAACAACTTGTTCACAAATATAAAAAACATCATTTCAGCGCCACATACCTCGGATTCAGTTGTCCAGTTTGACAGCCGGTGTCCTGTCGAGATGATCAAATTCCAGTGTCAGAAACGAGAGAGGGCGGGGCAACGCTGATCAAGCGCGGGAAAAACGCCGGGCTCCGAATTTTCACGAAGGGTGGTGGGGAAGAACGAAGGCGTGGCGGACCGCCGCACTGAAATGAACGTGGCGGAAACCCTGTATTATATATATAGCTCTCTCTCAGTTCTAAAACACTGATGTTTAACTCCAGTTACTGGCAGCACTGCATGAATATTTTAACACAATGTACATATTTTCATCATTGCTAAATTTGATTCAGTTCAGTTTGTAAAAGAATAAATGTTCTGAATTCTTTGCTCTTCTTGTCTCTCGTTTTCAGGTATCTGTAAACTCTGTGTTCTTCAGGAGATCTCAGCTGATCTCAGATCTGTGTTTCCTGGAGAAATCATCACCCTGCACTGCAGCATCTCCACAGATTATAAGATTTATTGGTTTCATCAGAACTCTGAGCAGCAGATGAAGCTGCTGGTCTCTGCTGCACGAGGAAAACTGAATAAATCATTTTCATACAGTTTTAATATAAATACAGATCATTATGGGATCAGTGAGAACAGCGGTTCAGTGAGTTTAGTGATTAAAGGAGTTAATGATACAGATCTGGGACTGTATTACTGTGGAGGAAGAAAGAACTCATTATTCCTGCAGTTCGGGAAACCAATCAAACTCACCTTCAATTCAGGTAAGAGCTCTATATCATAACTAATACTATGGGTACATTAACATAATTAACATAATTAGCAGAATTCCTTATGCATGTAATTTAGTCATGATTCTCTACCTACTGTTACAAAACACTTTGAGGAGTTTGAGGAGATAAGATAGTTGTAATATTGAGTTTACCACAAACAGCAGTGCATTGCAGGAAGTTTTAGGACTCTATTTTAGTGATCTACAAGCAAGCTGTCCACCGTGCAGCTTGATTTAGGGCGTGTCAGTGTGTCTTTGCTATCGTAACAACGGGAAAAGTACACTTTGCTCAGCTCGAAGCGTGCAAAAGTCATGTACTAATTCTCTTAATTAATCATGGGTGTGGTTAATTAATTTTGGGCGTAACGTGAAATAAACCAATCAGAGTGTCTCTTGCTCATCATTCTCTTTAAGAGTAGATCAGGTGAGCTCTGTCTTTGGTGGATTGCTATTGTAACGGTGCAGCTACCTGGACGTGTCCAACAAACTCTTCTCAGCAGAGGAAACTGAGCTGCTGGTTGACGCTGTGAAGGAGCTCCAGCAGCTCATTTACGGGAACAGCAATGTTATTTTATTTACTATTCTGTTTATTGTTGATGTAAAAGTTGGGTTTGTGCACTGCAGTGCCAAGATAGCGATGAACGTCTGACTGTTGGCGTCTGTCTAGGTTGTATTCAGTCAGTGGAGCTCCTGTGTTTTCTGTTACCAAGATAAACAAGTAAAACTCCAGAAATGTACCTGAACACACCTCATTTCCAGAACACCACGCCCATCAGTGTAGATATATTCAGAAGATCTGTTTGTGTTTGCAAAGTTACCAGTAAGCTATAAAGTAACCCAAATATACACGCACATGTAAAAAATAAACAAATAAATATTAGCAAATATGTGCACTGGCAAACTCAGGGGGGGTGGTAGGGGGGGCAACTGCCTCTGCACTTGTGCCTCCTTGCTCTAAAGTGTCTCTAGTGTGGCAAAAAAGAGACAAAGTCCCCTACTTGCTGCCCTTTTTTGTTGTGTTTAGTGTTATGTTTATATTGTAACGCGGGAACCAGACGGGAGGCGGACGTAAATGCGGGTAAGACCAGATTTATTAAACAATAATAAGTAAACCAACAAACAAACAGGGGAATAACGAATAAATATAAATACATAAACAAACAGGGAAAACAAACAAAGAGCTAAACTAAACAGATAAGTGGCTAAACTAAACAGATAAGAACTAAACAGGGTTAGGGAATATAAACAAGGATAAATACGTAAATATATACAAAATAAACAAAGAAACAAACAGGAAATAAACATGACTAGAAATAACGTGACTAACAATAAACAAGAGCGAGTAAATATAAATCAAAGACGTGACGTGACAGACAACGGGGGAAGGTGCAAAGACCGACAGCAAACGTAGACTAACAAGTACTATTTATACTAAACATGAAACAATGAACACCTGGGGAAACAGGTAACGAGGGGCGGAGCTACAAATTAGAAACACATGTGGAAAAGTACTGAGACGGGAGACACAGGGGAGCACAGGTCACGTGGGGAATGCACACAGAGACACGAGACGAGGCCAAGACGTGACAGAAGCCCCTCCCTAAACGCGCAGCTCCCGAGGCGCGTAAGAACGAACCCCAGGGGCCGGCGGCGGGCAGAGGCTGGGAAACACAAGAGACGAGACCGGGGACTTAACATGGGGCAGAACAGGAGACTGAACTAAAGACCGGACAGGAGACTGGACAAAGAAAGGAAACTGGACATTAGATTGTACACTGGACAAGACAGGAGACTGGACAGGGAACTGGACAGGGGTCGGTGACTGGACATGGGGCATGACTGGTGACTGGACTGGACTGGACAAGGGAACAGGGACAAAAACATTAACCGGGACAGACACGAACACGGTCACAGGGACAGGTACACAGAAACCAGACAAGACAGGAACAGGAACATAGACCGACACAGGAACCAGAACAGGGAGCGACAAGGGTACAAAATAAACTTGAGGATGCCCAGGACTGGCTAAAGTCTGTGGTGTGGTCCGTGGGGCCAGCCTGGGCACAGTTCTAGGGCTGAGGTCCGGGGCCCTTGGGGCAGACCTGGGTAGACGGGGCCTAGGGCCAAACATAGTCCTAGGAGCTGAAACTGGCGTGGGTGTGGTGACGGGTGCAGCTTGGGCAGGCGCGGCGGCGGGTGCAGCTTGGGCAGGCGCGGCGGCGGGTGCAGCTTGGGCAGGCGCGGCGGCGGGTGCAGCTTGGGCAGGCGCGGCGGCGGGTGCAGCTTGAGCAGGCGCGGTGGCGGGTGTAGCTGGAGCGATAGGCACCACTGGCACAGGAACATTGGCGGTGGGCACCGCTGGCACAGGAACATAGGCGGTGGGCACCGCTGGCACAGGAACATTGGCGGTGGCAGGTACCGCTGGCACAGGAACATTGGCGGTGGCGGGCACCGCTGGCACAGGAACATAGGCGGTGGGCACCGCTGGCACAGGAACATTGGCGGTGGCGGGTACCGCTGGCACAGGAACATTGGCGGTGGGCACCGCTGGCACAGGAACATTGGCGGTGGGCACCGCTGGCACAGACACTGGAGCGGTGGGCACAGCTGGCACAGGAACATAGGCGGTGGGCACCGCTGGCACAGGAACATTGACGGTGGGCACCGCTGGCACAGGAACATTGGCGGTGGGCACCGCTGGCACAGACACAGGAGCGGTGGGCACCGCTGGCACAGACACAGGAGCGGTGGGCACCGCTGGCACAGACACAGGAGCGGTAGACTCCGCTGGCACAGACACAGGAGCGGTAGGCACCGCTGGCACAGACACAGGAGCGGACTTGGAGACTTGGGCTGAAGGAGATTGCGTGGAGAACAGGGCTGCTGAAGAAAGCACAGAGACTTGAGCTGAACTCACCGCAGTGTATGCAGATTCCGGGGTGGCGCGAGCAGGAGAGTGTAGCGTCGTAACCATGGAAACCTTGGAGCGGAGAGCTGCTGCTGCCGCGAGTGACTCGAAAACCCGGACTGGATCAGCTGATTTGCCGGACGAGTCTGGAGTAGGAAGCGCGGAGCCGCCGGTAGAGTCCAGCGCAGGGGATGTGTCGGAGCGCGGCTGTGCGGCCGTCGTGGAAGCTGGATCTGCAGCCCTCGGAGAGGTGAGCGCCGTTACAGCCGAAGAGGAGAGCGCTGGAGCAGACGAAGAGGAGAGCGTCTTGGTAGCAGGGGATGCTAACGGAGTTAGCCGCGCCGCCGAATAGAAGGCTGGAGCAGCAGCCGCAGGAAAAGCTAGCAGGTTAGCCGCTGAAGCTAGCTGAGGAGCCGCTGAAACAGAGCGTGCCATGGGAGGCGGGCGGACAGAAGACGGCGTCTTGAGGACCGGCACTGCTGGAGATCGGTTCGGGGCGAGGGTGGCCTCCTCCACCAGATCGAGTGGACATCGGAAAGCCGGGTGCAGAACAGACCCCGGAGGAAGCGGCAAGCGGGCTCGCATCGGAGGGTAATCTTCATCCTCCGAGCTAGACACGGCAGCTACAAAGTTCCAAAAGTCCTCATCGCCAGCGTCTCTGACCACCTCGCCTCCCCCGCGGTTCGAGGCTAGGCCCATAGCCCCAACGGTTATGCCCCCCCCAAGAAAATCCTCCGGAATTCGGGATCCCTTAGAGCGCCTAGACCGAGGCCCTCTCCGGCCTCGAGGCCTCGGATTCTCCTGCGCCGGGATCCCGACAGAGGGGCGGCGGATGGCCGGCCCGGACCTCAGCAGAAATCTTCCCGCTACGTCCATAATTAAGGTCGGTCTTTCTGTAACGGTGAATTTACACTGCTCCGACGCGACAACGCACAGCGACGGATCCTATTCATTTTCAATGGGAAGCGCCGCCTCCGTCAGACGCAGTCGCGCGGTGCATCATGGGTCCGACGCGTCGAGAGAGGGGGATGCGATGCGATGAAAAGTTGAGCCGAGCTGAACTTAATGCAAATGAGTCCGTCCAACGCAATGCGTCTATCCAATCAGAGAGCAGGTGTTGGCCTGTAACGCGTCCTCAGCGCAGCGCATGAAAACATTTTAGTTCTGCTTTCAAGCGTCCAGAGAAGCCTGGAAGAGAAGTTTCAGGCTTCCCTGTTCTTTATAAAATCCCTGCTGATTCACAGGGACTCTGTCAGCGAGGAGAAAGGCTGCTGTGATTGTTGGAGTCTCTGGGGGGCTTTTAAAATATTAATATGTAATTTAATTGGAAAAGTTTGCTTTTTTCAGCTTATATACTGCTCACTAGACAGTGTAATGAAGCTCATTCAAACATTTATATCTATAAAGACACATTTATATTTATTAAGTATTGAAAATAATAATAGCTTAAATAAAAAGCATTTCCCATTTATTAAAACGATTTAATTGGACGACGCAGGGAAAGCCTTTGTCACGCCCACATGCGACCGGTTGGAGGGGGGTAGTGCGACCATGTGCGTTTTCGCGTCGGAGCAGTGTAAATTCACCGTAACGCGGGAACCAGACGGGAGGCGGACGTAAATGCGGGTAAGACCAGATTTATTAAACAATAATAAGTAAACCAACAAACAAACAGGGGAATAACGAATAAATATAAATACATAAACAAACAGGGAAAACAAACAAAGAGCTAAACTAAACAGATAAGAACTAAACAGGGTTAGGGAATATAAACAAGGATAAATACGTAAATATATACAAAATAAACAAAGAAACAAACAGGAAATAAACATGACTAGAAATAACGTGACTAACAATAAACAAGAGCGAGTAAATATAAATCAAAGACGTGACGTGACAGACAACGGGGGAAGGTGCAAAGACCGACAGCAAACGTAGACTAACAGGTACTATTTATACTAAACATGAAACAATGAACACCTGGGGAAACAGGTAACGAGGGGCGGAGCTACAAATTAGAAACACATGTGGAAAAGTACTGAGACGGGAGACACAGGGGAGCACAGGTCACGTGGGGAAGACACACAGAGACACGAGACGAGGCCAAGACGTGACAATTTTGGAACAACTTGTGGCAGCTTAAGTATATTTCAGTTGTAATTAAGCTATATTTAAACACAACATAAAAGTATTAAATTGTACTGTTTTTTTCTGCTGACTTAAGTAGATTTAAGTATTTTTTTAAACATAATTTTTAATAGACACTTGAAGTATAATGTAAATGTATTTCTCTGCAAATTGATACATGCACTAAAGAACTTTAAGCAGTATTTAATGCCACTATATACATTTGCCAATTGCTTTAAAATACTTTTTTCGGAAATACAGAGAAAGTATATTTATTGTGTATGTTCATTAAGTATATTAAATTGAAAATGCACTTTTAGTATAGTATTTTTTTTACCTAATTTGAACATACTTTTAATTCTCTTAAATACACTTTCTTTTCACAAGGGCAACATGTATTAAAAGGTATATTAATGATATGTTACAGTGTTTGTTTGGCTCTAAAGGCATGGGTTGACTTCCAGGTGCAAATATTGTAAAATGCAATATATCTGCAATACTATCATAAGTATCCTAAGCTTATATTAATGGCAAATAATAATAGAAATACCTCATATAAAATATAAACTAAATATATCACATATTTAATATATTCCTGTATGATTTCAGACTCTGAGTGAATGGAACAGGTCTGAACAGACTGGTGATGACGGATTTCTGTGTTTCTGTGTTTCAGATAAGAATATTCAGAACTCTTCAAACACTCACCGTTCTCCAGATCTCCACTATATTATAAATATATTTGTATCCAGTATGTGTTCGGTCTCTGTCCTGATCAACATCATCTGTCTGAGTGTGTTCTGTTACAGAGCGAGAGGTGAGATTATCCTTAATTAACTCTCATATTCACCCAATACAGCTTCTTATTTTATGCATATTTTATTATTTTTACACTCCAGAATAGGTTTATGTATTCAATTAAAAATCTGACTTGTTATAATGTATATATTTTGTGTGTGAATGCTTTTACTGAATTAAATAACATTTTTATTTCAGGCAAGTGCTGCAGAGCTGCTGGTGCCGGCGACTCAACCAACAAGGTACCATAAACACTTCAGATACATTTACCATTTATAAAGTGATTTATTTATTTCTTGTTTGATCAGAAATTGAATATGATGTAAATTAGCCAGTTTACACCTATAATTACTTAAAGCGCATCAGGATGTGGTCTCAGGAGATTAATTTTAACAGATATATGGTGTTTTTAAAATATAATTTTAAAAAATCTGAGATTTACATCTAGATTAATAATTCAAATTCAAATGTATTTTTTATATTTATTTATTTATAATTGTATAATTATATGTATATATATATATATATATATATATATATATATATATATATATATATATATATATATATATATATATATATATATATAATTATAAAAAAATTAGTAGCTAAAACATACTTATCTGATTATCTAAGAAGTTGATTAAGATAATTAATATAATATTGGTAACAGTTATCTAAAATACATAAAATCTCTCTTATCTTCATGTCTTTTTTGATTTTTTGATATCTTATACAAACAACTTCAGGATGTGGTCTCAAGAGATAGATTTTAACAGATATATGATGTTTTTAATATAATAAAAAAAATCTGAGATTTAAATTTATATTAAAGATTCAAATTCTTGTCATATGACTTATATATATATATATATATATATAACACTCTCATTGAATGACAAGTGAAAATATAAAGTGATTAAACTAAAAATAGGTCTTAAAATTTTTCTTAAAAATATTCAATAGCTAAAACATAATCAGCTTCTTAGATAATCAGATAATTAAGATAATTAGTATAATATTGATAAGTTATCTGAGGTAAACGATCTATTTTAACTATATGTCTTTTTAACTATATGTCTCACAAGATACATTTTAACAGATATATAATGTTTTAAATATAATAAAAAAAATCTTTTACATTTACATTTATATTAAAGATTTTTTAATATATATATATAATATATAACAATATAATTGAATGTTAAGTGAAAATATAAAGTGATTAAACTGAAAATTAAGATAATTATTATAATATTGATAAGTTATCTGAGATAAACGATCTCTTTTAACTTCATGTCTTTTTTGATCTCTCTAAAACAAAAATCTCACGAGATTTTAACAGATATATGATGTTTTTAATATAATTTTAAAAAATCTGAGATTTAAATTTAGATTAATAATTCAAAATCTGATACCATAGTACTTTTGTCACATCATTTTCTGTATGCATGCATGTGAAAATAAGTGATTAAACTGAAATAATAGGTCTTATAAGTCTTATAAATACGATAAATAGTAAAAAAAGATAAAAAAAATCTCTTATTTTTATTTGTGTATCAGTTCATCATCTCTTAACCATAGTTTAGCTGTTTCGGTTGTAGCTGATTTGATGGTGATCTGTGCTGCATGTGTGAACAGGATGTGGGGGAGTGTGGTCCAACAGACCATTTTATTTTTAATGCATGTCTGAGAACACTTTGGTTTTAGTGGTGACCGACAGCACACTGACATTTATACCTTTCAACCCCCAACTCTTTAACAGTCAACATTTAATTTCATTATTGCATTAATTATTACATTTACATTATTACATTAATTATTAAGCTTTTATGCAATTTTTACAAACATACAATAAGGCTCCATTAATTAACATTATTTACTACAGAATTTCTCAACTAATTATTTAATTGACATTAGTTAGGACATTACTAATAAATACAAAATTATCCAAAAGCAGTGTGTAAGACTCGACTCGGCTCGGCGCCTGTGTTACCAAGATAGCGATGAACTTAGTATTTATAATATTTTTATATATATTTAATATATATTTTATATATATTTTTATATATTTATTTTTTTTATTATATTTAGCATGGAAAATAACATACTTTTTAAAATTAAAATACGTACTTAAATGCATACTAAATATACTATTTTGGAACAATTACTGGCAGCTCAAGTATATTTCAGTTGTAATTAGGCTATATTTAAATACAACATAAAACATAAGTATTGAATTGTACTTTTTTTTGTTTTTTTTTCGTAGATTTAAGTATTTGTTTTTTTAACATAATTTTTAATACACACTTGAAGTATATTGTAAATGTATTTCTCTGCAAATTGATGCATGTATTGTGTACAGCTTAATGACACTGAAAAAAAAAACTACACTAAAGTGCACTTTAAGC
The DNA here is from genome assembly GCF_023375975.1 of Astyanax mexicanus. NCBI lineage: Eukaryota > Metazoa > Chordata > Actinopteri > Characiformes > Acestrorhamphidae > Astyanax > Astyanax mexicanus. The sequence continues at coordinate 1,963,053 of NW_026040041.1, forward strand.
AGTGTTTAATGCCACTATATGTTTTTTTTATCAACACTGTTTTTATTTTAAAGCCAAATGCTTAAAAACCCATTTTACAGAAAATTGAAAATTAAATTAAAATTAAATTTTATTAAATTAAATTAAAAATTAAAATGTATTATTAAAATTGTTAAAATAAACAAATAGATGTATATATATTAAATTAAATTAAAATATATTATTAAAATTATTAAAATTAAAAAATATATATTAAATTAAATTAAAATTAAATTAAAAATATATTGTATTAAATTGAAAATGCACTTTTAGTATAGTATTCTTTACCTAGTGTGTGTAAGTGTGTAAGACAGCGTGTAAGACTGGTGGAGGAGAACATGATGACAAGATGCATAAAAAAAAAACTGTGATTAAAAACAAACCAGGATTATTCCACCAAATATTGATTTCTGAACTCTTAAAACTTTATGAATATGAACTTGTTTTCTTTGCATTATTTGAGGTCTGAAAGCTCTGCATCTTTTTTGTTATTTCAGTCATTTCTCATTTTCTGCAAATAAATGCTCTAAATGAGAATATTTTTATGTGGAATTTGGGAGAAATGTTGTCTGTAGTTTATAGAATAAAACAACAATGTTCATTTTACTCAAACATAAACCTATAAATAGTAAAATCAGAAAAACTATATGTATAAATATATATGTGCTGTTGATGCCCTCAGGTGGAGGATCTGCAGTACGCCAGTCTCCAGCACTCAGTGATGCCGAGAGGAGCTGCAGGAGGAACTCCAGCCTCTACTTCAGACAGTGTGATCTACTCAGGAATCAAATCCAGGTCTGGTAGACACTCACAGCCTTAGGATATATACTGTACATATATATATATATATATATATATAATTTAGAACAAATCTTAATTTTTTAAATGCTTTGTGAAATTCGCTTGTGTTTCTTGTTCTATTCATAAAGTAAACAAATCAACAGACTGTCTTTTTTAGTACAAAAAATCGCTAAAGTGCCGTATCACTGTTAAAAGAACTGTTAAAAGTCCCTGTAGAAGTACTTTTAGGAACCTTCAGGAAAGTTTCAGATGCTTTAAAAAACATTTTTTTTTAACAGAAGAACATTTTCTTCCTCAAAGTTTTTAAAGGGTTCCTCTACACCAGGGGTCTGCAATAGGTGGCCCGTGAGGTTGTTTGAACTATATAATGAACAATAGTGAAAAAATAACTAAATAAATAAAATGCTTCTCTGATGAGCTTTTGTTTACATACCTCCCCTGTCTCTCTCTCTCTCTGTCGCGCTCGGCGTGACTTTAGTCTTTAGTTTCCACTCGTTCTCATTTTTCCGCCCATTCTCGGGCTCCCTATCTCCTTATAAGGTAAAAATAAGTTTTTTTTCCTGGTCGTGTCCCAATTCACACGAGTAAATTGGAGTGTATTGGAGCGCGACCCTGAAGATATGCATTTGATCCTGCATGAGGATCGATGTGATTAATTATTTTTTTTCCCTTTTTTCTGAAGTTTACTTTCTTTGAGATCAACTGTTCAAATTGTGCAATTGGGTTCAACAACCCCTCTGGGCTGGAGAGCTATGAGTCTGTAGCAGCACTCCATCCCATTACACTTCATTTTACAAAACAGATTTTTTTATTTGTGGCCACGTATTGGTTGGGAAAATATCTGGCCCTCGGTCAAACTCAATTGCCGACCCCTGGTGTACAGTTTCAAGCTGAAGAACTCCTAAAAGTTCCTTTTAAAAGTGTTCAGTGGTAAAACTGCTGACTGTAAAGATGCATTTGGTCTGAAAGATGTGTTGTGATTAATGTATTGATGTTGAAATAAATCACATGTATAAATTAGAGCATGTGTAGAAAAGGCCTGTTTATTCTGTTAATACAGATCATCAGATACAGCAGTGCTGCTGGAGTTTTTAAACACCTCAGTGTGATAGATAGACAGATCAGTATAGATATAAGTATAGATAGATAGATAGATAGATAGATAGATAGATAGATAGATAGATAGATAGATAGATAGATAGATAGATAGATAAGTATATATAAGTGTAGGTAGATAGATAGATAGATAAGTATATATAAGTATAGATAGATAGATAGATAGATAGATAGATAAGTATATATAAGTGTAGGTAGATAGATAGATAGATAAGTATATATAAGTATAGATAGATAGATAGATAGATAGATAGATAGATAGATAGATAGATAGATAGATAGATAGATAGATAGATAGATAGATAAGTATATATAAGTATAGATAGATAGATAGATAGTTAGATAGATAGATAGATAGATAGATAGATAGATAGATAGATAGATAGATAGATAGTTAGATAGATAGATAGATAGATAGATAGATAAGTATATATAAGTGTAGATAGATAGATAGATAGATAGATAGATAGATAGATAGATAGATAGATAGATAAGTATATATAAGTGTAGATAGATAGATAGATAGATAGATAGATAGATAGATAGATATATAGATAGATAGATAGATAGATAAGTATATATAAGTGTAGATAGATAGATAGATAGATAGATAGATAGATAGATAGATAGATAGATAGATAGATAGATAGATAGATAAGTATATATAAGTGTAGGTAGGTAGGTAGATAGATAGATAGATAGATAGATAGATAGATAGATAGATAGATAGATAGATAGATAGATAGATAGATAGATAGATAGATAGATAGATAGATAGATAGATAGATAGATCTGACATTGCTGCTGTATTGAGAATAGTCCAAAAACAGTTTCTTAAAAAGAGTATCCTGTGGGCAGTAGTGTCCTGTGGGCAGTGTCCTGTGGGCAGTAGTGTCCTGTGGGTAGTGTCCTGTGGGCAGTAGTGTCCTGTGGGTAGCAGCTTGTGGGAAGTGTCCTGTGGGCAGTAGTGTCCTGTGGGCAGTGTCCTGTGGGCAGTAGTGTCCTGTGGGTAGCAGCTTGTGGGAAGTGTCCTGTGGGCAGTGTCCTGTGGGCAGTAGTGTCCTGTGGGTAGCAGCTTGTGGGAAGTGTCCTGTGGGCAGTGTCCTGTGGGCAGTAGTGTCCTGTGGGCAGTGTCCTGTGGGCAGTGTCCTGTGGGCAGTATCCTGTGGGCAGTAGTGTCCTGTGGGCAGTGTCCTGTGGGTAGCAGCTTGTGGGTAGTGTCCTGTGGGCAGTGTCCTCTGGGCAGTGTCCTGTGGGCAGTAGTGTCCTGTGGGTAGCAGCTTGTGGGTAGTGTCCTGTGGGCAGTGTCCTGTGGGCAGTGTCCTGTGGGCAGTAGTGTCCTGTGGGCAGCAGCTTGTGGTGGTTTTCTATCCTGTGCAGAACAGCAGAGGATGATTGGAGCTGAAATAAAATGGATAATAAGTGTAGAAACTAGAAGGTGGTCATAATCTTATGTCTCGTCAGTTTACAGGATAAAATGTACAGTAAATAAAAGGCAGGTGAGAGCGTCCTCTGCTGGAGGTTCTCTGTAGTGCACTTATTGTAATATTGCATTGTTGTGTAAAAGTAAGGGAATTATTTAATAATAAATCTCTGTATTTGTTGTTGTATGATGCTTTAATTGTTGCACACTTAATCTACTGTATTGAAGAATAGTGTATAAAACAATTACAAACTCTATTCCTGTTCTACAGAAAAAAGGCTGCAAGAATTATTATTACCACTTTAAAATAATCTCTTAACAAAATGTAATTGGATGTTTGAAGGTGATGTATTTTTATTATAGTGTCTTATATATAAACAACAAAATCAATTTCAAATTTCAATCATTTTAACTGATAAAAGTGTATTTGATGGATGACTGTAATATTTACTAGTAATAGTTCGGTACCACTTTATATTAAGACTACCTTTATAAAGGGTTTATAAATGGTTTACAATCAGTTTATTAATGGTTACTAATTAAAAAAATCATTAATAATCAGTTATAACACAGTTATAACGTAGAAAGGGCAACAATATAGATGGCTGTGGGTTCACTATTAAGCAACAGGTCATTGTTGTCCTTTCTATGTATGTGTTATAACTGATTATTAATGATTTTAAAGGCATTTACAACCTAATTAGTAACCATTAATAAACTGATTGTAAACCATTTATAAACCCTTTATAAAGGTAGTCTTAATATAAAGTGGTACCAAACTATTACTAGTAAATATTACAGTCATCCATCAAATACACTTTTATCAGTTTTATCAGTTAAAATGATTGAAATTTGAAATTGATTTTTATATTTTAGATTTTATTGTTTATATATAAGACACTATAATAAAAATACATCACCTTCAAACATCCAATTACATTTTGTTAAGAGATTGTTAGGAGTTGTTATAATATTAAGGGGGTAGAGATGTTTGTAAATCCTAAATTTGGAACTAGTTTAAAAGTGCATTGAATGTTAATTTAAGGAATAATATTATGGAATAATTTGGAGAGTGATGTTAAAAATGCTAGATCAATGTGTTTAATGTGTTTAAAAGAATGATAAAAGCTGGTTTGTTTAAAATATGAAGTAGTATAATGTGTAAATATATAAACTGTTGTTTGAGAAGGATTGGATATTTTTGTTTAGTTTTGTTTTTTGGAAAATGATTATTTTTGGGGATAAAAGAGGGCAGATATTATACGATTTCTTTCGTATTTCTGCTGCCTTTCATTTTATTTGTGATTTGTATTATTTTCTCTTCTGTATATAAAATGTATTTTGTTTATAATGATGAATTATTAATAAATCTTCTAAATAAAATAAAAATAAAAACAGTGTTGCTGTTCTAGATCAGTCCCTGGTGATCATGGGTCTCAGGAACTTGCCTGTAGGTGGAGCATTGCATAATCTAAATGGTATAATATTAAATTCGCACAGCCCCTCACTGAGTTAATACCATCCAGAAGCCACTCTGCAGGTTTAAGGACCTAAAGCATCCTAATCCTATAAAGCTAAAAGTATTAAAACTGTGAGAGATGACCCTCTAGTGGGCTTTAAGGGAATCACAAAAAAGAAAGAAAGAAATTAAACTACTAATTTTAATTATCTAATATGTTTGGGTCAATCCAATTTAGCAATGTTCACTTTATTTCATATTTATAATGGTAAATATTTTGATAAATAAATGATTTTTTTTTGTTTGACCTTTATTTAATTTTTGACCTTGAGAACTCTTACACATTTTCTAATTATATATCTCATATATTATATATGTCATATACTGTATTAAAAAACATGTATGAGTGAAACAAGCCAGAAAAAAGCTTTTTCTCTTCAAAACAGCTGATTTTTTTTTTTTTTAAGTTTCTGGAACAAATGAAATGTTATGATGTGATCTTTTAATCCTACTGTTGTTATTATTTTTTTCAGTATAAAACATCTTCTGTTTGCCTTAATTACTGTAATCAACATGTAACCCCCTGCAATAAACAAAAACTAAAACAAAATTCAATGTTATGTTTTAATGTTATGTAAAGCTGTTATCTCTAGTATGTTGGTCTCTCAAAAATAGTAAAGTAGTGAAATATTAAAAAGTTTGAACATGTATTTTTTTTATTTTTGTGAAGAAGGTCTGCATTACCTGTTAGAGGTAAGGAACACCACTGCAGTAAATATTAATAGAATAATTAGTAATGCAGTTAGTAATAAAATATTCACACTGCTTGTTTGGATTTTTTTTTGTATAATTTTTATTTTGGATAATTATTGTTTTGGATATTAATTGGATAATTAAACATGCACCGGATCAAATTAACTCGGGAACACCATTGCTGTTCCTGACTAATGAACATAATAGGAGGGTTAATACAATATATAATACAATATACAACAGTTAGTTCCGACCTCACAATCTGATTGGTTGAGAAGTGATCTAGCCGTGCTGATATATGTGATAACATCACGGCCTTCTCACACTAAACCTGTATCACTCCGCCGACGCGTTGCCGAGTAACGGCGTATATACACAGGACACCCGCAGCAGCGCTAGCTTAGCACAGGCTAGCGCTCAGCCGCGGCACGCTCGCCCGCAGCGCAGGCTCGTCTTTCATGGAAAAAAGGGAGAAAGAATAGAAAATTGTTGGTTAATGCCGTCTTACAGCCAGAACGCTAACCGGCCAGGCTAGGCTAAGTTAATGCTGAGCTGAAGCAAGCTATGCTAACCTAACCACAGTCCAGCCGGCTAGCTAAAACCACTAACACCACCCAGCAAAACAAGCAGAAATGCTCAAAAAATGCACAGCTTTCACCTGAAGACGACTCCACGGAGCAGGAGAGGAGAGTATTAGCGTTATTTCACGCTCCTAACGTTACCATCTTCACTTATTCACAATTTTGATTTCAAGCTAACTTTCGTGGTGTTAGTCTGCCTGAACCATACACTGTATGTAGTTAAGTTGTGGTGGAACTACTTTTTGGCGGAAGGCTCAGTCCATATTAAAGCATATTCAAACTGAATTTCTTAAAGTTCTTTCATTTATTTTATTTATTTATTTAGTAAAAAAAGAAACTGTTGTATAAAAGCAGTAGAACACTCGAGGTCGTGTGTTATCATGAATAACATCACGGCTGTGGTGATCTACAGTACTCGCCTTCGGCTCGTGCCTGCGACCGAATCACAGCCGTGATGTTATTTCGCGATAACACACTCCCTCTCCTGTTCTATTCTATTCCCTGCCTGCCCGCTTCCTGTGGTCCATGTATAGTTGTAGGGCTTGTCTCTACAGCTCCTGATTTATATTGTCTGTTATATTTCCTGTCTGTTATTGTGTAATATCAGGCTTTAGGGGAAATACATCCTTGCATCACTTTTTATTGCAGTAGATTAAATGTGGTTAGATTACTAATGCTTCCCTGAAGGACTAGTCTAGACTAGTCTAGAGAAATAAAAGTGTATTAAAGTATATTAAGCATTATTATACTATAGTGCACTAAAGTGTTCTTGTAGGCACATTATTATTAATCAATATATTTAAAGAGTGATAAAACACAACAACTTTGTTTATACTTATTATACTTTAATTGTATAAAAATAGAACAAAAGAATATTAAAATGGAACTATTTTAAATATACTTAAGTAACATTTAAACATTTAAACTACTTCATGTATGTAACCCCATATATATTTTAAATATGCTTACAGTAAAATTATAATATATTTAGTAATGAGTATTACAACTGTTTCACTATTTATTATTATGCAACAGGTATATTAGAGTTTATGTACTAAGAATTGGTGTTAAATATGTGATCTATATTTACATTAGAGCACAAATATATTTATTATTCCTTTTGTAAGTCTTTTGTAAGTAAAAGTATATTTTAATATACTGTACTACAGTTTTTAGCATGTTGCAAATTCACTTTATATTTTTTATGATATTAAATGTGCTTTTTAACACTGTCTCCTATAATGTACTTCTATGTATATTTTCCTAAATATAATTACAGAGCATTGAAATACATTTTAACTGTTATATTAATGTAATACCTATATATATATATATATATATTTTTTTTTTTTTTTAATTTAAGTAATTTAATTTACTTTCTAAAAAGTAACATGATACATTGTACTTGAAGTGAACTACTGTAACAGTTGTTTTTAAAAAAGTATATTAGGAAATAAGTATTTTAAAAGTATATTGAATTACATTAAGCTAAAAGTGTACTTCACTGTAGTCTATTTTTATTTTAAATACACTATATTGTACTTTTTTTACTTTTAAACATTTAATGAAAGCATAATATTAATGTAATGTACTTTTAATATATTTTAAGTATATATTTTAAGTAAGTACATAAATACTTAGACATATGTATTATGAAATATGTTTTAAGGGCAATTTAATTACAATTAAGTATATTTTTTCTTTTTCCAACAAGATCCAGTGAGTTGCAGTAAGTTTAGGCTGATTTTCAGGAGTGTGAGTATATATCAGAGTGATTTATCTCCTGATATGAGTATCTGATATGAGTATTTGTGAGTAATAATGATACTCAGATCCTGTTCTGCACGTCTTTCTTTCATTTCTACAGTAGAGTTCTGTGTTCTTATCAGTAGTAAAGTCACTGTGAAAGTGAAGCTACATTTTTCATTCATTAAATGCATTTAAAGCAGGGATGGGCAACTGGCGGCCCGGGGGCCGCACACGGCCCTCGTCATCACTCAGTGCGGCCCGCGAATAGATCAAAAATAATTTCATAATTTCATAATTAAAAAAAATAAATAAATAAATGTAATTCTACTTTTGACCGCTAGAGGCTGCCAAACAATAGCGGGCACGGGACACTAATAGTTTTCTGCTATTATTGAATGAGCTATTTGCAATCAGTTTTTAAATCTTTTTTGTTCTTTGTTAAAATGCCTCAAGTTCAAATGCCTTTTGCACTTTTCTAAGCAAATGTTTTGTCCTTGTTGCTTATGAAGGACTTGTTATAATGAACTTATTTTACACAGAGGAACTACTGTATTTGCAATCAGTTTTTTAAGCAAACTTTTTGTTCTTTGATATGAAGGACTTCCTTTTTGCACTTTTTTTAAGCAAACGGTTTGTCTTTTGCCGTATTAAAATGCATTAATATGCAGAAAATAGTTGTTGATAAATGTTGGTGCTGTAAACATACAGATATAAATTCATATAAAATTTGTTCTTATTGAAAATCATTTGTAGCGTTTTTCATATTCAATTATTTGAAGTGCGAGGTCATGTGGCCCTCCAATGGTCATGCTGAAAAAAATGTAGCCCTCTCCATCATGGAAGTTGCCCATCCCTGAGTTAAAGCGTCTATATGATGGATAACATACTATTATACACTGCTTCTGGTGCCCCAGTTATGATATACTAACATAATAATATTTACCATTTTACAGTGAAACTAACTTTTTATTATTAAGAGTTATTGCTTATTTATATTTTACTCACATTTTAAGTCAATTTTTATCACCATTTATGTTCTATTTTAATCTCTATGATATAAGTGTGTGTTTCATATTAGTACAACTGACTATTAAACCATATGCTGTCAGTTAAAAGCTTCATATGAAATTATAAACTAAATGAAAACTAAAACAAGAGAGTGGATTATAATCTGCTTTATTTCATAGATATTTAAAAAAATATAACAATATAACAGATAATATCATCAGTGTGTTTTATTTTTTATTTTTTTTTATTTCTACTCTGTAACAGCAGGGGACTTTCTTTATATATACATTTGTATATATTTGCCTTTTTAAAATGTAATATAAATAACATATAGATAGATAGTTAGATACAGTACACAATATGTATAGTACACAAAAGTTAAAAAATAAAATAAGATATAATGATACATATAAAAATATAATATTAATATAAAAATATCTTACTTTATGATTAGTTGGTTTATTTGTTAAAATAACATTTTGTTTTAATTTTAAATCTAAATAAATGTTAACCAAAACATGCTTTTAAATGTAATATATATGTAAAGGCTCAGGTTCTCAGCATTACTGTCTGTAAATCTTCCTCATTACCTTCTCTGGGCTTTTATTATGAAAATAAGCTGTAAGCTGAGGTTCTTCCTGTTTCTGTTTTTTTCTGTGCATTTAGTATCTTCCCCAGTAAATAGTGATTTTATGAGTTTCCTGCAGATAAGGGAATGTTTAAGTGATGTTTGCTCACTGTGAACACTTCCTGTCTGTATATTTTACAGCTGCTTCAAAAAAATGTGTGTAGTTATATCAGTAAAACTGATATTTCAGTGGATAAATAAAGCTACTGCAATTTAACATCTAGAGAACACTGGTATCTATAGCTGGTATCACTTTAAAATAAGACTACCTTTATAAAGGGTTTATAAATGGTTTACAATTAGTTTATTAATGGTTACTAATTAGGTTGTAAATGCCTTAAAAATCATTAATAATCAGTTATAACACATATGTAGAAAGGGCAACAATGACCTGTTGTTTGCCAAATAGTGAACTATATAACACAGCCGTCTATACTGTTGCCCTTTCTATGTATGTGTTATAACTGATTATTAATGATTTTAAAGGCATTTACAACCTAATTAGTAACCATTAATAAACTAATTGTAAACCATTTATAAACCCTTTATAAAGGTAGTCTTATTTTAAAGTGGTTCTCTATAGCTTAAAATTTGGCACAGTATGGAAAATGCAAACTAAAATACTATATTTGAAGTTTTAACTGAATTCCCACATTTCAGAACTTTTACTTTTACTACTTATTCAATGAAAACGCCCAAGATTTTGGGAAAGTAAAGCATTTAACGTTTCTTTAAAATGAGGATCTCCAGAACTTTATGTAAATACTCTTTACAGGACTGAAGAAACAAAAGTGGAACTTTTTGGAAGGTGTGTCCATCTGTTACATCTGGCATAAAACACATAATTAAAAACAGAAAATCACACTGAATGATGTAAAACATGGGGGTGGTAGGGTTATGATGATCTGGAGCTGTAATAGTAATAATAAATTGCCGTAATGGATGGAAGCAGGAATTCTGTTCCTTACTGACCTCAAGCTCAGGAGTACTTGGGTTCTGCAGCAGGACAATGACCCAAAACTCACAAACAAAAAGTTCACTGTCTCTGAATGACTTTAAATAAATAAAACTAAATGAAGATTTAGGAGGATCTAGGTAAAGTATGATTGAGATGCTGGATGGATGATCTTAAACACTCTTCTGTAAAGAAGAATGGAACTAAATTCCTCCACAGAGATGAGAAATACTCGCTATCAGTTATCAGTAAAGCTTGATTGCAGTTTTTCCGTCATAGGTTGCCGTCGAACACTTTTTCACATAAAGTTAGATTGGTTTAGGGGTATTTTTCCCTAAATAAAGTGCTTTTTATATTTAGTCAGATTGTATCTGTCTAATATTAGTGATATACTGTAAGTGTAATATAATATAAGTGTTTAATAAAACATCTGTAAACTGAGTTTACGGATTTTGTCAGTTGATGTAGAGCAGTATGTTTGAGAGAATGGTGGAAGTTATGATATGTGAGGGAACGCTGATAAATCCTGCATTTCCTGTAAAACACAAAAGAAGAAAGTGTGAAAAGAAATAATTATTAATACACATGTAGTAAATTTGTAAGATGGATCGATTCATATACATAACTTAATATATTTCTTTTTTCTTAAAATTGAAATGTTGTGCAGAGAGTAGTAAAAGCTGTGCAATCCATATAAATCCATAATAAATATATATTTCTGAAAACAATGATAAAAAAATATTTATTATTCCATAGCAAAGTATAAAGAAGCATGCCAATGCAAACCAGGGGCATAATCATAAATCAAAAATATACATTTGGTATAAATAGCAATAGTACTTCTGAATATATACAGCTCTGAAAACTTAAAAATGATGAGTTTCTTTGATTTTACCAAATTAAAAACCTCTGGAATATAATCAAGAGGAAGATGGATGATCACAAACCATCAAACCACCAAACTGAACTGCTTGAATTTTTACACCAGGAGTAAAGCAGCATAAAGTTATCCAAAAGCAGTGTGTAAGACTGGTGGAGGAGAACATGATGCCAAGATGCATGAAAAAAAAACTGTGATTAAAAACCAGGGTTATTCCACCAAATATTGATTATTTCTGAACTCTTAAAACTTTATGAATATGAACTTGTTTTCTTTGCATTATTTGAGGTCTGAAAGTTCTGTATTTTTTTTGTTATTTCAGCCATTTCTCTTTTTCTGTAAATAAATGCTCTAAATGAGAATATTTTTATTTAGAATTTGGGAGAAATGTTGTCTGTAGTTTATAGAATAAAACAACAATGTTCATTTTACTCAAACATAAACCTATAAATAGCAAAATCAACAAATATTAGCAATAATCATAAAATCTCAAAGAATTAAATCAAGCTAAATCCCTTATTATTATTATTATTATTATTATTATTATTATTATTATTATTATTATTATTTGGCTTAAACTTGTACACAAGAATCAGAATAACTTGACCGTGACTTTTTTGTGCTTATTTTTAGTTAAATTACTTAAATTAATTCTTAGTAAGACTGAATAAGATCATTATTAATAAAGTAAAATAAGTAAAACAATATTATATTTACGCAATACTAGTTAAGACAACCGTTCAAGGTTTATTGCCTGAAATTCTTACTTGCTAAGATTGCTTAGTTTTTTTTTGCAGTTTAATGCAAGTTATGGGCAAACAAATGCATGTTTTTTAAGATTGAAATGAAACAGAATCTCCATTGTGTTGTGTATCTGTGGATCATGTGCTGGACTGATACTGTTGTTTACTGTGTGATTCAAAAGGTTGAGAAAAACAAGTTACTTTTATTAGAGAAATCATGCAAAACCATGTGATTTCTGTCCCTGAAGCACAAGATCATGTTCCACATTTCCACAGTTTAACTCAACAAATAGACTCTAACTGTTGGGTAATAAGGAGCAGCAATAATATGAATCATAAAGATAATATTCTTTGATTTATGATCATCTAAAATAGATTTTTAAATAATCAGCAAAACGTCTGAAATCTCAGACAATATAAATAAAACACATTTGGTGACAGTTGGTTGAGTAATAAGTGAAATATAGATTATAAAACCAGGAGAACTCTTCTTATCTCTTCTTATCTCTTTATATCTGAATACACATACACTTAGATATATAAGTGGATCTTGACCTTTCCAATATGGCGGCTGATTACACCCAAAACACACCATGATTGATTAAGTGTTTTTTTCACATTCCGAGCCATACAAGCTGTACTTTTCACGCTGTTATGATAGCAAAGACACACTGACACGCCCTAAATCAAGCTGCACGGCTTAAAACCTAAATAAACTTAACTAGTGCCATATATGTATTATATTTTATAGTTTATAATAACTATGCATTTATGGATTAACTTGCATTACAACATTTATGATATCTGTAGAACCAATATTATTTTGTGCTGTATCCAAAGTTAATTATTTGATATTATTAATTATATATATTCTAATATATCCATCCACCCCTCCAGAAATATACACCAATAGCAATATATTTGATATCTGTTAGCCTAGCTGTGTTAGCCTTCTTAGTTCAACGTAAAATTAGACTCCAAATATGTCTCGCCTATAGATAATAGTGCTGTCTTTATCTGCAGTGAATGTATAATTGTAAAAAAATATATATTTTAGTTTTTTTATTAATAATTTGATGAGTATGGTCTCTTCGCATTTTTTAAAGAAATATTGTAAGTTAGTTATGATTACTTACTTGATGCGAGTCGTCTTATGTTGAAATCCTGTCCTGTAGAAAAATGAAAAACATATTTTCAGTCCTGTCTAGATCGGTCACAGACTCTAGGTCTCACACTAAAAACTCAATTTCCCAGAATGCACCTGCATCTAGTCTCTAGGACATGCTGGATCACGTGACGCTTCGTGTTCCAGCTCACCTGATTACTGATATTTCACACCTGTCTTCCCCTGTATAAATAACCCCTGTTTTCCCTCGTTCAGTGCCCGGTATTTAATCTGCTTATTTGTTTTCCAGACTTATTTTTGTATTTTTGACCACTATTTTGCATAGCCCCTTTGTTAGACTTCTTGTTACCAGCCAATTTTTGTATTTTTGACTACCCTTTTCCCTTTTCTTCTTATAGATTTAGTCCTTTGCTTCATAAACTGTGTGTTTGGCCACCGTAACACATATAGGGGTAATTTATCTTCACTCCACTTTAAAGTTTCTTTCCAACTGTATTTTCATAAATATATTTATACATCACAGTTGGACTAAACTATAAGATATATAGGGCAGTTTCCAACTGCCAATAGTGATTAAGACTAGGCTAAATCCCTTGATCTTCAGTCTAAGTGCTTTATTCACAGTTCAATAAATACAGAGAAATATTTCTGTATGTGTAGATCAATACATATTACCCATATCAGCCTAGTCTTATATTCATATTTTATTCCTGATAACTTTTATATAAAATCCCTGAAGTAATTCCCTTTATCCGCTTCCTCCACTAATGGATTTGAAATAATAATGGCCTTAATGGCCATTTATCGTAAAAAGTTCTTAAAGAATGCCTTACAGTACACATTACACAGCAGAGCAAAATATCTCAGGATTTTATGTTGCAAAATAACTTTAAAATACATTTTATTTTTAGGCATAGTGTCTTGTACATTGACCTAATTGCAAAATTAAGATATGTAATTAAAAACATTAATAAAAACTACTTGGAAAACCGACAAAATAGCATTTCTAACTATAAACCTTACCATAAAATATAATTATTAAAATCTATCAGAGATATATTTTTTTGCATTGTTGTCTGATTCATAATAAATCCATTATATTTAAATTGAAATACACATTTTAGTTTTGTCCCTGTGTTTCACTCAGTCCTGTTCCCGTAACACATTACCCTGATCATCTGAAACATCTGGAACATTCTTCAACAGGAAGTCACATCTACAACAGGAAGTGACATCATCAGCTGGTTCTTCTGAAGATCATGGGAAGATAAAAAAATTAAGTTCCTTCATTAGTTTTTCTGTATATTTGATCTTATTGTAACGATGACTGAGGAGCTCAATCTCAACAGGAGTAAGTACCAGTAACAGGATTGAGTGGCAGTAACAGGACTGAGTTCCAGTAACAGGACTGAGTACCAGTAACAGGACTGAGCTCCAGTAACAGGAGTGAGCTCCAGTAACAGGAGTGAGTTCCAGTAACAGGATTGAGTGGCAGTAACAGGACTGAGTTCCAGTAACAGGACTGAGTACCAGTAACAGGACTGAGTACCAGTAACAGGAGTGAGCTCCAGTAACAGGAGTGAGTTCCAGTAACAGGACTGAGTTCCAGTAACAGGACTGAGTACCAGTAACAGGACTGAGCTCCAGTAACAGGAGTGAGTTCCAGTAACAGGACTGAGTTCCAGTAACAGGACTGAGTACCAGTAACAGGACTGAGCTCCAGTAACAGGAGTGAGTTCCAGTAACTGGAGTGGGTTCCAGTAACAGGAGTGAGTTCCAGTATCAGGAGTGAGTGGCAGTAACAGGAGTGAGTGGCAGTAACAGGAGTGAGTTCCAGTAACAGGAGTGGGTTCCAGTAACAGGAGTGAGTTCCAGTAACAGGAGTGAGTTCCAGTAACAGGAGTGAGTGGCAGTAACAGAATTGAGTGGCAGTATTAGGAGTGAGTGGCAGTAACAGGAGTGAGTTCCAGTAACAGGAGCGAGTGGCAGTAACAGGAGTGAGTGGCAGTAACAGGAGTGAGTTCCAGTATCAGGAGTGAGTTCCAGTAACTGGAGTGGGTTCCAGTAACAGGAGTGAGTTCCAGTATCAGGAGTGAGTGGCAGTAACAGGAGTGAGTGGCAGTAACAGGAGTGAGTTCCAGTAACAGGAGTGGGTTCCAGTAACAGGAGTGAGTTCCAGTAACAGGAGTGAGTTCGAGTAACAGGAGTGAGTGGCAGTAACAGGAGTGAGTTCCAGTAACAGGAGTGAGTGGCAGTAACAGGAGTGAGTTCCAGTAACAGGAGTGAGTTCCAGTAACAGGAGTGAGTGGCAGTAACAGGAGTGAGTTCCAGTATCAGGAGTGAGTGGCAGTAACAGGAGTGAGTTCCAGTAACAGGAGTGGGTTCCAGTAACAGGAGTGAGTTCCAGTAACAGGAGTGAGTTCCAGTAACAGGAGTGAGTGGCAGTAACAGGAGTGAGTGGCAGTAACAGGAGTGAGTTCCAGTAACAGGAGTGGGTTCCAGTAACAGGACTGAGTACCAGTAACAGGAGTGAGCTCCAGTAACAGGACTGAGTTCCAGTAACAGGACTGAGTTCCAGTAACAGGACTGAGTACCAGTAACAGGACTGAGCTCCAGTAACAGGAGTGAGTTCCAGTAACAGGAGTGAGTGGCAGTAACAGGAGTGAGTTCCAGTAACAGGAGTGGGTTCCAGTAACAGGAGTGGGTGGCAGTAACAGGAGTGGGTGGCAGTAACAGGAGTGAGTTCCAGTAACAGGAGTGAGTGGCAGTAACAGGAGTGAGTGGCAGTAACAGGAGTGAGCTCCAGTAACAGGAGTGAGTTCCAGTAACAGGACTGAGTTCCAGTAACAGGACTGAGTTCCAGTAACAGGAGTGAGTGGCAGTAACAGGAGTGAGTTCCAGTAACAGGAGTGAGTGGCAGTAACAGGAGTGAGTTCCAGTAACAGGAGTGAGTTCCAGTAACAGGAGTGAGTGGCAGTAACAGGAGTGAGTTCCAGTAACAGGAGTGGGTTCCATTAACAGGAGTGAGTTCCAGTAACAGGAGTGAGTTCCAGTAACAGGAGTGAGTTCCAGTAACAGGAGTGAGTGGCAGTAACAGGAGTGAGTTCCAGTAACAGGAGTGAGTACCAGTAACAGGATTGAGTGGCAGTATTAGGAGTGAGTGGCAGTAACAGGAGTGAGTTCCAGTAACAGGAGGGAGTGGCAGTAACAGGAGTGTGTTGCAGTAACAGAATTGAGTGGCAGTATTAGGAGTGAGTGGCAGTAACAGGAGTGAGTTCCAGTAACAGGAGCGAGTGGCAGTAACAGGAGTGAGTGGCAGTAACAGGAGTGAGTTCCAGTATCAGGAGTGAGTTCCAGTAACTGGAGTGGGTTCCAGTAACAGGAGTGAGTTCCAGTATCAGGAGTGAGTGGCAGTAACAGGAGTGAGTGGCAGTAACAGGAGTGAGTTCCAGTAACAGGAGTGGGTTCCAGTAACAGGAGTGAGTTCCAGTAACAGGAGTGAGTTCCAGTAACAGGAGTGAGTGGCAGTAACAGGAGTGAGTTCCAGTAACAGGAGTGGGTTCCATTAACAGGAGTGGGTTCCAGTAACAGGAGTGGGTTCCAGTAACAGGAGTGAGTGGCAGTAACAGGAGTGAGTGGCAGTAACAGGAGTGAGTTCCAATAACAGGAGTGAGTGGCAGTAACAGGAGTGAGTTCCAGTAACAGGAGTGAGTTCCAGTAACAGGAGTGAGTGGCAGTAACAGGAGTGAGTTCCAGTAACAGGAGTGGGTTCCATTAACAGGAGTGGGTTCCAGTAACAGGAGTGGGTTCCAGTAACAGGAGTGAGTGGCAGTAACAGGAGTGAGTTCCAGTAACAGGAGTGAGTTCCAGTAACAGGAGTGAGTGGCAGTAACAGGAGTGAGTTCCAGTAACAGGAGTGAGTTCCAGTAACAGGAGTGAGTTCCAGTAACAGGAGTGAGTTTCAGTAACAGGAGTGAGTTTCAGTAACAGGACTGAGTTCCAGTAACAGGAGTGAGTTTCAGTAACAGGAGTGGGTTCCAGTAACAGGAGTGAGTTCCAGTAACAGGAGTGAGTTCCAGCAACAGGAGTGAGTTCCAGTAACAGGAGTGAGTGGCAGTAACAGGAGTGAGTTCCAGTAACAGGTGTGAGTTCCAGTAACAGGAGTGAGTGGCAGTAACAGGAGTGAGTTCCAGTAACAGGAGTGATTTTTTTTATCATTAATATCAATTATTTGAACATGCAGTCAAACATTTCTTTAAAATAAAAACTGTCTTTAGAAAAAATTAAGGAATTAGTGAACTGACATGATTTTTTAATCTCACATGAGTTTTGTAACGATCTTCAGATTAGAAACTTTGTAAAAATTAACTAAAGCTGCCTGAGATTAATCAGTACATGTTTTGAATAGTTAAATATATGTGTTATTACATTCAGCGTTAAAGAAAGATAAAAAAAAATGTTTATTTTAAAGAATTACAACAAACTAATGGCACCCATTTGGTGGAATGGCTCAGCAATATTGGTTAGCCTAGCTGTGTTAGCCTTCTTAGTCCATATAAATTAGAAAGAAAAGCTGGATTTGGACTCCAAACATCTTTAGTCTTGGCTATAGAATATACTACTGTCTTTATCTGGGGTAAACGTATAATTCTGATTTTTTTTATTTTTGCTTCATCATTTGATGAGTATGGTCCCTAGTAATTTTAAGAAATATTTTAAGTTAGAAGTTAGTTATGGTTACTTACTTGGTGCAGCTCGTCGTAAACTGATATTCTGTTCTGTAGAAAAATAAAAACATAGAGGTAATTCATCTTTCAGATTATATATATATATCCAGTGTAATCCAGGACTAGGTTTAATCCCTGTCTGAGAAAAAACAAACTGAAATACAGTTTATAAAATAGAGTAAAAGTTGACTCACGTGCTGCTGGTACTTTTTCCAAAATCATTTCAGAAGATTCTTTAGGAAAACAGAGAAAAACAGAAATTACTTTTTAACATAATTCAACTGCATGCTAATCAGACAATTTAAAGAGTCACTAAACCCTAAACCATAATATATATATATTATTACATTTTTTTTCATTAAAAGCTGAAATGTGTTCCTGTAATATTATAAACCATATCAGTCCTGCTTAAAATTTTTATAAACATTTGCTATTTTTTTTTAAAATGCTTTTATTGTGGTAATTTGAAACTCCTAGTCTCTATCCACCTTCAGACAGCCTGCCACTGTTTTATCTGATTTTAGTTTTTTTTTTTTTTTTGTGATCTTTTATGATCTTTTTTTTTTTAGTTAATTTTTTAGTTTTTAAATCTTGGTTCGTTTTAGCTTTTTTTTTTTTTTTTACATTTTTTGTTTCTTTCTCTCATTTTATTGTTTTTAGTTTTTGTTTATTTATATTTTTTGTGTTTAGTTTTTGTAGTTTAATTTGTTTTAGTTAACGTTTTAGCTTTTAATCTTTTTTTATATAAGCTGTTTTCTACACATTTCTTTTTTTTGTTTCTTTCTTTTCTTTTATTGTTTTTGTTTATTTATATTTCACTCTTTTATGTGTAGTTTTTATTTATTCATCTGTAATTTTGTGTTTTTAGTTAATGTTTTAGTTTTTTTTATCCTGGTTTGTTTTAGCTGTTTTTTCACATTTCTTTTTTTTTCGTTTCTTTCTTTTATTTTATTGTTTTTAGTTATTGTTTATTTATATTTTATTCTTTTATGTGTTTAGTTTTTGTAGTTTATTCATCTGTAGTTTAATTTTTATTACCTTTGATTTTTTTTAAACCCATACATCACCCAGTGCCCCTCCCAAACTACTCCTCCTATTTTTAAGCCTTTTTAAATATTATCTGAGGGTGGAGTCAGATAAAATCAGGGGGTTTAGTTACTGTTTAAAGTTATATATAATTTTATAAAAGCCATCTACAATAATCTCCTTACCAAATACTGAGAGCTCCACACTCTGAATAAAGACTCTTCTAGAACTCAGAGCTCTTTTTACTCGTTTCACCACCAGGTAACTCTCATAAACTCCAGCATCTTCAGCTTTAACCTCCTTCAGAACCAGAGAACAGTTTCCTTTCTTCAGTTTATCTTCAGGAACATCAACCCGATCTTTATACCCCTCCCCCTCATAATGCTCCTCCCCCAGACGCTCAAACACCGTCTCAGAAAGCGTTCTCCACTCGATGTACAGGCTCTGATTGGACGGATTTATGGATTTATTCCTCCAATCACACGGCAGAACCGCTGAGGAGCCCTCGCCCACCGACATGAAGATCCGAGACTGAGCTGAGAGAGGACCTGCTCAGAAACCAGACGTTAATTCATTTCAGCACATAAATGTATTAAAATAATAGAAATTGTCAAAATGTTCTCCTCCTCCACCAGTCTTACACACTGCTTTTGGATAACTTTATGCTGCTTTACTCCTGGTGCAAAAATTCAAGCAGTTCAGTTTGGTGGTTTGATGGTTTGTGATCATCCATCTTCCTCTTGATTATATTCCAGAGGTTTTACATTTGGTAAAATCAAAGAAACTTTTTAATTTTTTTTACAGAGCTGAATGTTTAATTTACATGCATTTGTATATTTTTGCCAATGGATTTTTTTGCAGTGTGGGTTACTTAGATCATTTGAGGAAGTTGGTTTCCTTGCAATTTTTAAGGAATGTTCACTGAAAACTTGAGTTAATTAAACTTAAATTCTTAAAAATATATACCAAAAATCTAACTTTATTTAATAGGTAATTAAATAGAAGAAAAATAAAAATGAAATAATATAGAGTCAACATATGGAGACCAGAAATTATGAAATGATATCGGAGGTAGACTGTGGGGGTGACTACACACTGACGGTAAGAGTCAAATAGACGATGCCAGAAAACAATGGAAAAAGGTGTTTAAACTCGAAGATCCCATTTGAATGTTTGGAAATATTATATATTTTACATTAACAGACTTAATTTATTCAAGCTCCAACTAGTTGAACGCTCACCTGTACAGGTGGAGAACCACAGGACGAGTGCCCAAAGCAAGGTGTTCATGATTGTAGCTGTAAAAAACAAACAAGAATCATAAGAAAATCCTATATTTAATATGATTTAAAACAAAATACAGAAACACAGAGCTGAGACTGTTGAGATGGGAAGAAGTACCAGGTCTTATAATAGCAGCCAGTCTGCAGTCTGGCCTCTGTTCCTGGAAATAGCCTGTTCTGTTTCAGACCAGACAATTAGTCTGTTCTCTAAATATAAATATATATGATATTTTCAGGGAATAACCATTTAAACAAGCAATATAAGGGAAAACATGTATATGGAATTACATTTATAACCATTTAGACCCCACAAAATATATAACATAAATTATATGTTATATATTTTATAATATTCATACAAGACACCAATATATTGGGTCATCTAACTATTATTTGTTTCTTATGAACTTTTAATGTATTAAAAGAGTTTCTCCTGCTTTTTGTTGGAGTAACTGTCTCTACTGTTCGGAGAAGACTTTCTAGTAGATTCTGGAGTAATGCTTTTAGAATTCATTCAGTGACAAGAGCATTAGTCTTATTAGTGCTCTTCCTTTCCTGGGGTGGTCCTGATGAGTGCCAGTTTCATCATTATAATGTTTTTGATGGTCTTTTTTGCAACTGCACTTGAGGATACTTCTTTTCAGATTGGCTGACCTTCATTTCTTCTTAAAGTATTTTTTATTCTTTATTTAGTTGAGTAGTTGTTTCTTCTCATAACCTGGATTTGAACATTACTCAAATATTCACTATTCACTGTATACCTGTAACTCTACCTCTTCACTACTTTACTTTAACTGATGCTCTCAAACACTTTATTAAGAGACGAGAAATTCAAGTAATTAACTCTTGATGAGTTCAGCACAGCTGTTAACTGAAAGCCTGAATTCCAGGAGACTGTACTCTAAAATCTAATCCAGCAGAGATGTAGTCAGTCACTTAGATGCATGTAGAGACATGTAGAGGCACGCATGGTATGCGGTGTTATTATTGTCCTGCAGTTACTGAGAGCTGAGTGCAAACCTAAACTACTATTCAAATCAATACAAGCTACTGGATATGAGCCAATCAGAAACTCTGGATCTGATTTCATTCTCAGTTTAAATGTACTCACAGCCAATAAGCTGATAGAAAAGCATACAATATGTGATCATCAGATATTAAAAAATATCTTTGCAAATATATATAAAACATATAAACCCCAGATAAGTGAAATATATAGAATTATATCACCATAAACCCACATTTCTGTACAATAAATCCACTGTTTCACTTTCTCTACACAGGAGATAAATAATAGAGGATAGAGAAGAGCAGAATCAACAGTCAACACAAACCCAACTTTTACATCAACAATAAACAGAATAGTAAATAAAATAACATTGCTGTTCCCGTAAATGAGCTGCTGGAGCTCCTTCACAGCGTCAACCAGCAGCTCAGTTTCCTCTGCTGAGAAGAGTTTGTTGAACACGTCCAGGTAGCTGCACCGTTACAATAGCAATCCACCAAAGTCAGAGCTCAGCTGATCTACTCTTAAAGAGAATGATGAGCAAGAGACACTCTGATTGGTTTATTATTTCACGTTACGACCAAAATTATTATTAACCACACCCATGATTAATTAAAGGAATTAGTGCATGACTTTTTGTTTGTTTTGAGCCAAGACACACTGACACGCCCTGAATCAAGCTGCACAGTGCACAACTGACAGCTCACCACATATGTGACATTCCTGTGAACAATCGTGTGCAATACAGCATTGCTTTACCCTATGTTTCGGTTTTATTCTTCCGTCAGAATCTCAGGAGTTATGATTGAAGTCAGACTGCAGCTAAGCATTATACACTCGCAAGTAAACGTATGTGAATTCTTTGGGATTATACTTGTATTTCTGTATAAATTGGTGATTAAATGTGTTCTGATCTTCATCTACATCACAACAATAGACAAACACAGTCTGATTAAACTAAAACCACCCAAATAAATTATATGTTTGCATGATTTTATTGAACACAACATGATAACATTCACAGTGAGGGGGGATAAAAGTATGTGAACCCCTAGACTAATGATAATCTTTTCTAAGAGCTAATTGGAGGCAGGATATGATGAGATTAAAGAATGTGTTGGTTAAAGCTGCCCTGCTCTACAAAAACACACACCAGTTTAGAGTTTGCTGTATTTAAGATGCATCGCTTGATGTCAATCCCGAGCGAATGCCTCTCAGAAGACCTATGTTCAAGAACTGTTGACTTGCATGAAGCTGGAAAGGGTTACTCTAAAAGTATCTTTAAAATCCTTGATGTTCATGTGTCCACGGTAAGACAGACGCTCTACAAATGGAGAATATTCAGCACTGTTGCTGCTACTCTCCCTAGGCGTGGTAAAGTCCTGTAAAGATGACTGTAAGAGCACAGCACATGCAGAATGATCAATGAGGTGAGGAAGAATCCTAGAGTGTCAGCTGAAGACTGAATACAGAAATCTCTGGCACATGCTAACATTAACATGTTGTGTTCAATAAAATCATGCAAACATATATAATAGTTTGTGTGGTTTTAGTTTAAGCAGACTGTGTTTGTCTATTGTTGTGATGTAGATGAAGATCAGAACACATTTAATGTGTTCCAAGTAATCCCGAAGGGTTTCAAATAAAGACTCTTAGAAACTGGAGAAAAAAAAACTGCTACAGGAAGACGTGTGGCTGACCCACATGGAAACAGCAGCTTTAGCCTTTAGTCTCAGTTTCAGCAGAGAAGAGAGTTAGAATTAGAATTAGAGTAGAACTGCAGTTATAAAGATATTGATAAGATAAAGAGAATTTTTTGACCGGTAGTATATATAGTTATAATATACTGAATTAACCTAGTTTAGGTATATTATTGTTGGACAGCAGGCTTTTGGACATTCTAACAGTATCTGGTATCTATATAATCTAAAGGTTATAGTATTGTGCTGCTGTTCACTGAAGGAAACAGGATGTGGGCCGTGTGGTTAAAGGTGTAACTGACCTGCTCAGTAGCTGTCAGTATATCTGTATTAGTGTGAGAGTGCAGAGCTGGATCCGGGTGAGAAATGGCTAAACTCCTCTTCATCTTTATCCTGCAGCTGCTGTTTGGTAAGTTCATATGTTTTAATTAATTCATTGATTTACTGAATTATATATTTTGTGCCAGAAACCCTCATGTGGCTTTAACTCACACATGTACAGTAAATACATATTAAGAGTCGTCACTCATGCAGATACAGCTATATCACCAGAGCACTTTTTTTTCTCTCACAAAAAACAGCTCACATACCCAAGGGCGTAGGAGCGGGCTTGATATTGGGGGGGACACATTTGCCGATATGAACCCAAGCCCACCCTATAGTTTCCTAGAACAACATTTGTCGAAACTACTTTTAATTAAAAGTAAATTATTATTATAAGGTGATTTTACAACCTAAACATGTTACTCCACATTACAGCTACTGTTGTTAGAAAAATTATGCAAGCAATGTCTGAGTTATCACCTTATATTTAAAATAATATAACAGATTTGGTTATTATTATTATTATTATTATTATTATTATTATGTATTGGCATGTCTATTCTGTTGTATATTTACATTTTCTCCTGCGCTTTTATTTTTTTTTCTACTGAGAGCTCTTCTAAAGATTGGTGTCCTTTTATGTGAAATAATGTAACTTTAGTTTCATAGAGATTTTTATAAACGTCAGGATATGTGGTCTTACTGTGAAATACAAATGAACAGAAGTCACGTTACAGCAGTGTTTCTCAACCCAGTTCTTACATATTCTACTGCATATTAACACTGTTCTCCATATTCTACAGCTTCCTCTGCTTTAAAGACACTTAATAAAGTAGTGGTGGCATGATGTGTCTAATACACTGCTGGATATACATAATGATTTATTTAGGCTCCATAGGGGGCTAAAAGATGTTAACAGGTAAACTCAGTAAATGACTGTTTATTAGCTGATCAGCTGGATCAGGTGGAAAACACAATAAAGTACTGTACTAAATTCTGGCTATCCACTACATCCAGCTTCTAGATAACTAGTTAGCTAAATGTATTTTCGTTCATTATAGCTCACAGTAAATCCTGTAATCCTAAATTAATAAAATGTAATAATGATTAGCTGATCAGGTACAGGTCAAGTTGAACATTACACAGTGGGTTTAATCTGTGTGTATGTGTATTTTTAACCAGCTATCAGAAACATATCATCACAGTTGAAGTGGTTAGCCTATCGTTACCTTTCTGTTAGAAAAATCTCCGTATATCCAGATCTGTTTTAAAATCAGCTGAAGCTGCTGCGTCCCGATCCCGCTGCTAAATCTCACAGCGAGGGGGCGGGGCTTCCCCAACAGCAAACTGCCTCTGCTCCGCGCGCCGCAAAACCAGCAAGCTGATTGGCTGTTTCTACTGAGCGGCGGGACTTAATACCTGAACCGGCTCTGTGATTGGTCCGGTCTGTCTCCTCATTAATAGTACAGCTGACCTGAGCGAACTGATATCATTTTTGGGGGGGACAAATCCACCTGTTTCTAATATTGGGCGGGACATGTCCCCCCCATCCCCCCCGGTTCCTACGCCTATGCACATAGCATTTAATTATACTAGAGACCCAACTAGACATTTTAAAATGAATTAAAAAATGATGGAATGAGATGTTTAAAAAAGATAAATATGCAAACTACTATTTTTCCTCAACTGCTCGATATAAACCCATTCATTTTGGACTCACTCAAGAGCGCCCTCTAGTTGAACAGATTCTGAAGTGGGTATTCGCTCCTTTCTAGAGATTCTCTGATAGCTTCTTGCTCCTAGCAAGCTAGATACACCCATATATATATATATATATATATATATATATATATATATATATATATATATATATATATATATCATCACAGTTTGCACTGAAAAAACTACTATGCTTTGTTTTCAGCTTGAAAATTAACTTTTCAGGTTCCAGAACTGATTTTTATTGGTGGAAATGTGCTGAAATCAGGTGCGCTAACCAGAACATTGGTGGAATTAGAGGACTATTAGAGGCATGGTAGATTTCTCTTAGAGAGTCATTTTATAAGGAAACAAGAAAAGCACTTTTATTCTGAATGAATTCACTACAGAATGCAACCTGGATTGTGTTTTAATGTAATAAATGGGTTCTTTCATTGATTTTCACTATTATCTATTGTTTTGTTATTTTACTCTTTTTCAGGTACCTGCAGACCAATCCAGGAGATCTCAGCTGATCTCAGATCTGTGTCTCCTGGAGAAATCATCACCCTGCACTGCAGTGTTTCTGCAGATTATGAGATTTCATGGTTTCATCAGAACTCTGAGCAGCAGATGAAGCTGCTGCTCTCTGCTGCACAAGGAAAACTGGAAACATCATTTTTTATTAGATTTAATATAAATACAGATCATTATGATATCAGTTCAGTGAGTTTAGTGATTATAGGAGTTAATGATACAGATCTGGGACTGTATTACTGTGGAGGAAGAAACAGATCATCATTCCTACAGTTCAGGAAACCAATCAGACTCACCTTCACAGGTAAGTGCTCTGTAGCCTATCAGAAAGCAGTGGGTGTGTCTTATAGTTCTCTTCAACATGAAAGAAAGGTTTTGTGTGTTTATCTCTCCTAACATATCAAAAAATGATATGAACTGCTCATCACACAGTCTCCAACTAGCCTGGGGCGCGTTTCCAAAAACGTTCTTACGACTAAGAACTTCGTAACTTCATACTTAAGAACCTTTTTTTTTCATTACAATCGTTTTCCAAACACCTTCATAAGATATGTTCTTCTTAACCTCATTCTTAACCTAAGAGAATTCTGACCTACTCATGATTAATGATTTACGAATCTATCTAGTACATATCGTTGAAAATGTGAAACTCAAATTATCTACAGTTGCAGGTAAAAGTATGTGAACTCTTTGGGATTATACTTGGATTTCTGCATAAATTAATCATTAAATGTGTCCTGATCTTCATATACGTCACAACAATAGACAAACACAGTCTGCTTAAACTAAAACCACACTAAAATGATATGTTTGCATGATTTTATTGAACACAACATATATTAATATTCACATCTGCAAATCTGGAAGTATACTTAAGAGCATTAAAAGCGTGTTCAAATTAGGTAAAGCAAGTTCAAAATACTAAAAGTGCGCACAACGTGTGCATCAATACGCAAAATAGTACATTTACAATATACTTGAAGTGTACAGTTGCAGGAAAAAGTATGTGAACCCTTAGGGATTACTTGGAACACATTAAATGTGTTCTGATCTTCATCTAAATCACAACAATAGACAAACACAGTCTGCTTAAACTAAAACCACACAAACAATATATATACTGAATGTTTGCATGATTTTATTGAACACAACATGTTAATGTTAGCATGTGCCAGAGATTTCTGTATTCAGTCTTCAGCTGACACTCTAGGATTCTTCCTCACCTCATTGATCATTCTGCATGTGCTGTGCTCTTACAGTCACCTTTACAGGACTTTACCACACCTAGAGAGAGTAGCAGCAACAGTGCTGAACTTTCTCTATTTGTAGAGCGTCTGTCTTACCGTGGACACATGAACATCAAGACTTTTAGAGATACTTTTATAACCCTTTCTTTCCAGCTTTATGCAAGTCAACAGATCTTGAACGTCGATCTTCTGAGAGCTTGATCTTTAGTGTGAGGCATAATTCACATCAAGCAATCAAGCTTCTTAAGAACAGCAAACTCAAAACTGGTGTATTTAGGTTTTTATAGAGCAGGGCAGCTTTAACCAACACATCCAATCACATCTCATCACATCCTGCCTCCAATTAGCTCTTAGAAAAGATTATCATTAGCCGAGCAGTTCACATACTCCCCCCCTCACTGTGAATATTAACATGTTGTGTTCAAAAATAACCATGCAAACATATCATTTTTGTGACGTAGATGAAGATCAGAACACATTTATTCAGCAATTTATGCAGAAATCCAATTATAATCCCAAACAGTGAACATACTTTTACCTGCAACTGTAGACTGTATTAAACACAGAGTGATCTATTTTAAGCATTTACTTATTTTATTGTTAATGATTATGAAGCTTGCAGCCAATAAAAAACCCCAAAAATCAGTATCTCAGAAAATTAGAATAATATATAAGACCAATTGGTACTTTTGGCAGTGTGGGCAGTGTGCCAAGTCCTGCTGGAAAATGAAATCCGCATCTCTATAAAAGTTACACTGCAGAAAAACTAAATCTTAGCAAGTAAAATTTTATAAATTTAAGGCAATAAATCTTATTTTCTTCTCTGATAAGACTTTTTGTTTCACTAAGCATTGTGTAAGTGTTAGATTATTTTGCTTATTTTAGGGATAATTATCTTAATCATTCTTACTTAGAATTTGTACCTTATTTTAAGTAATTTGAACTCAAAATAAGCCCAATCAAGCAGCAATCAAGTTATTCTGATTCTTGTGTCCAAAAACAGTGACTTTTCTGCTTGAGAAATTAAGTTTGCTTAATATACATAAATGTGTCTTAATTTGCATATATTTTATCTAGTTTTTGCCAATGGATTTTTTGCAGTGTGTGAACAAGTTAAACAAGTGCTGTAAGACTTTCCATACCAAAGATGGTATGTATATATATTGTATGTATATATATATTTTTAGCTAGAATATCATGGGATATTGTAATTGAACAGTTTAATTACATGATGAATGTCAGTTCAGATTGGTTAAAGTAGTTGAACAGGTGTTGATCATTTCTGAAACTGAATCTCTCAGATTTCAGTATCGTTTCTCTATTCAGATTCAGGATGTGTGTTTCAGAATATATGGGGTTAATAAATCCAGGTGTTAATAAACGTACTGTTCTTTTCTCTGTGTTTCAGATGAGAATAATCTGATTAATAACTCTTCAGCTCCGCCCAGCTCTCAGATTTCTCCTGATCCTAATCTCTACTGGATTATAATTATAATCCTAATCTCTGTCTGTATGATTACTCTTATCCTCCTGTGTGTGATCAGTTACAGAGTAAAAGGTGAGACACAAATTTATACAATTAAATCAGGAATTACTGCAAATATGGTTAAGTTTAGAAAAAGTAAATATTTTCTATAAATATTGTGTCTATTATACTCTATAAATATACTTGATTTTATAAAGCCTTAAAATACGATTATACATATTTATTACAACAGTTATATACATGCTTATTAGGCATCATGAACTGAATATTGTGATTACAATGCATCATACACGGTGTGCTTGTAATTCAGCATGATAAACATGTGGATTAAATGATCATATTTTATATATCTCTCACTATTAATACTGTATATTCTCAAGAAGATGGAGATCTGTCGCTTTACTTAGAGTGTACAATGACACGTTATATTACATTATAAACTAATTATAAAGCTATTATAATATAATAAATTATAATAAATGTACGTTTTTAAAAGTTCCTTTAAAAAAAACACATTTATTTTTAGAAAAGGTCATCACATTACTTTTATTATATGAATTAAACTTTTGATTTTATATTTAAAGCTTACTTCTGAGTTAATTCTTTCATTTATCAGATCGGCGCTGCAGTGATACTGATGGATCATTTGATAAGGTAACAGAAATATTCATAAATGATAATATGACAGTAATACAGCTGTATCTGTTTGATATAATTGGTTAAATTAGCTCTACTGTTATTTAATCTGCTTTTTTTTGTCATTTCAGGACATTAACCTGCACTTCGCCAACATCTACCAAACTGCAGAGAACCACGGCCTCCTTACTGCTGTGATTTTTGAGGATATAGATCGTAACTAAAGTCCTGTGAAGATGTTTTAGAGCGCCCCCTATCACGTGACTGTTGGCTGGATGGAATGATTTTGGATGTTGAGATCTGACGCTTTATTTCATTATTTTATTAGTTTCTGTGCACCTTAAACATATACAATTATACACATTCACAAAAAAGTACAGATATACAGTAGTGCACAGCATTATGATTAAGCAGAGAAGTTTAGCACTCTAACAACTGATGGGTAAAAGCTGTTACTAAACCCTGATGTTCCCTGATTAGTGGAAGTGAGCAGTTTGATAAGTTTGTTGAGTTGGGCTATTTAATCAGTTCTGTTTGGGTTTATAAAAACTGTGGCACTTTTTAAAGGAATCAGCCTATGTTCTTTCAGTTTTTGTGAAACCATCAAAACATCACATTATATGTCTTCAACAGGGGGCACTGCACAGTGGTGGTGAATTATTTGGTTCCTAGCAAAGGAGTTTGACATTCATTTGACATAAAATGAATCAAAGCCCACCCTAAAGGGACTTAGAACAACATTCGTGGAATTACAGTCAATCACAAAAATATTTTTTTTTGTACTTCTGTTTATTATTAGTTAAATCCAACCAAAGGTTCCTTTACAACATAAACATGTTACTCCACATTAAATTTACTGTTATTTATAACATTTATTATAATTAGTTTGGGAATTATGTACTTATTTCTTTACCTACTTTAGTCCACACTGTGTGTAAGGAGTCTTAAAGCATGACTGGCTAAAATACTATTCACTGTTATATATATACAAATAAACACAACAGAGGATATCATGATTATCAAAAATTATTGGGATCATGTTCATTTATTGTACGATAAATCGATATTGCAATTATTGTGACAGGCCTACTGTTATTACAAAAAATGATGTGTGCAATGTCTGAATTATATAAATATAAAACAAAAACTGTTCAGTTATCACCTAATACTTAAATAATATAACAAATTTAATTTATTTTAGGTTATTATTATTATTATTATTATTATTATTATAATGTATTGGCATGTCAATTCTGTTGTATACTTTTTGTATAACTTTACTTAGAAAATGGAAATACTACAAGATACTTTTCTAAGCTATGCTGTTTTTATAGCGGTGGTGCTGAATTTAGCACCATAGTAGTGGAAAAGCAGATGGAAAAGCAGGAAAAGCAGATGGAAACTGTGAATGTTTCTGTTTGTAGGGTTTTTATGTACTTTCATTTCAAAACTCTCGACCGGCCCTACGATCTAACTGCTTCAGTTTTAACTCGGAGGCACTGAGTACTTATGCAAGGCTAACTTAATTTTGCGTTTAATTGACTCTGTGTTATTAGATTCTTGATTTTCTGTCTAATCAGAAGCAGTTTGTCGAAAATAACAACTCTGTTTCTGCTACTCATATTCTGAAAACATCTACAGCAGTCCTACTCACTCAGTTGTCGTGCAGTGCAGGATCACAGCAATTCAGCAGGTAAATTCAATCAGTAGTCCGAGCAGAACTTCCAGCTGGCGGGGAGACAGTGTAGAGAGTAGACGCGGCGATGCGGCCACCTCCAGCGGCGTGCAGAGTAGAGTACAGTCCCGGCGGTGCGGCCAGCTCCAGCTGGCGTGCAGAGTAGAGTACAGTCGCGGCGGTGCGGCCAGCTCCAGCCGGCGAGCAGAGTAGAGTATAGTCGCGGTGGTGCGGCCAGCTCCAGCCGGCGAGCAGAGTAGAGTATAGTCGCGGCGGTGCAGCCACCTCCAGCGGCGTGCAGAGTAGAGTATAGTCACGGCGGTGCGGCCAGCTCCAGCCGGCGAGCAGAGTAGAGTACAGTCGCGGCGGTGCAGCCACCTCCAGCGGCGCGCAGAGTAGAGTATAGTCCCGGCGGTGCGGCCAGCTCCAGCGGCGTGCAGAGTAGAGTATAGTCGCGGCGGTGCAGCCACCTCCAGCGGCGTGCAGAGTAGAGTATAGTCGCGGCGGTGCAGCCACCTCCAGCGGCGTGCAGAGTAGAGTATAGTCGCTGCGGTGCGGCCAGCTTCAGCCGGCGTGCAGAGTAGAGTACAGTCGCGGCGGTGTGGCCAGCTCCAGCCGGCGTGCAGAGTAGAGTACAGTCCCGGCGGTGCGGCCGGCTCCAGCCGGCGTGCAGAGTAGACTATAGTCGCGGCGGTGCGGCCAGCTCCAGCCGGCGTGCAGAGTAGAGTATAGTCGCGGCGGTGCGGCCAGCTCCAGCCGGCGTGCAGAGTAACTATTAAAAGTAGATTTTTTTTTCCTTTAGAGAAATTACAGATAAATCCAGAGAGCGGTGAGTACTGTTTCCTACACCTTCAAATAAAGACTCTTAGAAACTGGAGAAAAAAAAAACTGCTACAGGAAGACGTCTGGCTGACCCACATGGAAACAGCAGCTTTAGCCTTTAGCTCAGATTAACATGATTAAGGACTGAGTCTCAGTTTCAGCAGAGAAGAGAGTTAGAATTAGAATTAGAGTAGAACTGCAGTTATAAAGATATTTATAAGATAAAGAGAATTTTTTGACCGGTAGTATATATAGTTATAATATACTGAATTAACCTAGTTTAGGTATATTATTGTTGGACAGCAGGCTTTTGGACATTCTAACAGTATCTGGTATCTATATAATCTAAAGGTTATAGTATTGTGCTGCTGTTCACTGAAGGAAACAGGATGTGGGCCGTGTGGTTAAAGGTGTAACTGACCTGCTCAGTCTCTGCATGCGTCTATAGAGTTGTGGTGGTTATCAGTAGCTGTATATCTGTATTAGTGTGAGATTAGTGTGAGAGTGCAGAGCTGGATCCGGGTGAGAAATGGCTAAACTCCTCTTCATCTTTATCCTGCAGCTGCTGTTTGGTAAGTTCATGTGTTTTAATTAATTCATTGATTTACAGAAATTATATATTTTGTACAACAAAACCTCATGTGGCTTTAACTCACGCATTAAAAACCTCTGGAATATAATCAAGAGGAAGATGGATGATCACAAACCATCAAACCACCAAACTGAACTGCTTGAATTTTTACACCAGGAGTAAAGCAGCATAAAGTTATCCAAAAGCAGTGTGTAAGACTGGTGGAGGAGAACATGATGCCAAGATGCAGGAAAAAAACTGTGATTAAAAACCAGGGTTAAACCAGTTTTCTCTTAAAACTTTATGAATATGAACTTGTTTTCTTTGCATTATTTGAGGTCTGAAAGCTCTGCATCTTTTTTGTTATTTCAGTCATTTCTCATTTTCTGTAAATAAATGCTCTAAATGAGAATATTTTTATTTGTAATTTGGGAGAAATGTTGTCTGTAGTTTATAGAATAAAACAACAATGTTCATTTTACTCAAACATAAACTTATAAATAGCAAAATCAGAGAAACTGATTCACTTTCACATTCCAACCAGTGTCTTGAAGAAACACTCTTTTATATAAAGTGTTCTGAACTTTGAACTGTAATATCAAATTAGATGTAAAATGAATGTTTAACATGAATGTTAAATGCTAAATACAGTCCAGTGTACACTCTTGTAAAACCAGTGTATCCCCACTGTAGGATGTTAACTAGCTAGCATTAGCTAAGCAGGCTAATCTAAAGAGCTACAGCTTGACTAAAGTTTTCCCCTTCCACTGGTTTTGATGTTAAACTGAAAAAAATAACCAGTTCCGGGTTATTTAAGTCATGGCCGGAGAACAAAACAGGTTTAGCTAGCTTGCTGTCTCTCTCTGCTAACGTTCATCTGGGTAGATTGACTGGCTGGATTATATTAATAATATTAATATGGCTAGCCTTAGCTTTAGCTAGCTAGCACAGTACCATACTTTAAACATATCTTAATCTGAAATGGCGATTGATCTCTACTGATTTTGTGAATCTATTCACGTTGAAGTACAGGATCTTTGAGGAAACTATGAAAGATTTGACCTCTATAAGATTTCGGTCTGTTTTTTTGGAGAAGAAGTGCATTTGGTAGACGATAGTGATGCAGGGGAATGAAGTATGTTCTCTAGAATCCTCTCTAGATATTCTCTGAGTGCTTCTTTGCACTGAAAAACCTACTATGCTTTAGTTGTAGTGGGCAATTAACTTTTCAGGTTCCAGAACCGATTTTTATTGGTGGAAATGTGCTGAAATCAGGTGCGCTAACCAGAACATTGGTGGAATTAGAGGACTATTAGAGGCATGTCTAGATTTCTCCATGTGGTCAAGCTCTCGCCAAGAGGTACACTACCTCTTAGAGAGTCATTTTATAAGGAAACAAGAAAAGCACTTTTATTCTGAATGAATTCACTACAGAATGCAACCTGGATTGTGTTTTAATGTAATAAATGGGTTCTTTCATTGATTTTCACTATTATCTATTGTTTTGTTATTTTACTCTTTTCAGGTACCTGCAGACCAATCCAGGAGATCTCAGCTGATCTCAGATCTGTGTCTCCTGGAGAAAACATCACCCTGCACTGCAGTGTTTCTGCAGATTATGAGATTTCATGGTTTCATCAGAACTCTGAGCAGCAGATGAAGCTGCTGGTCTCTGCTGCACGAGGAAAACTGAATAAATCATTTTCTCCTAATTTTAATATAAATACAGATCATTATGATATAATTGAGATCAACAGTTTAGTGATTATAGGAGTTAATGATACAGATCTGGGATTGTATTACTGTGGAGGAAGAAACACATCATCATTCCTACAGTTCGGGAAACCAATCAGACTCACCTTCACAGGTAAGTGCTCTGTAGCCTATCAGAAAGCAGTGGGTATGTCTTATATTTCTCTTCAACATGAAGGAAAGGTTTTGTGTGTTTATCTCTCCTAACATATCAAAAAATTATATGAACTGCTCATCACACAGTGTCCAACTAGCCTGGGGCGCGTTTCCAAAAACGTTCTTACGACTAAGAACTTCGTAACTTCATACTTAAGAACATTTTTATTCATTACAATCGTTTTCCAAACACCTTCATAAGATATGTTCTTCTTAACCTCATTCTTAACCTAAGAGAATTCTGACCTACTCATGATTAATGATTTACGAATTTATCTAGTACATCTCCAAAAATGTAAATATTGTTGAAAATGTGAAACTCAAATTATCTACAGTTGCAGGTAAAAGTATGTGAACTCTTTGGGATTATACTTGGATTTCTGCATAAATTAATCATTAAATGTGTTCTGATCTTCATATACGTCACAACAATAGACAAACACAGTCTGCTTAAACTAAAACCACACTAAAATGATATGTTTGCATGATTTTATTGAACACAACATATATTAATATTCACATCTGCAAATCTGGAAGTATACTTAAGAGCATTAAAAGCATGTTCAAATTAGGTAAAGCAAGTTCAAAATACTTAAAGTGCGCACAATGTGTGCATCAATACGCAAAATAGTACATTTACAATATACTTGAAGTGTACAGTTGCAGGAAAAAGTATGTGAACCCTTAGGGATTACTTGGAACACATTAAATGTGTTCTGATCTTCATCTAAATCACAACAATAGACAAACACAGTCTACTTAAACTAAAACCACACTAACAAATATATATACTGAATGTTTGCATGATTTTATTGAACACAACATGTTAATGTTATCATGTGCCAGAGATTTCTGTATTCAGTCTTCAGCTGACACTCTAGGATTCTTCCTCACCTCATTGATCATTCTGCATGAGCTGTGCTCTTACAGTCATCTTTACAGGACTTTACCACACCTAGAGAGAGTAGCAGCAACAGTGCTGAACTTTCTCTATTTGTAGACCGTCTGTCTTACCGTGGACACATGAACATCAAGACTTTTAGAGATACTTTTGTATCCATTTCCAGCTTCATGCAAGTCAACAGATCTCGAACGTCGATCTTCTGAGAGCTTGATCTTTAGTGTGAGGCATGATTCACATCAAGCAATCAAGCTTCTTAAGAAGAGCAAACTCAAAACTGGTGTATTTAGGTTTTTATAGAGCAGGGCAGCTTTAACCAACACATCCAATCACCTCTCATCACATCCTGCCTCCAATTAGCTCTTAGAAAAGATTATCATTAGCCGAGCGGTTCACATACTCCCCCCCTCACTGTGAATATTAACATGTTGTGTTCAAAAATAACCATGCAAACATATCATTTTTGTGACGTAGATGAAGATCAGAACACATTTATTCAGCAATTTATGCAGAAATCCAATTATAATCCCAAACAGTGAACATACTTTTACCTGCAACTGTAGACTGTATTAAACACAGAGTGATCTATTTTAAGCATTTACTTATTTTATTGTTAATGATTATGAAGCTTGCAGCCAATAAAAAAACCCAAAAATCAGTATCTCAGAAAATTAGAATATTATATTATAAGACCAATTGGTACTTTTGGCAGTGTGGGCAGTGTGCCAAGTCCTGCTGGAAAATGAAATCCGCATCTCCATAAAAGTTACACTGCAGAAAAACTAAATCTTAGCAAGTAAAATTTTATAAATTTAAGGCAGTAAATCTTATTTTCTTCTCTGATAAGACTTTTTGTTTTACTAAGCATTGTGTGTAAGTGTTAGATTATTTTGCTTATTTTAAGGATAATTATCTTAATCATTCTTACTTAGAATTTGTACCTTATTTGAAGTAATTTGAACTCAAAATAAGCCCAATCAAGCAGCAATCAAGTTATTCTGATTCTTGTGTCCAAAAACAGTGACTTTTCTGCTTGAGAAATTAAGTTTGCTTAATATACATAAATGTGTCTTAATTTGCATATATTTTGTCTAGTTTTTGCCAATGGATTTTTTGCAGTGTGTGAACAAGTTAAACAAGTGCTGTAAGATTTTCCATACCAAAGATGGTATGTATATATATTGTATGTATATATATATATATTTTTAGCTAGAATATCATGGGATATTGTAATTGAACAGTTTAATTACATGATGAATGTCAGTTCAGATTGGTTAAAGTAGTTGAACAGGTGTTGA
The DNA here is from genome assembly GCF_023375975.1 of Astyanax mexicanus. Lineage (NCBI taxonomy): Eukaryota > Metazoa > Chordata > Actinopteri > Characiformes > Acestrorhamphidae > Astyanax > Astyanax mexicanus. The sequence goes on from NW_026040041.1 coordinate 1,999,138, forward strand.
TCATTTCTGAAACCTCTCAGATTTCAGTATCGTTTCTCTATTCAGATTCAGGATGTGTGTTTCAGAATATATGGGGTTAATAAATCCAGGTGTTAATAAACGTACTGTTCTTTTCTTTGTGTTTCAGATAAGAATAATCAGATTAATAACTCTTCAGCTCCGCCCAGCTCTCAGATTTCTCCAGATCCTAATCTCTACTGGATTATAATTATAATCCTAATCTCTGTCTGTATGATTACTCTTACCCTCCTGTGTGTGATCTGTTACAGAGTAAAAGGTGAGACACCAATTTACACAATTAAATCAGGAATTTCTGAGACATTTTGCAAGAAAAACATGCAAATATGGTTACGTTTAGAAAAAGTAAATATTTTCTATAAATATTGTGTCTATTATACTCTATAAATATACTTGCATTTATAAAGCCTTAAAATATGATTATACATATTTATTACAACAGTTATATACATGCTTATTAGGCATCATGAACTGAATATTGTGATTACAATGCATCATACACGGTGTGCTTGTAATTCAGCATGATAAACATGTGGATTAAATGATCATATTTTATATATCTCTCACTATTAATACTGTATATTCTCAAGAAGATGGAGATCTGTCGCTTTACTTAGAGTGTACAATGACACGTTATATTACATTATAAACTAATTATAAAGCTATTATAATGTAATAAATTATAATAAATGTACTTTTTTAAAAGTTCCTTTAAAAAAAAGCACATTTATTTTTAGAAAAGGTCATCACATTACTTTTATTATATGAATTAAACTTTTGCTTTTATATTTAAAGCTTACTTCTGAGTTAATTCTTTCATTTATCAGATCGGCGCTGCAGTGATACTGATGGATCATTTGATAAGGTAACAGAAATATTCATAAATGATAATATGACAGTAATACAGCTGTATCTGTTTGATATAATTGGTTAAATTAGCTCTACTGTTATTTAATCTGCTTTTTTTGTCATTTCAGGACATTAACCTGCACTTCGCCAACATCTACCAAACTGCAGAGAACCACGGCGTCCTTACTGCTGTGATTTTTGAGGATATAGATCGTAACTAAAGTCCTGTGAAGATGTTTTAGAGCGCCCCCTATCACGTGACTGTTGGCTGGATGGAATGATTTTGGATGTTGAGATCTGACGCTTTATTTCATTATTTTATTAGTTTCTGTGCACCTTAAACATATACAATTATACACATTCACAAAAAAGTACAGATATACAGTAGTGCACAGCATTATGATTAAGCAGAGAAGTTTAGCACTCTAACAACTGATGGGTAAAAGCTGTTACTAAACCCTGATGTTCCCTGATTAGTGGAAGTGTGATAAGTTTGTTGAGTTGGGCTCTTTAATCAGTTCTGTTTGGGTTTATAAAAACTGTGGCACTTTTTAAAGGAATCAGCCTATGTTCTTTCAGTTTTAGTGAAACCATCAAAACATCACATTAAATGTCTTCAACAGGGGGCACTGCACAGTGGTGGTGAATTATTTGGTTCCTAGCAAAGGAGTTTGACATTCATTTGACATAAAATGAATCAAAGCCCACCCTAAAGGGACTTAGAACAACATTCGTGGAATTACAGTCAATCACAAAAACATTTTTTTTTGTACTCATGTTTATTATTAGTTAAATCCAACCAAAGGTTCCTTTACAACATAAACATGTTACTCCACATTACATTTACTGTTATTTATAACATTTATTATAATTAGTTTGGGAATTATGTACTTATTTCTTTACCTACTTTAGTCCACACTGTGTGTAAGGAGTCTTAAAGCATGACTGGCTAAAATACTATTCACTGTTATATATATATATACAAATAAACACAACAGAGGATATCATGATTATCAAAAATTATTGGGATCATGTTCATTTATTGTACGATAAATCGATATTGCAATTATTGTGACAGGCCTACTGTTATTACAAAAAATGATGTGTGCAATGTCTGAATTATATAAATATAAAACAAAAACTGTTCAGTTATCACCTAATTTTTAATTTATTTTAGGTTATTATTATTATTATTATTATAATGTATTGGCATGTCAATTCTGTTGTATACTTTTTGTATAACTTTACTTAGTAAATGGAAATACTACAAGATACTTTTCTAAGCTATGCTGTTTTTATAGCGGTGGTGCTGAATTTAGCACCATAGTAGTGCCTAAATCTGCACCCCGCCAGGAAAAGCAGATGGAAACTGTGAATGTTTCTGTTTGTAGGGTTTTTATGTACTTTCATTTCAAAACTCTCGACCGGCCCTACGATCTAACTGCTTCAGTTTTAACTCGGAGGCACTGAGTACTTATGCAAGGCTTACTTAATTTTGCGTTTAATTGACTCTGTGTTATTAGATTCTTGATTTTCTGTCTAATCAGAAGCAGGTTGTCAAAAATAACAACTCTGTTTCTGCTACTCGAATTCTGAAAACATCTTACCGCAGGGCTGTTATATCAGATTTACAGTAAATCAAGTATGATGATGCAGACGATGTTTCACTGGTAGAATAATAATGAAACAGCGAACAGAAATAGGGTGGAAATAGGCCTTTTGTATTGAAGTAATATAAACAACATGACCCTGAATACATCAATAAATAAAATAAAAAGAAATGTGGTTGAGGATCAACCTGATCGAGCAAGCAGCCAAGAGGCTGTGGTTGTAAGGTGAAGGGGTATGAATACTTTTGCAAGCCAGTGTGTATAGAGAAGGTCAATACACTTTCCATCCCAGCTCTATCAGAGTGCATCTTATAATAGAATCCCTAGACACTGATAAAGATAAGAGCATGTGATTAGCTTTACCCGCTAATGGATCAGTGATCCGCTAATGGTTCTACCGAGAATATTTTCAACAACCTGCTTCCTGCTCACACAGGAAGTTAAAAACTAAAAAAACAAAGTGATTTTTTTTAAGTTGGTGAGACTTAATAATGAATATTTTTACACATCTGTAAGATAAATCTGAGTTTGATCAATCTGTTAATATTCTATATCATTTAAATTAGGCCTCATGCAACAATCACTCTACCGCCACCATGCTTCACAGTTAAAATAAGGTGCTTATTTTAAAACACAGCGTTTGATTTTATCCAGATATATATATAGTGATTAACACACTTTTCACCAAATCCTATTGCACATGATTGACGTATGATTAACATGACTTATTTGATCAGAACGTACATCACACATTTTATAGAAATAAAAAAATAAAGCCAAATTAAAATATAGTGATGTTTTAGAATTAATATTTTAGATTTTTACACATATTAAAATGAATTAAGTTTGAGCCTTAAAACTTTAAAATCAAGTACAGTAAATTACCCAATTTTTGCATTTTTAAAGTGTGATCTTATTTATTACAGTAATTTATAAAATACTTTCTAGTTTTAAAGGATCTGAAGGATTTGACGGATAAAAGTACGGATGTTTAAAATTTAAAGTCTCTAAAAAATGGTTGACATTAGTTTTGTGATTAATATTTATTGTATTTTCTTAATTTGAAGAACACAATAAGAAAACAATAAATGTTTCAACTCAATTGTCTGTTTTATTACGGCTGTTTTAAATGCATAAACTTCCCAAACTTTTCCAAACGTCCCTTTACTTTAGCCCCTGACTTAACAACATAATACTTATAATGCTTATAATGTAAAACTAAAATAACATTTCATAATTCATCAAATAAACAATAGTCAAATAGACAATAGTGCAATATTGATGGTGATTGAGATGGAATGACAGTATAAATAGTATATATCAGTAGTGCAAATATGGTATATGTTATATTATATGATATATGGTATATGTATGATATATGGTATATATATGGTATATGGTATATATATATGGTATATGGTATATATATGGTATATACATATGGTATATGGTATATATATGGTATATGGTATATATATGGTATATATATGGTATATGGTATATATATGGTATATATATGGTATATGGTATATATATGGTATATATATGGTATATGGTATATATATGGTATATGGTATATGTATGGTATATGGTATATATATGGTATATATATGATATATATATGGTATATGGTATATATATGGTATATGTATGGTATATGGTATATATATGGTATATATATGGTATATGGTATATATGGTATATGGTATATAGGTTGCAGGAGGGTTAAAGAGCAAAAAACTTCAATTCCCATCTTAACCACATTTTAATTACTTTTTAATGTATATATTATTATTATTATTTTATTTATTTTTGTATGTGCATTTGTAATTTGGGTGATTGTCCTGTTGCATGGCCCAAATCAGCTTCAACTTCAGCCTGTTTAATACAAAATATTCAAAAATTCATGCAGTAATTCCCTCACTAGTACAAAGGTGGCCAATACAATCAAGTGAATATTTAAGATTTATATGAAAAATATATTTTTCTGAACTAAAGGTTTCAAGTCCACACAACTGGTGCCAATTTTCTTCAAAACCTAGTTTGAGTTTGAAGTTTGAGTTCCATAAAACTCAAAAAATCCAGTGCAGAAAGTTGCCTTTACATTTTTAATTTCCTCACATTTTTATTTTACAGTGTAATCTAATTTATTACACTAATTCTACAGAATTCTACAGAAATCATTTTATTAGCCTTATTATAGATTGTAACTGTTAATAACAGAGAGATTTAATTAAAGAGTAAAATATTCAGAAACATAAATTCCCATCTTACCCATAAAAAAATACTATTTAATAAAAGTATTATTAATATATATTATACCAGAAATATATACTTACTGAATTATTGTAATTTCCATTTACACATTACTCTCTTTATTAAACCACAATAAAACAATAAATAAAAAACTCTGATGATCTAAAAGCAGAATTAATTTTAGTTTATTGTTATTAACTGTTTATACAGACATGCATATATGCAGAAGTTTGTTCACCCCTGATCAAATAATACATTATTGATGTTCTGGTTATAAAACACATAAACATAAACAGTACAGTCATGCACATTTCAGACACAGTTTCTATTTATTTAATGCATGCAATACAGTGCAAATAAACACATATATAAATATATGTATCACACACAACTTATTTTTAAGATGATTCTAAAGGATGCAAAACACATTTTATAAAACTTGAATTAGGCCAAGTAAAAGCATAAAGTGATTTTTTTTGTGAGTTTTAAATTGGTAACACTTAATAGTTATAGTTTAAAACATATGAAAAATGTATAATATCAATTACAGGGTTTTTCTCAAAATGTAAAAATTTAGTGCAGTATGTCGCCTTGAAATTTGAAGTTTTTAAGTTTTCTCAACTTTTTAATTTTTACAGTGTGATCTAATTTATTATGCTAATTTATAAAATGGTTTCTAGTTAGAACAGATCTGTAGGAATGGGGATTTTTAAAGATTTTATAGAATTTAAATTAGGCCTCAGGCAACAACCATTCCCAATCTACAACCGTAGATTGTACACCGTACTACCACCACCATGCTTCACAGTTAAAATAAGGTGCTTACTTAAAAAAACAGTGTTCGATTTTAACAAAATACATAATAATAACACACTTTTTAACAAATCCTATTGCACAGTCCCACTGTCAGTCTTTTTGTTCACATTTATCTAGACCAGTCTATTAAACAATATGTTTGCTTAGAATATTAACTACAGACTAAAGAGTGTTTTTACTAAAAAACAAAGAGAAAAAACTTAAAAATGTGTTATTGGGTCATGGGTGCCTAAACTTTTGCATTAGCCTGTTTCCATTAAATACTGAATACTAAATTTGGTATATACCTGTATAGTGAATACTGTATGACCTGCTTTATTTGCAGTTCTCTCTATTTAAGAGGTAAAATGATGAGTAGAGCACTCTTTCTTCTTTTGTTCTCTTCAGAAGAAGAAGAGCCAGACAATCAGAAGAATTCCTGTGATCTTTAGTGAAGGACAGTTCACCGTAGCATCATCTAAAGAGAGACATAAAGAGGGAATAAGATCTAAGTTAATCTGGGTTCACACTACGTGATTTAAATTCAGATTTTTTGCATGTTTAGATGTTTTTGGAGATTGCAACATTGCATCTATAGGTTGAATGGAAAACTGAAGAGTTTGTTTATTTGGAGTTTGTTAGAGTTTCTCCCTCGGTTTGGTTTGGTTTCACACAGGAATAAATCTAAACGCACCAAAATGTGCACCAATAAACCACACGAGCACATCAGAGTCTCCTCTGATTGGTCAGAGCTGTCTGTCTGAGTGAGAAAGTAAATATAGTGAGAAGATTCTGTGTTGCAGTGTGTATATCTGAATAAACTATACAAAATTCATAGTGCTAGTTTTATTTATACATTTTTTATAATTTTATTTCAAATGTTTTCCCATTTTCTCCCCAATTTACACGGCCAATTACCCAACCCACTCATTAGGACCCCTATCACTAGTGATGCTCCAACACCAGGAGGGTGAATACTAACACACGCCTCCTCCGATACATGTGAAGTCAGACTCCGCCTCTTTTGAACCTCTTTAGCAGAGTAGCATCACAGCGCTAACGCTCAGAGGAAAACGCAGCGACTCGGTTCTGATACATCAGCTCACAGACGCAGCCTTGTGCTGATTCACATCACCCTAGGAGTGATGAGGGGAAAGAGAGAGTGCCATCTACTGTACTGTACCCACCCAGAGAGAGCAAGGACAACTGTGCTCTCTCAGGGCTCCGGCAGCTGATGGCAAGCTGCATGACCTGATTAGTAGTGTAGGGCACAAACCACACCCACTATAATATCACGATTACATGACAAACGAGTTGAGTTTAGTGTTTAGTATCATCTGATGACTTTAGAAAGTTGTGTATTGTGAATCTGGTATTAATATTTAGAGAAATGTGTTTCTGAAATCATAGATCAAAGCCATTATTCTGTATATATATATTGATTAGGAAAATACAAAATGAGACAAACGAATCTGTACAGCCTTTTAAAAAAAAAATCATTGGCCATTCATTATATTCCTTCTATTAAGGATGATGTTTTGATGATTCTTATTTAGAATATATTATACAATAAAATAAAATAAAATAAAATAATGATTTAAGCTATATGTTTACTCACCTGTTGCTCCCAGTTGTAGATTTGCCTCAGCTTGCTGACTTGATTCAGGAGATTCTTTAAAAGAAACAGTGAATTTTTATTATTATTATTATTAAGAAAATATAGTTATAAAAAGATATACAAACATGATAACCACTATGCATCTACTCAGTGTACTGATTCATGCAGTTATAAACAATTAATAACGTTCAGGGTGTAAAAGAGCTTAAATTTGAACAAAAGAAACAGGATTCGCAATCTGAGAAAGGGGAAATAAATTGTGGCCACATGAAAAACCCAGTAAAAATCCTGAATTAACTTAAAAGTATTTCTAAAGTGTTGCACTATTGAGAGGAAAAGAGTTCATTTGATTTAAGAGAATCCTTTATTTCATCAGCCTCCTTCTTGTGATAAAGAAACTAAAGATCTAAGCAGTCTGAGATAAAGTGAAAGTAGACGAAACTGCAGACACACACGTGTGAAAAAAGTGTGCATGTAAGACAGAGTGCACGTTCTAACAGAAAGAGAAAGTGAGGGGGTTTCCAACAGAGTGCAAGCATTCGTTTAGCTGCAGTAATTCCTGCAGATATTCTGCATTTTTTACATTTAGAAATAGAAAGTTCAGAGTAGTCATTCTATAAGAACAAAGAAAGAAAGCAGATTGGAAAAAAGATCAGCAATTTTGAACCAAAAAACTGCAACAGGAGGGCACCACTTAAACATATAAACATATGAGTTAAGTTAAGCAGAGTAAACAAAACTGTAATTCTTAAAAAAAAACATCCGTTAATCTGCACAGATTTCTCTAATGAAAACTGTTTATTTAAGTAAGTAAAGCTCTTCTGTTTATTTACAGGAAGCATAGATTACCAGATTTCCACTAAGACTGGGTGCAACAGCATTAGCATTAGCGGCTAGCCGCTAGCCAGGGCGATATTAGCTAGCAGGTCGTCCCATGTAACTTGTTTTAACTACAGATTGACTACAGTTCGATATACTAATCTCTGAACAGCAAAAGAGCTAGCGATTAGCATGCTTAGCGGGTAATGCCAATGCTACTAATGCTACTCCTGTGCTAGCCAGGGTTAACAGCAGGCTAGAGTTTGACATACTCACCTCTGATCGGCGAAAGAGCTAGTGCTTAACGGGGTTAGCTGCTAATGCTAATACTGCTGGAGAACGAAACTAAAAAAAGATTACAGGGGACATTTAAAGAAAGCAGTTTGGAGAAAAGATCAGCAATTTTGGACCAAAAAGAAGCAACAGGAGGCACTCCTAAAACATATGAAGAAATGTACCACATATATTAGAATTACAAACATTACATGGGTCATGTAGAGCGTTATAAAAAGTTTCAGAGGTGTTAGTTTCAGGGATAAGTTCTATGCACATAATTCAACTGGATGGTCAACTGATGGTTGGGATTGCGAGATGCATCTTGAATATTTCACCATCCCATTTAAAAACCCTACATTTCCATTTAAGTATCGTAATGAAGTATTGGTACTTCATTACACCTCTTAATGGTGTTTTCTGGACTCTTCTGGTCTTCTGTTGGCTGAAGACGTCTCTTAAATCATGGTACACTGAAGGGACTATACTCAAATCTACAGGTTCCTCCATGTAAAGTCCGTTCAGTAAGGTAAACAGCAGATGGTAAAGGGAACGTACCATGGGAATGACCAGCTTCTTGGTTAGACAGTCATCCATGACTAATGCTTACAACTATTTCTCTCTAAATGAATCACCCTACATCAGAGAATTGGACATTGGGCCAAGGTGTGGTCTAACTCCTTACAATCCATGAATCACCCCTTCTTCCTGCACTGCCTAACCTTCTAGGGACTTAAGTAAGCATGTCTTAGGCTTGCTTCTATTTGTAGAAGCCCCCAGAGAAGCTGGGCTGCTTTAAGGCACGGTGGTTTAGTGGTTAGCACATTTGTCTCTTAGCACTGGGGTCTGGGGTTCAAGTCCCTATCTGGGTGGAGTTTCCATGTTCTCCATGTTTCTGTGTGGGGGTTTCCTCCCACAGTCCAAAAACATGGAGATCAGATAAATTGAATACTCTAAATTGATCTGGTAAATTAAATACTCTAAATTGAAGTGTGTGTGTGGTGTGTGTGTAAGTGTGTGTGTGTGTGTGTGTGTGTGTGTATGACTGTGCCCAGATATGGATTGTTGGCACTCTGTTCTGGGTTAATTCTGTATTGCCTGATGTAGTCCTCCAGCTAGACGTGGTTGTTTCCGGTTGAGAGTACGCTGTGTGCTATTGGCTGTCGCTTCTCACCGGTGTGTGTAGATGAGTGTTAATGTGTAATGTGTTTGTGTGTAAACGTGTAAATTGTAAAGCGTCCTTGGGTTTCTAGAAATGCGCTAAATATGTTGAACTTCATTCATTCACTTCATTCATTTGAGGACCCCAGGAAATATGGACCCCCTCCAAGCCTAGCTTAACTGCTGTTAAATTACATCATCTGTCTTGTTTATTCCTTTTCTTCCTTCCTTCCTTCCTATTCTTTCTTTTCTGGCTTCCTGATGGATTACTCTATTGCTTCATGATGCTGAAGGTCCATATTTTGGACCTTGCAGGAATGCTGAACCCTGCTGGCTACTATCAGTAACTACTCGTCATTCCTGCAGTAGTAGTAGTAGTAGTAGTAGGAGGAGGAGGAGCTTCTTTTAGGGGGGAGGGATTCTGATAACAGTTTTGTTACATATATTTCAGACTATAAGGAGCATTATGCAACACTAGTAAGGAACAGGGGTGTCGCCATGTTTCCCTTCTAATGCGGGAGGTCTCCCCGCTGGGTGACGGCAGGAGATAGCTAATTAAGTCAAGCTAAGCTAAGTAAACAAAACTGTAATTCTTGAAACAAACATTTTCTTTTAAAGTTAAACGAGTGCTGGATGTTAATCTACACAGATTTCTCTCCTGAAAACTTTATTTATTTGGGTGAGTAAAGCGCTTCCGTTTATTTACAGTAAGCTTAGGTTTACAGATTTACACTAAAGCTGGGTGCAGCAGCATTAGCATTAGCAACTAACCGTTAGTGTTAACTGCTGTTAGCGCTAGTAAATGCCATATGAGTACCCTAATCTCCAGCACTCAGAGATGGTTGAATCTCACCTTCCACTGAAGATACGAGCAGAACCCAAATCTATAAATGCTTAGAACCATTCATTCTCTACAGCAGAAGCCTCGGCATACTTCATGTGCTTCAGCTAACAATTCTACGTAATTGCGTGGAACAAGGAAGCTGGGCGAATTACACGACAACTATGCAACAAGGCCTGTGATTGGTTGTTAAAAAAAAAAAAGGAACCATATGGCTCAGGCAATGCAAAGCCGCTGAAAGCTCGCAAAAGCCCTCTCAACTCGCTGGAAGTATGCATGCATTTGTTTTAATTCTTTACCTGCTGCCACAAATTCTTTCAGATGGTTCAAAATTTTTGTGTCCAAATCAATATTCTTTCAATTATTTACAAAGTTCTACATAACCTTGTTCAATCTGTTTTTTTGCCAGTTGACTTTCTTGGTCTCTTAACTCTCACATTTATAGATGCTCTTAAACTTTACAGCTTGTGTCTAAACCTAATGTTTTCTTGCATGCATGGTTATTATTAATGTCACGATGTCTGTTATATTATTCATACATTATTCTTCTGCTTTTACTGTTCATGCATTTTAACATCAATTTAAAAGTGCATTTTATTTTAGTTTTAAACCACTTAAACAGATTATTGCTTACCGTCTACTGAGAGCTCCACGCTCTGGATGAAGACTCGTTTAGAACTCAGAGCTCTCTTCACTCGATTCACCAGCAGGTAACTCTCATAAACTCCAGCATCTTCAGCTTTAACCTCCTTCAGAACCAGAGAACAGTTTCCTTTCTTCAGTTTATCTTCAGGAACATCAACCCGACCTTCATACCCCTCACCCTGAAACTGCTCCTCCCCCAGACGCTCAAACACCGTCTCAGACAACGTTCTCCACTCAACATGAGGACTTGGGTTGAGAGTAACCTTCCATTCACACGGCAGAACCACCGAGGAACCCACTCTAGCCGTCATGAAGACTCGAGACTGAGCTGAGAGAGGAGCTGTAGTTAAAATATTAGAATTCAGCACATTTTAGGCAGCAGTCGACGTTACTGTGTTGTAAATTTTCTTTGTAGAAGATGTTTAGGAGGAAACTCACCAGTACACATAGTGAGTAACAGGATGGAAACATGAAGGAAGGAACCCATGATGATGATCTCTGGAGGAACGGACCATTCTGTACAACACATTAAACCAGAATAAAAACATATTCAGACCTGTTCGTTATGATTGTGTATAAATACTGGTGAAAATGGGGTAAGGCAAGGCAAGGCAAGGCAAGGCAAGGCAAGTTTATTGGCGGTTTATTTATGGGTGGAGTCTTGCTATACTCAGATTTATATTGGTTTTAAATGTGTCTCAGGCCACTTTCTAAAGTGGCTTAAGTGATCAGATTTGTATCTGTCGACTCAGGCTGAATTTACACTGCTCCGTCGCGAAAGCGCACAGCAACGGATCCCATTCATTTTCAATAGGAAGCGCCGCCTTCGTCAGACGCAGTGCGGTGCATCATGGGTCCAATGCGTCGAGAGCGGGGGATGCGATGCTATGAAAAGTTGAGCCGAGCTGAACTTTATGCTGTAACAATTGCAGGACAAATGGAGTCAGCAGTTACTGAAGCTAAAGCAATGACATGCCCAGGTGATGTTACAGTAAAGGCTGTGAATGCTCGTGCACATTCATCTGTAAAGCCTCGTAAATTTCCTCAGTTTGAGAAGGCACCAAAGCAGCTATCCAGTTCTCATCGACCAGCCCAGGGTAAGATGTGCTATCGCTGTGGTTCATCTTCACACCTAGCAAACTGTTCAAAATGTCCAGCAAAGCAAGTGAAATGCAAAAAGTGTGCGAAAATAGGTCACTTTGCAAGGGTCTGTCGTAGTTCTGAAAATGCATGCAATATACAAGAAGTGACCATACCAGACCTTACAGTTCTGAGTATTGCAGACCCACTTACTGAAGAGCAAAGGAACAAACTTACCTGTAAGGTGACTCTGAGTGATGATGATGGACAGTCCATTCATGTAGACTTGCTTGTCGATACTGGTTCTGCTGTTTCAATTCTGCCTGAACACATTTACCACCAGTTCTTCGCTACTCTGCCACTCTCTACCCCAAAAGTTTGTCTGATGACATACTTGAAGAAGCAAATTCCGGTGCTGGGGTGCATTGCTCTAAATGTTGCATGTCATGCTCACTGTACACGACTGGACTTTTACATTGTGGAGAACGGGACACCATTGCTTGGCATGGACTTGTTCACTGCACTGCAACTTGAAATACGAAATGGCCTTGTAATGCCTCAGAATGCTGAGTGTCCTGCTGCTGTCAACCTTACTGATACTTGTGGTGTAGCTGTAGGATTTGTACACAAAGTCAAACTGCGCTCAGATGTGCCACCTGTGCAACAAAAGCTGCGCAGACTACCATTTGCTGTGAGTGACTCTGTCTCACAAGAGTTAAAAAGGCTGGAAAGAGAAGGCATTATTGAGAAAGTAGACTCCTCTGAATGGGTCTCACCCCTGGTGGTCATCCAAAAGAAGTCGGGAGGGATCAGATTGTGTGTTGACCTGAGAGAGCCAAACAAAGCTGTTGTGATTGATAGCCATCCATTACCCCACACTGAAGAAGTTTTTACAGATCTCAGGGGGTCAGCTGTGTTTTCGACTATTGATTTGCAAAATGCATATCACCAAGTGACTTTGCATGAGGACAGCAGAGACCTTACAGCGTTTATTACGCATGATGGATTGTTTCGTTTCACTCGGGTCCCATATGGACTGGCCTCAGCACCTAGTGCATTCCAGAGGTTGATGTCTCAGATCTTGGATGGACTGGACGGCGTCCAATGCTACCTTGATGACATCATAATTCATGCTGACACACCTGAAACACATGAGCGGAGACTTCGTGCTGTGCTACATCGCCTACAAGACCGTGGCCTTAAGCTCAACATGGAGAAATGCTCCTTCAGAAAAACAGAGCTTCCTTTTTTAGGCCATGTCATTTCGGCGGCTGGCCTTCATCCAGATCCTGAGCATGTTCTGTCCGTGACGCAAGCCCCGCCTCCACAAGACGCACACGCCCTACGCTCATTTCTTGGACTGACAGGATGGTATTCCAAGTTCATACCTAACTATGCTACTTTGGTTGAGCCCCTCCGTGCTGTGCTGCGTAAATCTACTGGATTTTGTTGGACAAATGAAGCACAGTGTAAAGCAGATCATTTCTACCAGCCCTGCTCTGGCACTGTTTGACCCCTCCTGCCAAGCCACTGTCACCACAGATGCGTCAGATTATGGCATAGGTGCTGTGCTTACACAATGGCATGGTGACACTGAAATGACAGTTGCCTTTGCCTCAAGAACGCTAACTGAATGTGAGCGAAAATACTCTGCAACTGAGAAAGAGGCCTTGGCATGTGTATGGGCTACTGAGAAATGGCGCACATACCTTTGGGGACGTCATTTTACACTGCAAACAGACCACAGTCCTCTAACAACCTTGCTCGCTACGAAAGGTCTTGGTAGAGCAGGTATGCGAATTGCCAGATGGTCTGCACGCTTGCTATGCTTTAATTACAGCATTGCCTACAAACCTGGAAAAGAAAATGTAACTGCTGACTGCTTATCTCGTTTGCCATTACCCAACGTGAAGGGAGAACAAGAACAGGAGCCTGAAATGGTTGCACTAATTTCACCTGATTTTGCTGCTGTAACAGCTGATGAACTTCAGCATGCTGTTGACCACTGCCCTGTCTTGCAACAGGTTAAGGTTTACATACTGAAAGGATGGCCTTATACTGCTAAAGGCATGGATTCAAGATTTACACCCTTTTACCGCTTACGAGATGAACTTGCTGTGCATGAGGGATACATAATTCGTGGCACTCATCGCATAGTGGTACCTGCAGCTTTGCAGCCCAAGTTCATTCAACTCGCACATGACACACATCAAGGAATTGTCAGAACAAAACAGCGCTTGAGAGACCTCTATTGGTGGCCAGGCATGGACTTGCAAGTAGAAGATGCCATAAGAACATGCACCACATGCTTGCAGCATGATAAGACCGCCATAACTCGTGCTGCCCCGCTCCATCCAGTACCTACCCCTACAGCGGCTTGGGAAAAAGTTGCCATTGACATTGTTGGTCCCTACAACCATGCTTCTCATGATTGCCGCTATGCCATTACACTGATTGATTATCACAGCAGATGGCCTGAGGTGGCATTTGCATCTGAAGTTACCTCTGCTACGATCATTGCTTTTCTTTCTGCTGTATTCAGTCGTGAAGGAAATCCCTGTGAGATTGTTACGGACAATGGTTCGCAGTTCACCTCTTCTGAGTTTGAAAGCTTTCTAGCAAAGAGAGATATCAAGCACTGTCGCAGCTCAGTGTACTATCCTCAAGCTAATGGGGAAATTGAGCGATTCAACAGGGTTTTTAAAGACTGCCTTCAAACTGCCACCATCGAAGGTAAGCCATGAAAATCCTTCGTCACTGACTTCCTTCACATTTACAGGGCGACACCCCATGCAGTCACTACCTGTTCCCCTGCTGAATTGCTTCATGGCCACACAATCCACACAAAACTTCATGTCCGAGATCTTCCTGCTGTGGTACCTCCACAGTCCACGAAGTCCTGGAAGCTGACAGTTCAACGTAAGCAGCAAAAGGCAAAAGTGTACACTGACAAACGTCGTGCTGCTACTCATCCTGGGATTCAGGTGGGTTCCTTTGTCCGCATTAGGAAACCAGGAATTGTGAGCAAAGGACATTCCAAATTCAGTCTGCCTTATAAAGTCGTCGCAAAGCGTGGCTCAGCCACTTATCTTCTGTCTGATGGGAAAGTGTGGAATGCTGCTCATCTTGCCCCAACATCGTTGTCCTCTGTTGCTCCATCCACATCAACGTTGCCTGAGGACACTTACATCCCACACCAGATGCATGTGCCTGATGCTTTGCTTCCGGACCCTCCTGCTACAAACCATCGACCTAGGGTTCGCCGTGCTCCCTTCTGGGCTAAGGACTATGTTACTTAATATTGTAGAAAGAAGGAAGTAAGAAAACTAAAACTGTTCAGTATGTTTTGTATATGTGCTACAAGAAAATTGTTGTTCAAAAGAAATGTTCATTCTGTTTTGTATACTACTGTATATGCACAACATACATGTTTAAGTGGTTTTTGGTGCACAGTTCTTGTGAAGAAACATTATGCTTTTCTAGATAAGGGGAAATATGTTATATATCATACTCCTGCCAGTAGGTGTCACTACTAAGTTAAATAGAGCTTCATGTACTAGAGTGAGCAGGGTGTGTGAGAGCAAGTAAAGGAGAAGAACCTAAACAGTACTGCTGAGTCCTTCGGGTTATTTTGTACATTTATTTCACCACTACACAACAGTAACGTAGAGGAGGAGGCAGGATGCAAATGTCTTTTTTATTATCCATATTTAAACTAACAAAGAAAAGAACACTAGGGAGTATAAAAAGAAAAGGTAACTAAAACAAAACACTATGAAACAGAGGATAAACTAAAATACAATCTGGACAGAGTAACATGACAAGTTGAGACAAAAGATGCGACAAACTACAACGGAGCACATGGGGTATTTATACACAGGCACACACTAGGGACACCTGTGGAGGTAATGAGGGCGGCGGAATTACAAATGAGACAGGAGGGGTTACAGATGACAAGGCGGGGCTAAGGCGGAGACATGACCAAAACACAGTAGCACATGGCTGGGAAACATGACAGGTAAACAAAACACGAGAACAGAGGACAGGAGCAGGAAGGAACCAAAAAAGGAAAGACTCTGGACAGACACAGGCTAAGGTGTAACACTAGCAAGCCCACCCTAAAAACTTACTGAACAAAAAAAAATAAAATAATAAAATTAAACTATGATAAAAATGAAAAATGTAATCACCTAGCTCTGGGCGCATGTGAACGCCTCCGCGTTTGACTTGCAGCACTGTGTTTAGCTGTTCTTAAAAATCATTTAAATTAATAGTTACTTTTACTGGTAACTAATTACTTTTATAGTAGAGTAACTCCGTTAGTAACTCAGTTACTTTTTTAGAGAAGTAACGAGTAACTATAACTAATTACTTTTTCAAAGTAACGTGCACAACACTGTTCATATATAATTTAATTGGATATGTTTGCTTTTGTTAGCCTATATTCTGCTCACTAGACAGTGTAATAAACCTCAATCGAACATTTATATTTATTAATACACATTTATATATTTAATTCATATAAAATAATAATAGCTTGTATAAAAGCATTTAAATTTATTAGAAAGATTTCATTGGACGACGCAGGGAACGCCTTTGTCACGCCCACATGCGACCAGTGGGCAGTGCGACCATGTGCGTTGTCACGACGGAGCAGTGTAAATGCACCGTCAGACCACCTTTTCAATTGGTTTTAGAAATCGGATTTTTATTAGCTTTAAAATATATCTTAGACCAGGAGTTCTCAACCTTTTCTAAAAAAAAATAATAATAAATACATAAATAAATAATAATAATAATAATAATAATTATAATAATAAAATATCTAAAAAAAACCCAGAGTATAATAAACTCTTGCTACCATAACTTTACCCTGAAACGGTGATTTAGGCTTTAGAAATATAGTACATGAACTTCCTACTGGAAACATGCTCTAAGATTGTGCTTCTTTTGTATTTTTCCCTTTAAATATACACATAAGAGTAGCACGGTTTGACAGGCTAGCACAATTTGACAGAACACCTGATGAGTCGGCTCCATGGGCGTATCGTATCTGTGTGAGCGTGTCCGTGACATTTTTTTAGTTTAAATGAAGCAACAGGGGTAGTCAATCATAAGTTTAGGATTTTAAATCAGCCTCACTGTGATCTATAGTTCTATAAATCTGTTTTCAGATTCTCCTCCGCGGTTGAAAGGCAGCTGTTCTGTGTGAGAGGCTCGTATCACACACAGCTGAACTGTTTTGTCGGAGGGCGAGGCTGCGCTCATTTCTTGCGCTATTTAAATGAATGGGATGCGTTGTGCTGATGGACGGGGAGAGGATGCGGGCGCGCCGCACTAACACTAAAATTTTATTTCAAGTCGAGGCCACAAAATATCGTTCTGTTTAAGATCCCTGATTTAAAGTGCTCACAACATACCTCTTCCTCTAAAGAATGAGCCTGCGGACACCTAGAGGGTGTAGATCCTTCTGTTTCACATTCAGATGAATCGATTCAGTTTGAATCATAGATTAAAATTTGACATCACCACTAACGTGTGATTAGACTAGTCGACTGTATCTCACAGGTAGATGCTAACAGTGCTAAGCTAGCTTCAGATACAGAACAGTTTACTATCATGTACAGTTGTGGTCAAAAGTTTACATACACTTGTAAAAAAACATAATGTTATGGCTGTCTTGAGTTTTCAATAAGTTCTACAACTCTTATTTTTCTGTGATAGAGTGATCGGAACACATACATGTTTGTCACAAAAAACAGTCATAAAATTTGGTTCTTTCATAAATTTATTATGGGTCTGCTGAAAATGTCACCAAATCTGCTGGGTCAAAAATATACATACAGCAACATTAGTATTTGGTTACATGTCCCTTGGCCATTTTCACGGCAACTAGGCGCTTTTGGTAGCCATC
Organism: Astyanax mexicanus; assembly: GCF_023375975.1. Lineage (NCBI taxonomy): Eukaryota > Metazoa > Chordata > Actinopteri > Characiformes > Acestrorhamphidae > Astyanax > Astyanax mexicanus. Next base: position 2,017,017 of record NW_026040041.1, read on the forward strand.
CACAAGCTCCTGGCAAGCTTCAGGTCGAATGTTTGACCACTCTTCTTGACAGAATTGGTGCAGTTCAGCTAAATGTGATGGTTTTCTTGCATGAACCCGTTTCTTTAGCACTGTCCACATGTTCTCAATGGGGTTTAAGTCAGGACTTTGGGAAGGCCATTCTAAAACCTTAATTCTAGCCTGGTTTGGCCATTCCTTTACCACTTTTGATGTGTGTTTTGGGTCATTGTCTTGTTGGAACACCCAACTGCGCCCAAGACCCAACCTTCGGGCTGATGGTTTTAAGTTTTCCTGCAGAATTTGGAGGTAATCCTCCTTCTTCATTATCCCATTTACTTTCTGCAAAGAACCAGTTCCACTGGCAGCAAAACATCCCCAGAGCATAATACTACCACCACCATGCTTGACAGTAGGCATGGTGTTCCTGGGATTAAAGGCCTCACCTTTTCTCCTCCAAACATATTGCTGGGTGTTGTGGCCAAACAGCTCAATTTTTGTTTCGTCTGACCAGAGAACTTTCCTCCAGAAGGTTTTATCTTTGTCCATGTGATCAGCAGCAAACTTCAGCCGAGTCTTAAGGTGCCTTTTCTGGAGCAAGGGCTTCTTTCTTGCACGGCAGCCTCTCAGTCCATGGCGATGTAAAACACGCTTGACTGTGGAGACTGACACCTGTGTTCCATCAGCTTCCAAATCCTTGCAGACCTGCTTCTTGGTGATTCTTGGTTGACTCTTGACCATCCTGACCAATCTCCTCTCGGCAGCATGTGATAGCTTGCGTTTTCTTCCTGATCGTGGCAGTGACACAACTGTTCCATGCACTTTATACTTGCGTATAATTGTCTGCACAGTTGCTCTTGGGACCTGTAGCTGCTTTGAAATGGCTCCAAGTGACTTCCCTGACTTGTTCAAGTCAATAATTCGCTTTTTCAGATCCACACTGAGTTCCTTTGACTTTCCCATTGTAGCTTTTGTAGCTGAGTCTAATCACTGGGTCAAATGAGCCCTATTTAAATGGGCTCATGAGAAGTCAACAGCTGTAGTCAATCAGAATCACTTACAAGAAGTGAAGAGGCCATGACATGAAGCTAATTTGATTGACACAACTCGCTACATCACCAAAATTGACAAATTTTGTTGCTGTATGTATATTTTTGACCCAGCAGATTTGGTGACATTTTCAGCAGACCCATAATACATTTATGAAAGAACCAAATTTTATGACTGTTTTTTGTGACAAACATGTATGTGTTCCGATCACTCTATCACAGAAAAATAAGAGTTGTAGAACTTATTGAAAACTCAAGACAGCCATAACATTATGTTTTTTTACAAGTGTATGTAAACTTTTGACCACAACTGTATGTAGGAATCAATCAATCAATCAATCAACCTTCATTTTCATGCGGAAAAAACATTAAGGGTGACCCTCATTTACAATGTTGCCAAGCATTTAAAACATCAAAGGGATTGAAAACAATATAATATAAAACAATGAAATAGAAAAAACTAAAAGAAATACTAAAATAAAAGAAATACTCATTTTAAATACAAAAAATATATGTAAAATAGAAAATTCTAAAAGACCATAAAAAACTAATTGACACATAAAAAGTAAAGAATTTATAAAATATAAAATAAAGGAAAAGATAATAGTAAAAATAAAGTAAATTGCTAAAATGAATAATAATGAACTAAGAACATAATAATCTAATGTTCATCTAAAGAAGCACGCGTGTATCTACATTTCTAAATCATATTTAATGAAAAATAAGCTTGAATTTTTTTCTTTAACAAATAAATAGAAAGAGAAAGAAAGAAATAGGAAATGTTGTTAAAGAATGAAAGACAGACAGAAGGAAAGATATATGAAGTAAATGAAGAAAGCAATAAAAAAAGAAATAAAGAAAGAAAGAAAGAAAGAAAGAAAGAGACTCATACCACAGATGTGTGATCTTCACCATGTCCTCACGGTTCTGCAGTGTACATGTGTACATGTGTGATCTCAGATGTCTGGTTCTTTCTGAAAGTGAAACTGTCTGAGTCATTCTGAGAGATTCAGTGAATCATTCCTCCTGTGGTTGATAACAGATGATGCACAGAGCTGCTGATTATCAGCTGAGCAAATCTGATGAATTATAATATCATATTCCTTTAATGATCAATCAGAGTAAAGCTTTGTAAAATGACTGAGATTATGTTGAAATGATTTTGAGATGGTTCATTTGTTCGTTGTGATTTAGATGATGTTTAGATGATTTTAAAATGATTAAGATGATTTTGAGATGATTTATTTGATGTTGAGATCATGCTGAAATCATGGCTGGACTGGTAATCTGGCGTAGCGGGCAAATGCCCGGTGGGCCGACAGTCCTCAGGGGCCGATGCTGTAGGGCGGCCCATTGGTCCATCTTCAATATAGACAGTGGACTGAACCAATCAGGATATAGGGAAAAAGCGGCCACACCTCTTTCTCTGCGTGGTTTAGCTCTGAGCACACGGGCGACTGGAAACTTCTTTCTCTCTCTCCCTCGCTTAATCGTGCGCGCGCTCTCTCTCTTTCTTTTTCTAACTGTCTCTCCCTCTTTTTCTCTCTCTCTTTCTCTGTCTCTCGCTCGCTCATTCCCTCGCTTAATCGCTCTCTCTCTCTCTTTTTCTTGCTTTCTCTCTCTTTCTTTCTCTGTCTCTCGCTCGATCATTCCCTCGCTTAATCGCGCGCGCGCTCTCTCTCTAAATGTCTCTCTCTGACTGTCTCTCTCTCTTTTTCTAGCTTTCTCGCTCTTTCTTTTGCTGTCTCTCGCTCGCTCTCTGTCTCTCGCTCGGTCATTCCCTCGTTTAGTCGCGCGCTCTCTCTCTCTCTAACTGTCTCTCTCTGACTGTCTCTCTCTCTTTTTCTCGCTTTCTCTCTTTATTTCTCTCTCTCTCTCTCTCTCTCTCTCTCTCCGTGACTGTCTCTCTCTCTTTCTCGCTCGCTCTCTCTCTGATGTAAGTGATAGACACCACTAATATTATATTTTAATTTTATCAATCTAAAGCTGATATTTCTTAAAAAGAACTCAAACACTTAAATGCATCCAGTAATTAATTAAAAAGTAAAAAATATTTGTAGTTAGAGTAATGCTGTTGTTTTTGTTTTTATTAATGCGCCACAATCAGGCTCACTGTTTGTTTTATTCCACCCAGATCAAAAGATCCTCTCATGATGAGAGTAGGAGTGAACCCTGGTTTAAGAAGGTTTATTATGAAGTTGATAATGGTGAGGCTATAAAGAATGCCCTGTTTGTAGTCTGATACAAATACATGTTACAGCTGTTTAAAGGAGGAAGCACCTTCAACCTGAACAAAATAGAATTGAGCTGTTTTATCAAAGAAATAAAAAAATACATATTAGAGATGATTTCAATAAAAATGTGTTACGAATGGGGTGTGAAGGAGGAGGAGGGATGGACGTAAGTGCAAATATATATTTTATTTAAACAGACAAGATAAATCAAAACAAACAAAACGCGGGTAACGCAAAAAACAAGGCTTGGATGATACCAAACTAGAAACACAGACTAAGAAACTAAGACTAGGAAACATACGGGCAGCAAGGATACATACAGGATACAGGATACTGGATATAAGGTACAAGATACAAAGATACAAAAGACTCGACACTGAACATTCAAACAGAGGGGCTTAAATACAGGAGGAGAGTGAGAAACACCTGGGCTTGGATGACGAGGGGGCGGGGTTACAAACAGGACACAGGTGAGAACACTAATAGCTAGGGCAGGGCTGGGGCGGAGCTATGGCGGAAACAGGTACAAAAACACAACACAAGCACATGGCAGGGAACACATGACAGGTAAACAGAGGGGCAGGAGCACAAGAGACCAAATGAGGGAGACAGACATGGGCTAAACTCTGACAAAATGATAAAAAATCAATTGAACTACACAGAGCAGACAAAAATGTTAACAATAGACAATAAACTTCTTATATTTAACATGTTTCTGATACATTATGCTTCTATGTAACCCCACATACATAAATTACAAGTTGGTTGTGCTCTGCTTATTATGAGGGGCCGTTTTTTTCCCAGTCCAGCCCTGGTTGAAATGATTGAGCTGATTGTAGGAATGATTGAGGTGATTTTGAGATGATTCAAATGATGTTGAGTTGATTTAGATAATGGAGTAATGGAGATTAGTGTGTGTGTAGTGTGTGATTATGAACACTGCGTGGTGCTATTGGTCTAGTTTTTTGGATTAAGCATCTGCAGACCACTTAAATATATAAATAATATAATCCATTGTTTTACAGTATATGGGCCGGGGCCCCCCAGTGGGCTACAGAGGTACTGCATAGGTATATTTTACAAAGTAAAAATGATTTTAAATATATTAAACCTGATAATCATCTTTAACTGATACAAACTCAAGTCAAGTAGTTTTATAATTAATACTGTATATGTAAAGAACATGCAGAAAATTTGAATTACATAACATAAAAATTACATAAAAGAGAAAAAAAGAGTCTGCTGTGTTTCCTGGATGCTCCTGAGAAGTTTGATGGTTGGTGATGAGGTGGGCACTAGAAGAAGGTGGGACACAGCAGACCAGTCTGTAAAGATGACTGCAAGAGCACAGCACAGAATGACCAATGAGGTGAGGAAGAATCAGCTGAAGACTTACAGAATTGACGTCATCTACAGAAAAATTGATTCCCAAGTTTACCTGAAGCTCAACAGAGGATGGATGATGCAACCCAATGGAGATGCTGTGACATCATGACCTCAAGAGAAAGATTCACACCAGATATCCCATAATATTATAGCTGAACTGAAACAGTTTAGTGAAGAGGAATGATCCAGAATTCCTCCTGACCGTTCTGCAGGTCTGATCTGCAACTACAGGAAACCATTGGTTGAGGTTTTTGCTACGGTGCTACTCCATGCTCCAGTGATCTGAATAACATTTTTGGTGGTCCTTAGCGATGTTTCTTTAAGGTAAAAGTTCTAGAAGAAACAGGTACGAGAAGAGGAACGACGCTACGATCCACAGAGACGAGCAGGTAAATCCAGCACCACCTGTAGAGAAAAGAAAATGAACATATAGTGGATTTTGCCATTGATGTAGGGCTGTAAATTAATAATACATTAGCATTAATGCAGTAATACACAAATATAAATACTTCTACATGACTTAAATCAGCTGCTTTAAATTGCTCCCAATGATAATGCAAATACACATCAAAGAGAGAAGAGAAGTACTGCTAATAGATTAGGATTCTCTGGAGCAGATAAATAAAAATGAAAGTATCGGGACCATGCCTTAGCTAATACTCGGCGAGAGCTATAGAGAGGTATAAAGCCCCAGGATTGAAAACAGTGCGGATCAGTTATGGAACTGTGTTCTCTGGAATGATGGAGCTCCATCTAATATTATTAGATCAAATCATTAGAGACCGTTTCTGTTAAAGTTAAAGGATGTTTAACTACTTTGTGATTCAGGGTTTTCCTCATATTTTGGTATAAAGGGCTGAACAGAAACAGAAACAAATGAATACATTGCATTTGGGGCAAAATTTGCCCCATTAAATAGTTTTTTTACACCATTATTCAGGCTCAACACAAGTATTTCAGCATGAATCAGGTATTTACAACTCTGCTGTTTATAACAAACCAAACTGTGTGAAAATCAGGTAAAAATTTGTAGAGTTGTGATTATTATAGATGTATTTTACACCTTAATCAGTGTAAATTAATGCCAGGAGGCAGGCTATGGGGAGTCTATGTATATATATATGTACATGTTATTATCAGTACAGTGATGGCGGTGCTCTGAGCTGAAGCTAGTAGTGTTATAGGATGTAAACAGTGGTTTTTAATAAGCTTCATCTGCACTTTTTAAGTTATTAATGCCTGGTTTTAAATGTCAGGACTCTCCACTACTTTGAGCTGGATAACGTTATTAAAAGTGATTTATTAGGGTAAATTATGACCCGAAACGGACGTTTTACAGAGTTCTGGGCAAAAAGCACAAATTTCTGGATGTGAGAAAGCTGTAGGAGAATGAAGGGGAGCTATTTAACAATAAGGTAAATACTTTTTATCATGTTTTACTACAACAAAAGTGCATTTTACAGCAGAGTTTCTTCTTTATATCTCCATATTATATTTAAATCACATATAAAATAATAGGAAAAAAAAGATAATAGACATTATAAAGATAAATGTAATTGCTAAATATTTTGAATAGATTCATGTAAATATACATATTCTAAGAATATTAAGAACATTGTTTTAAAAATAATCATTTTTTAATATAATTTAATATATATTAGTTAATGGCCTTTGGGTATTTCATTCTAACTGTATTTTAAAACATCAGAGATCCAGAGTTTCATAGCTAAAAATAGAGGGGAATATACAAAGCTGTAAATTTGGTGCAAAGTATATTAAATAATATACAGATAAATAATAGTAAAATAAAAAAAATCTCTTTTTATGATCAGCTGTAAAATGGTTTTGGTGTAACAAGCAGCTACAGAAATAACAACGAAGTGTCTTTAAAAAATCTACAAAATATTTGAGAAATTCTAGATTTAGTTTCAGAGAATTCTGAATTGTAGTGTTTTTACCTTCAACAGAGAGGCAGACTTTCTGCAGCACTGTCTCTCTTTTAATCCCGATTTTATTGCATTGATAAGCTCCAGAATCATCAGATTTTATATTCTTCAACAGCAGAGAACAGTCTCCACCCTGCAGATCCTCTTTAGAAACCTCCACACGCTCCTCATATCCAGAACCTGCTGCTGTGGACGTCCCGTCACTCTCAATCACAAATTCAGAATTAAAATGCCATCTAAATACTGGCTTCTGATTGGCTGATGTGCTGCAGTCACATGGTAGTCGTGCGGTGGAGCCGACGTGGGCGGAGATGTTTTTGCAGGATGGTGAATCTGAAATATATTTAAAGAGGAGAATCAGATACAGTTTAATTCACCATAAACTTTTAGATAAATTAATATTGCAGTTATATCACCAAAATTAGGGTGTGAATTAGGGGGGTTATTGTGGGGGTCAGACCCCCCAGTTAAGATTTCAACCCCCCTAAAGGGGTAAAAACAATAGTTTGGGGGGTCAAACCCTTAAAATATATTTCTTACATATAATATAATGTTGAATACTACAAAAACAATGCAGTATCTACGGCTGGATGAATATTGTGATACGTTAAGGTGGAATGGAAATGTGTTTTAAGGCGGAGGGGAACCTAGTGAGGAATTAGTTACTCAGAGTTTTACAGTTAACAGGTGGTGTATTACTAATTGTTCAAGGTAACACTTATTTTCTATATTTTTATTAGAGGCTACGTTGAAAATTAACAATAGCCAAACAGGGATTTTTTAGTGACATTGTTATTTTCTATTTATTTAGAATTAAATAACAGATGATTCCTGTGGAAATGATCCTGTAAAATATGAATTAAAATTAAATTACAAGAAAGCTGATGAAAGATAGCAGCCAATAGCATTGTGCGTGTGTTTTAGCAGGATTAACTGTGGATTTTGCTGTATAATATTTTTTTTATTTATGAGTATAAAGGTTATTGTGTGTATATATGTGCTACATTAGCCGATGTGGTAACACTTTCTATGAATGTCATCTTTATTAGACTTTCATAAGGCATTATAAACATGGCTATACATATATATAAAAATGCATAACCCATTATAGCCATGTTTATTAAGCATTATGACCTGTGGTCATAATACATTATAAGCTGTGCTTATAATATACATGTTAAAATAGTATATAGCTATCGTTAATAATCTAATAATAGTCCAACAATGAAAGTCTGACACTTTACCTACAGCGCACAAAGACCTGTTATAATACATTATAATTGACTATATGAGTGGTTAAAAATATATTTATAGGATTATTGAGGGTGTGTTTATAAGTTGGAAGTTTTTTTAGTTATAATACAGTCTGTAAGCTGGGACTGAGTTTCTGATGTATAACATGTTATAAACACAGCTATTAATGCATTATAATCACAGTTCATGATGCATAATAAACATGGCTATGATGGATTATACGTTTTTATAAATATGTATAGCCATGTTTATAATGCCTTATGAATGCATTATAACGTATTATGAGTATGTTTAAAGAGTCTTATAGAGATGACATTCATAGAAAGTGTTACCGATGATGTAATGGATTTATATTTTACGTGTTGTAATGTTAGACATTACAGTAAGGAAGTGAGACTGTAAGGATTGTAAGTGTAACGCTGGGATGAGACGGGAGGCGGATTTATTAGCGGGTAAGAGCAATACTTTAATAAACAAATAAACAAACAGGGGAATAACGAATAAATATATATACATAAACAAACAGGGAAAACCAACACAGAGCTAAGCTAAACAGACAAGAACAAAACAAGGTAAGGGAATATATACAAAGGATAAATACGTAAATGTATACAAAATAAACAAAGAAACAAACAGGCAAGAAACGTGACTAGAAATATACAAGAAATAAAGGGAACTACACAGCAAAATCGTCAGTGTTAAATTAACTCCCATAGTGTTAAATTTAACACTATTGCAGTGTTTATATAGTTCTCACCGGTTCGGAGTTAAAGTTACACTTTGAATAGTGTTAAATTTTAACTCCATTCATAGTGTTAATTTCTGACACTCACAGTGTTGTTTTACGACACTCCAATGTGTATTTTTAACACTAAATTGTGTTAATCTTTTTCACTTTTAGTGTTAATTTCTGACACTCACAGTGTTGTTTTACGACACTCCAATGTGTATTTTTAACACTAAATTGTGTTAATCTTTTTCACTTTTAGTGTTAATTTCTGACACTCACAGTGTTGTTTTACGACACTCCAATGTGTATTTTTAACACTAAATTGTGTTAATCTTTTTCACTTTTAGTGTTAATTTCTGACACTCACAGTGTTGTTTTACGACACTCCAATGTGTATTTTTAACACAAAATTGTGTTAAAGAATAACACAATTTAGTGTTAAAAATACACATTGGAGTGTCGTAAAACACTGAGTGTCAGAAATTAACACAAAAATTGAAAAAGAATCACTTAGTGTTAATTTAATTAATTAATTAATTTAGTTAATGAAGAAATCCTCTGTTTAATCCACTACACTTGAATGGGTGTTTTCACACTTAACTTATTTCCATTAACAGTGCATTTCTGACACTAAACTAAATTATTTCCTTTGTTTTGTAGTAGTTTTACAAAATTTGAAATTGTGTTTACCTCTATATTAAAGCTGTGCAATACCATCTTGAATGTTTTTACAAAATCTGAATTATTTTACTTATCTGCAAGGCCACAGAACATCAGTACTAACACTAACATGCAGCAAATCTCTTTACCATCTGTTTACACATATTACTATTTGTTGACTCACAAAGCACAATAGTATAGAAGAAAGAAAAAAAACCAAGCAAATCATTTTAAAATCTTTACTCAAAATTGTCCAAGCACCTTAACTTAAACATGAGCACAGTTACAAAGAAAACAGGGGTACAATATATAGGCTTTCATCTTCACCATAGGCACTTTGTATATCGAAGGGCTTATAATAAACAAGACTGTCTGCTTTGATCACATCTTTCTCATCACTTTCAAATACTTTGTAGGCATGAAAATGCTCACTGAAATGGTCAACCACCAGGTTGTCCACTAGGAAGTAGATAATACCTCTGAATAATACAACCTTCTGTATTCTGCAAAACACAGGCATTTCGTTTGCAATCTCATTGCAAATGATCAGTCCAACTTTGTACTCTGTCCCACTGATTTTGACCCAGTTAGTAGAATAAATGTCTTGTGGCACAACATCTTGAAGAACTCTGGAAAATAGGTCACCATTGTCTTCACTGTAAATATTAAATGATTTCAGGGGTCCATACTCAATATGGTTTAAAGGTGACGTCTCCCAATGATACCCTATGGACATCTGATGTTTCTTTGCAAGCGATTTAGTTATGTTCTTAAAATTTTTAAGCGTGTTTTTGAAAGCCCTGTGTTTTGCTTCAAATCTCATGCTCCAAATGTGTATTAGGGGCCCTATTTTTCTTATACAAGCTGGGTAGTGGATCATAAAATGATGTTTTGGAATCAAATTTCTTTCTGGATACAACTGTTTGAACAAGTCATGATGTTCCATTATTAAGTACTTCAAATGTACAGTCATGCCTTGGCTAAGAGATGGAGAAAATATGATGTTGATTATCTGCAGTAAAAGTAGTAGCAATGTCCAATTTTGGTTTCCTTCTGGCACAATGTCACCAAAAAGCAAAGGAATGTTTCTCACAAGACAAAGAGTCTGAATGGAATTGAGTCCTATATTATTCCCACTGCTGTCCAAGTTGATCCTTGTAGGACGATTCTTACGCTCCAAGTACCCATAATCAAAGGCATAAATTCTAGAACACAGATCAGCTTTTGACAAAACATTTTCTGAGAGATACTCCAAAAGTAACTTTATCTCATACTGAGCCACCCCTTCAAGAATGTCATGCATAATGTCCAAAGAAAAATTGTGGCAAACATGAAAGAACTGTAGGCTGTTAAGCGTTGAATTCTGCTTTAAACCACACACAGATAACTTCTGTGGGTCTGACTGTAACTCCTGGAAATGCCTTTCAAAAAGTTCTTTTCCACGCAGGATTATCTTGGGGTCATCCTCACTGTAAACATTTTGTGCGTCCTCTTTTTCAATCAAACACAAACGACAGAAATAACGTCCACTAAAAGATTCTGTAAAACCCAAAATAGAATGCATCCCCAAATTATCCCCAGTTACCTGACATACAGTTCCATGGACTTTTTCAGTGGAAAAAGGTAAATCAAGGCCATCACTCTCCAGTTTTTTGATGTCAGTAATCAGAGGATGTAGAATAGGATCAAAGCCATATTTTTTCACATCGTCAGCATGAAACAGTGCAACCAAATGAATGTTCATTACAGCAGAGTTAAACTTCGGTGGCAGATTTCTGAGAATAAAATAGAGGGCACCCACTTTGTGCACACCACGCTTTGAACCCAGAGGGTTAGCAGTTTCAAAGTCGTCGTAGTATAACTGAATTTGTAAAGACTTCTGTTTAGAGAACAATGGATGTGTCTTGAAATAACTTCCATCACAAAAATCTTCATATCGATCAGTTTTCGGTAAACAGGGCTCTCCAAGCAGCTTACAAATCTCAGAATTGCGGCACATAAATTTTATTGTTTCCAAAATTGGAATGTACACAAAAGTGTCTCTTACAGGGACTTGATCGTATGTGCCTGTACATTTATTTCGCCTTGTGTCAAATCGAACTCCTAAATCTATTTCTACTGGCTCTACTATGCCCCATTTCTCACTAAAATATCTCATTCTTTTAGTTTCAGTATTAAACTCATCAAATGGGTTTTCAAAATGATCAAGACTTTCTTTTAATGTAGATCTAACAGGATCATCTTTAGGTACAGCAGATAGTATTTCATGCTTCATTTGGGAGTGCAGCCCAGTAGCAAGTTCTTCCAAATCACTAACAATGGTTGAAACCACACTGTTTGCCACACCACTTCCTTGGAGTTTAGCAATAATTGAAGCACACGTATGTTTTGTTTTTTCTTTGTGAGTAGTCAATTCATTGTCCTCTAAACATACAGTCTCTAGGTTCGGTGTTACATTCATTTGTCCAACTTCTGTATCATCTTGAAGATTGTGAAAATTAGCTTGAAAGGACTCAGAGTTTGTATCACCACCACTTTGACCAAAATGAACACTACTTAAATGTTTTTTGAAACCTGAATAAGTTGAAAACTGACGCCTACAACAATCCTGTGCACAAACCAACTTAAACTTGGTGCTTGGGTAAAAACTGTGAACAATTCTTAAATGAGTTATTAAGGACTGGCAGGCCACATGAACAGCCTGACAAATGAAACATTTAAACATTTAACCTAGTTGAAAAGCTTTGCCCGAAACTCACGAACTCTTGGAGACTCGTTTGTTGTTGTGATGTCAATGCTGTAGACTGTTGTCTGCACAAATGTGTAGAAATGGACCAGGGAACCATCATAAGAAAGATTGAACACATAGTGAGACTTGAAGAGCTCATCAAAGGCACCCAAGGATCTGGTGGCTTGGCAGGGGATCAGCTGCTTGTCCACAATGATGTAGAATGTGTCGACCCTCTTCTGAGCCCGGCCAACAGCAAGGATGTAAGGTTGTTTGCCCTCTCTTCCTCGCAGATGTTCATCAATGCTGCAGCATGACTGAAAAACAGAACATGAACACCTTAGGGTTAGTTCTGCTAATTACCCACACTCTTGGTCTGCTGCTTAAAACAGAACTCCGGTGTAAAATGGACTTCAGGTGTAGTAAAACAATTACAAATACTAACCTTTGTTGAATAGCAAACCTTCGTTTGCCCCTTGCATTTCGAAATACAGCATTTTATGCTTTAGAATGGGCACGACGTGGCATATTTTGGCCCTTGCAGAGAAATTTTTTCTTCCACCACTAATGGGAACCGTTTGCAAAATTAATTAGTGGACATGCATGAATTCCACCCGTAACTGATAATGGCAGGTGATTGGTGATATGAGAATGAAAAGCACCAAGAAATGACAAACATAGCTTAAAAAGTTTTACTATTCATGCTCGATCGTTGACTTGCCATGACTTAACCTTAAGATGGCGGCACCCAGAGAATTAGCTTAGTGCTACGCAAAGTAGATGTCTTTTTTTTTTTAAAATAAACTTCCTGTGTATAATTTCTGAAAGTAAGTTCTTTTTTTAAACTTACATAGCCCTTTGGAGAAAAAGGATCTTTCAGTGAAGGAAAGAGCGTAATGATCCCCAGGGCATACTTCTCCTTCTGTTTACGGGATGGAATCCTCCTTTAAAGCAAAATTAATGTTTAAGAAAACATGTCCTACTACAGGCTACAGGGCTCTAATTAAATGTCATCCATTTAAATAAAATCATTACATTTACGGATCATATAAAACACTTCAGTCTAAAAATGTTTTAAGAGTTTAAGACGCACTTACCCATGCATCTCAGTCATGTGGCTAGCCAATATGTTGACAAGCTGTCTCCGGGTTCGATGATTCAGGGATTTATCTGCCTTGTACTCTTCAAGGACATCCTGACCTCCAGGTTTTATAACCAAGGCATTTTCTACCACCTATTCAATTTACACAAGAAAAAAAATTCACTGTACAATTCAGAAATAAATGACAATCATGGAATTTGCTGCAATGAGCAACTTGACAGTGACTTCTAGAGCAAACAAAATCCATGTGCTGTAACTGGTTTGTGTACTTCTGCCGGTAATTTACTGTATTATTCCCTGTTTATGGCTTTTTCTTTTCAGTTTGGTCCCACACACATCCACCCAAAGTTTACTGATGGTGTTGAGCAATTGATTATACAATTTGCAAAAGTACCTCTTTTGCAGCCTTAGCCTCAGAAAACACTGTGGTTGGTGGGCTCCCATCTCTGAAGTTATGAACAGGTCTGTTTCTGGAGCGTTGACTGAAGAGATCATTGTCACTTGAAGGTGACAAGGTATCCGTGAGGGAAGATGATGCTGATTGATCTAAAAGATTTTTTTAGATAACTGAATATTAAAAAGGAAGACAAAATGCATCCAACAGAGTTGTAGTGGTATTCAGATTTATGTGTCACACTGTGGTTTAAAAAGTTGCATAAAAAGGAAAAAAAAAAGTAAATAATCCCCTTTGACTTTAGTGACAAAGTCACAAAGTGACTGAAATTGCAATGAGAGGATTTCATATATTCACTCTAAACTTAAAAGTGATAAAAAAAAAAAAATTAAAAATCGTCATTTTTGTATGAACATTAATTTACATTTAAAATACAGTATACCATATATACACTTTTGGCCATGCGGAGTGAAAAAAAAAAATACATTTACAAGTTACTTTTTTTGTTGCTTCGACATACTAGTGCAAACCTTAATATCCAAATACTGTACTTCAATACCCAGCACATCTGTGACCTGCTAGAAATGTGTTAATTTGGGGTGGCAAAGCCACAAACAGATCATTTTTTTAACAGTGATTATTTAAAAAAATATATATACTCAACATTGACCGAGCAAGCTGTGGCCTTGTATAGCAAGAATGGAACATTTACAACCAAATATTAATTTGCGAACTTATGTTTAATGGATGATCTGTCTTTTGCTAATTACACTGACTACAATGGAATTTGCAACAAAGCCTACCTTCATCAGACTCGCCGTCGCATACTGTCAGACATAAGTCAGGATTGGCCTCCATCAGTTCAAGAAGGATGTCTTCCTCCACGGCTGTGTTACTTTCATCAAAAATGTACAATTCGGATGCACTGGGAATCCCAAACTTGTTTTTGACTATAGGAAGAACAACAAGAGCAGGTTCAAAACTAAACATAAGTATACAGACAAACCAATGCAATTTGAACAGTGAAAGCTCCAGTCACAAAATGGCCCATCCTATGAATTGGAAGTTTAAAATATAAAGCCAAAGTTCCAAAGGAAAAAAATAAATACATTCGGAAACGGAACATCGTCAAAATAAACAGCAAGCCCATCTTCAATTCACATTTTCAATGTTTTGTAATTTAGATATAAATACATTCAAACTAAAATAAACTTGCAGCAATCAGTAGGGGTGAGACAAGATCTTGGGGCATGAGACTTACGGTCAGCGTACTAGCAGCGGTGGTCTACTTGAGTGAGCCATCACACACACACACACACACACACACACACACACACACATAAAAACACACACAGGAGTGCACCTTCTGTCATAGGTTGGCAGTTCTGTACATAACTTCTACTATTGGCATTCTGACAGTAGTTCTAAGGTCTGAAGTGAGAAGTTTTGGGTTTATGGTAAAACCGACTGCAGTACTTGCATAATGTTATCTATTTAGTGTATATGGTTAATCATACATGATTTATAATCAGAGAACCAATTGATTGACATCCAGTACAAGATGATTACTTACAAAATTCCCCTGCAGGTTTGCATTTTGGGAGTTTCAGTCAAATAAAATAATTTTAACCATATATTTCGATTTTGAAATTAATATATTATAGTGTAAATCTAATGTTGTCTCGTGAACCCAATATTGTGTCTCGTTTTGTGAGATGAGCGTCTCATCACACCCCTAGAAAGAGGCTTCATGTCTTCTTGTAACGCTGGCAGTGCCATTATCAATTGTGATTTAGAGAATTAAATGCTACTAACAATGATAATAGCATAAACTAAATTTTAATTATTATTAGTGTGAAATATTTTTTTTTTACCTGCTTCAGTCCATACTGTGTGTATGTAGTCAGTTACCGAAGCATTGGTCTTTGTGCAACTGTCAAAAATACTGTTCAGATATATTTCTGAACAAACACAATAGACGATGCCAAAATTATCAAATATTATTGAAGTTATGTCTATTTATTGTAAAATAATTCAATTATGTAATATTTATGAAAGGCCTAGTTATTGATGACATTCCTAGACGAAACTAAACAGGAAAAACAAAACTAGACACAGGAAATTTTGCAATAATTGAAACCTTGTGTTACACAGGCTACTTACCTTCACTGATAAAATCCAAATAGGTGAAATCAGAGGGCAATCGGATATACTTCTTGGTACCATGGTATCTCACCTTCAGCAACATAATGGCATGTCTCAGAACCTACACACAACAGAGAAAATCTAACTTTTAGCCAAATGTTTTTCAGCCAAACAATTTTGGGCTCTGCTTATACCCCCACAACAAGTTGGTCACAATTACAATAAATTGCTTGTGCTCCTTAGCTAACAATTAGACCTATAACCTTATAACGTCACAATCTGCTAAATAATCCGCTGTCTACTGGATATTACTTTAAAAAAATATGTTTTAAGACTACTTTCCAATAAAATAAGCATGTACCAATATTGCATTTCACTTACGATTAAATTTACATTTTTATGCAGATTAACCAATTTCAAATCATGGATTTACTCAATCTGACTGAAATAGCTGTTGTAAAAACATTACTGTGTCATGCATTTCTCTTATACGGGTATCTGCAGCATGGAAAAGCTAAATTACAGATTTTAAGACTTTAATACCACTTAGACAAAATTAAGACAACTTTCACAATAATAAAATGGCAAAAGTACACAAAACCTGTCAGTCTATAGTTACACATTTCACTATTAAACTTATGTATGCAAAATCATCTCTAATAAACTGCAACCTCATTATCCTAACTGGACGACCATAAACAAATGCCCCCATATTACCTCCTCAATTATGAGTTTAAGGATGTAGTTAACGTTAACCTCTTAAGCTCCAAGCCTATTTTTACCACTTTCCGCCTGAAATTGCATACTCAAATTTGAAGGCTTATCACTCTAATATTAATTAATTCAGAGTCAAATCTATGAATTAATATTACTTAGAAGCCTTTACACAATTGATTTAAGACACTTTAATTATTCAATTGAACATGTAATGACCAAAATATAGTAAAAAACAGGAACATTTTTAGGCGCTTTTCAGATTTTCTATTTTATTTTTTTATATAAAATGAAATATTTATATGGATAAAGTGTTTTGGCAACTCGTTTTGCAGTAATAAGGCTGTTTTTGTGTTGTCTACTCATATACAAACAGAAATCCGCACTGTCTCTTTAACACAGCTCTTTCTGCCGAGTGGGAACTCTGAGAGTCAGAGCTCTGTGGCCGAGCAGCCCCCACCCTCCCTTTCAGCTGGCAGAACTCGGCACCTGACAGAGCTCATTTGCATACCGTCTTGTCTGTGAGGTTCTGCTGATTCATTAGATATGCGTGGATTCGTGGAGCGACCAATAATCCGTTTTTAATAAATCCTTAAAGTTGATATTTTTTTTCTACCTCAAATTATTTCAAGCAGGATATATGTGAGAATTACTGGTGACTGGATTGATGGATTTTCTTAAGTTTGGAGGCATTTTGAAGGTAAGAGTGTGGGGGAAGCGCTCGAGGGGGTTTGGCGTGTGTCTCGAGTGTCCTGTGGTAAACACAAAGCGAAACACAAGCAGATTTAAACTCTAAACAGTGTAACACACTATTTTTGTTCTAATTTAAGAACCGTACATCCTACAGTAAAAAGGAGCACAGTTCCGTAATCCGGAGGGGCAGACGGTTCGAATGGCCGCATTCGATCAAATATGGACGTACGAAAAACGCAAATATGAAAATAATATTTCATAACTTTCATAAACTAGGCATATTTCGCCCTAAACGTTTACTTTCTGAAAGGAGATACAGCTAAATAGGCTAGATAACTGAAAAGCAGAAATTCTAAGCTTTAAAATTGCATATTGGGTGTCTATATTAAACCTATAAGTATTCATAAACAGACATTAAATATCATATTTTTCTGGCCCGCCGGCGGGCCAGGGCGTGTTTTTAAGGAGCTTATAAGGAGGGTATGCTGGTGTTGTGCCGAATTCAGCAGCTCGACAGGAATAGTACCCCCTCTCGAAAACGCGAACGCACATCTTGTTGGCTTTATCTTTACTTAGAAAATGTAAATACCCAAGATACTGTTCTAAGATACGCTGACTCGTAAGAAATTATAAAAAATAAACTATTTACCTGCAGCCTCTCCTGGGGCTGCTTCTTCTGGGCGGGGGTGCTAAATTCGGCACAACACCGTCGCCGCGTGCTCAGAGCAAGTATTGAGCTAATACACGCACCTGCAATTAGCTCCCCTCAGAGGCACGACCTGTGCAAATGGTTCCGCTTAGTTTCGTCTGTCGTATATTAAACTTAACTGAATACAACGTGGAAATTTCGAAATACGAAACGCAAAAAAATTATGTAGTAGTTAGCTAAGCTTCTTGTGGTATTGTAAGACACTTGGGAGAAGAATACAAGACAAATTAAGGCCCTTTTTAAAAACAAAACACCAATTTATTAAAGATGCCTGGCCACCCTAACATCCTACAGCATGATGCAAGCTAATATCACCTTAAAATGGTGCCGCAGTCACATAACTCAGGTAACTTACCTACTGCCTCCAGTTACGTTCTCCACAGAGTTAAGCAGAAAGTTCCAGAACTAAGCTGGGTAGCTAGTTAACATAGAACAGCTAACGTTAGCTTACTAGCTAGCTAATAACTCCAGCCTCGCTTTTTCTGCCTCATTTGTTCACTCATAAAGTCACCACATTCTGAATTTAAAGCAAAAATATTATAACGTTATATATTATGAGAATTATCAGACGAAAGACAAAAAGAGGGAAAGACATCACAGACTGTGCCTCACGGATTACTGTTAATATTCGCTAGCTCCAGGCTAGCTAGCTAGTTAGTTAGCTAACTTACCTAACGCTAGCATTTGAAGCTAAACACGAATAAAACTAGTATCTACCAACAATTTCAACTTGTTTACGGTCACTTAACGTTAATACAGTTTTATATCGCGATTGATGGCATGTATAAGTAAATAAATTAGGTTCCTACCTTTCGAACTTGCAGATAGGTCTTCCACCTGCCACACAGCCTCCGAGAAAATGGGCGCGATAAAACCGGATGTAGGAATAACTCAGGAAAAAGTGTAGGCAGTCAACTCGTTTATGGAGCACCGCCCCCAGAGCTTTTTCAACACTGCTGGTGTTCAAACAACACCAAAATTAACACCCGTCAACACAAAATAATTTACACTGGAAAAGTAACACAATTTCACACTACAGATTTTGCTGTGTAGAAATAAACAAGAAACTAATAGAGCGTAACGAAACCGTGAACAAACAATAGCAAACATGGCGAGACAAACGACAGAGGAAGGTGCAAAGACCGACGGAGGACAAGGTGGCAGAGAAGGGCTATTTATAGTAACATGAAACACTGAACACCTGGGGAAACAGGTAACGAGGGGCGGAGCTACAAATAACACACATGTGATGGAAAAGTACTAGAGAAACACACTAGGAAACGGGGAAAACACAGGAAAACATAGCGAGGGCGTAACAGTAAGACTTCAGTTTAGTGAAGAGCCTGCGCTCTACTGGTTTCCATTTACACCCCGAAGAAACATATATATATATATATATATATATAAATCCCCACTCACCAGCACTAATGATCCACATGCACAAGAAGAAGACGCTCCACACGAGGAGCTTCTTCTTCATTTTTATTGATCTGTGTGTGAAAATATAACAGTGTTATTATATCATAACTGTGGAGAAACATTAGGACCCTATCGTACACTCTGCACTAGACACGCTGCCAATAAAAATATCAGGGAATTTTAAAAAAGCGACAAAAAAGTAAAGAGTGAAAGGAAGAGAAAGAAACGTACCAAACAGACGTGTGATCTTCAGCATGTCCTCTCTGATCTGCTGAATAATGTCAGATCTCTGGTGCTTTCTGAAAGTGTTCGAGTCATTCAGCAAATGAATCCTCACAGCATACGATGCACAGAGATGCAGATCAATAAAGTAATCAAGTAATATAATACAGGAAATTGACAAATCCTGCACCTAACAGCTGGGGTTATGCATAGGGCTCAGCCAGGATCTACTACTCACTCAACTAACAACAATAGCAAGACCACCACAATCTGATACTGGCTCGACAAGAATCCAGAAGCACAACCTAACACTATGTTCATGGTCCATTGCCTCAACTGCCAAGTAACAGACCTACCAAAAAATAACCTATGAACAAACAGAATCCCTCCTTAATCTAAGCTCACTTCCTTCAACTATGGCAACAACACACTTACCTAAGCACAATCACACACAATAAATCACATTATAAGTTGCGTGAACAGAACACAGCAACCACTACCATCTGATACTGGCTCGACAAGAATCCAGAAGCATAGCGAACTATGTTCATGGTCCGTGCCTCAACTGCCAAGTACTCAGACGTCTACAAAAACTCATGAGACAAATTATTACAAGAGCAGGACCACACCAATCCCCTTCATCCAAACTCTAACACAAACTTCAGTGCAAGCTCTTCTCAGGGGTCATCAGGCAGGCACCTTCCTTCGTCAGTGTTTCGCTGAATTAGGCCCACGACACCTCCAGAAGGCTCAACAGTGAAGTCTGGCGTCCCAGACCCACCCCCCTCCAAGCTTGCTGTAGAAGCACAAACTCACTCCCTTCCCCACACAGCCTCAGCCCTTCTGAACCACAACCACTGACTAGATCTTTCAGCTACATCTGACAACTCCTTCACTACAGTCCTTAGCACACGACCTCTAATTCCGAATTCAGACAGCAGTCTTGTGGCAGACTTCGCAACAAAGCCTCTAGTACCTACCTCTACCGGTCTAATATACGCTTGCCACCCACGCTCTCTCACCTCAGCCACCAAGTCTGTATACTTCAGCCTTTTCCTTTCATAAGCTCCATCTACCTCGTCTTCAAACGGAACAGTCAGCTCTATAAAATACACTATCCGCTTACTTTCAGAGTACAACACTACATCCGGCCTCAAGGTTGTAACCAGAATGCACTCTGGGATCTGTAGTTTACTACCTACATCCACTAATAACTTCCAATCTCGTGCATTGGCCCACTTACCAGCAGTTTTCAAGCACTGTGCTGTTTCTCCACTATGCTGCCCCTCACGCACAAACGTGATTACCCTACTGCAACCTACCACGGGCATGTTATTAACTTCTAACCGTTTCTTATCAAGTGCACCTGCAAGAGATCTAAGTACCTGATTATGCCTCCATGTGTAGCGCCCCTGGGACAGACTCACCTTACATGCCGACAAAATGTGCTTCAGCGTGCCACTTCCTGCACATAGCTTACAACTTGGATCCTCACCCACCCACTGAGCAAGGTTTTGTGGCGTTGGCAGAACATCATATGTAGCTCCCAAAAGAAACTTTATACGGCCTGTATCCAATCCCCATAACTCTCGCCAGGTGATTCTCCGCTTCTCTACACTTTCCCATCTCATCCACTGCCCCTGTTTACTCTGCCCTGCTGCTTTTGCCCTCCTTGCTTCCTCCTCCTGCTCATGAATAAACCCTGTAACCATACGCCTTTTCTCAGGTGATGTGGCCTTGCCGAATGCTTTCCAAGAATCACCTAAACCTAATCCTGCCCTCCCATTTTGCACCTGCCCCACAACATCCCTGTGCTCCAGTGCCCTCCTTGCGGCTTGAGTAGCTTCTCGAGCATTCCACTTTCTCCCAGACCTAGTCACTGGTGCTGTTGCTTTAACCAGCCCGTCTTTTGACCCTAACAACTGCATTTCACGTCCTACCTTAGCACATTTGAACTCCTCAACCAAGCTCGTCAACGGCAGTTCCAGCATCCCTCTCCCACACCACGCCACACTACTAAGGCAACGCGGCACCCCCAACCATGTCCTTATAGCCTTGCTCATAACCCTTTCTAACCTCTCAACCTCAGAAATCGGAATATCATAAACTGTAAGTGGCCACCTTAGACGAGGCAACAAACCAAACTGCAGACACCACAATTTTAATTTACCTGGCAGAAAAGACTTATCAATTCTATTAATGGCCTCCACCATTTCTGTCCTCAACCCTTCCACCTGCTCTTTATCATTCAGTGCTGCAGTATACCACCTACCTAAACTCTTAACTGACTTTTCCAATATAGATGGTATGACTTCTCCCTCCATCATAAACCTTTCTTGTATCAATTTCCCTTTAACGATTGATACACTCCTAGACTTGCTCGGTTTAACTTTCATCCTAGCCAGCCTAAGATTGTCATTTAACTTCCCTAGCAGTCGCCGGGTACATGGCACCGTGGTCGTTAATGTTGTCATATCGTCCATAAACGCCCTAACTGGTGGGAGCCGGGTGCCATCATGCAGCCTCTCCCCGCCTACGACCCACTTAGAAGCCCTAATAATCACCTCCATTGCCATCGTAAACGCTAGCGGTGAAATTGTACAACCTGCCATTATACCTATTTCCAGTCGTTGCCAAGATGTGACACACTCCCCTACACTAAAGCAAAACTGTATGTCTTCAAAATAGGCTTTAACTAACCTTGAAATCTCTTCTGGAACCCTAAAAAAATTGAATGCCTTCCACAACAATGCATGCGGTACCGAACCAAAAGCATTAGCCAGATCTAAAAACACCACATGTAGATCCTTTTTCTCGGCTCTTGCTGTTTGAATCTGATGCCAAATCATACTATTATGCTCTATGCAACCAGAAAAACCTGCAATTCCTGCCTTTTGTACAGACGTATCAATTAAATTATTTCTTTTCAGGTACGTTGCTAGTCTACGTGCAACCACACTAAAGAAGATCTTACCCTCCACATTCAACAAACTTATGGGACGGAACTGATCAATAGCCACAGAATCCTTTTCTTTTGGGATAAGAACACCACCTGCTCTGCGCCACTCCTTTGGAATAATCCCCTTCTTCCACACTATAGCCATTAGTTTCCATAGAAACTTCAAAACATCTGGTGCACTTTTATATAATCTATATGGAACCCCATTTGGCCCTGGGGCAGAACCTGCCTTTGCAGCCTTCACCACCTCCTGAACCTCACTCCACCTAGGGGGGTTAACATCCACTCTATATCACCTAACGGCGGCATGTCTGCTGGTAGGTCCAGGTCGCTAGACCTTTCCTTCTCTGTGTAAACACTCTTAAAGTGCTCCTCCAACTCCCTCTTTCCGACCTTTAGATTTCCTGATTTCTCCTTACTAAACAGACTCTTAACAAACCTAAATGGATCTCTAAAGAACTCTTTCCTAGCACGCTCCTTCTTCTTCCTCCTTTTCCTCATAGCCTCTGCTCTCCGCAATTTTACCAACTTACTTCTCAACTCCTCCTGCAATAACTCAATGCCCTCTCTTTCTGCCTCATTCCCCTTCTTCCACTTCTTTCTGAGTAACCTTGATTCCTTAACCAGTTTTTCTATTTCTACCTGCCGCCTTGATTTAACTACATCTTGACACTTTACGTTCCTCTGCACAACACCAAATCTTGCCATTCCATAATCATAAATGACTTTACCTAGCCTGTTCAATTTACTCTCTGCTGTTCCCTTCAAACCCTCAAGCATACCTTTCAAATCATCATTAATACTCCTCCATGCAATCTTGTCTCCTGTGCCTGGCCATTTAACTTTGGATCTTTGACCGATTCCTTTCTCCCTACCCATCTGCTTTCCCTTAGCCTTTGACCTATCAACACCTCCTTCATCCTCCACTCCTTCTGTGCTTAAGTTAGCCTCCCTAGTATCAAAGGTATTGATATCCTGCGGACTGTGGCACGTAACCTGCCGCTGGACTTCAGCCGACTGACTCAAACAATTCTGTTCAAAGTATTGTTCAATGCGGGGCCCCTGCACTCCTTCACTCAAGCACCTCATCTTTCCTTGGTGTATCCTCAGCCCTCTCACTGATGTGACCTTGCTCCACCCACACACACAGGTCAGCAACTCCTTTCCACTTACCATCCCACCTGCCTCTATGCTTAACCCACTTCTCGTAGTCATGTCCGTTCCAGAGTCCGTAACCATGTTATCCGCCTGTGAGTCATCTTCCACCCCTGCTCTCGCTGACTCCTGGGGTATTGCTTTTTTCTTTCTCAATGTAGCTTGCTTGGTTGCACACACATGGTTAACCATGGTGGCTGCTACCATGGATTGCCAGCCCATGGCAGCACCGTTAGGGTCTATTCCCTCTTATCAGCTGTCTTTCCATGCTGTCACAGGGTCTTTCCTCTGTTGTCAACTGTTCTCTTCACAGCAGTCACTAGCTTAACTAGATATCAAGTAATATAATACAGGAAATTGACAAATCCTGCACCTAACAGCTGGGGTTATGCATAGGGCTCAGCCAGGATCTACTACTCACTCAACTAACAACAATAGCAAGACCACCACAATCTGATACTGGCTCGACAAGAATCCAGAAGCACAGCCTAACACTATGTTCATGGTCCATTGCCTCAACTGCCAAGTAACAGACCTACCAAAAAATAACCTATGAGCAAACAGAATCCCTCCTTAATCTAAGCTCACTTCCTTCAACTATGGCAACAACACACTTACCTAAGCACAATCACACACAATAAATCACATTATAAGTTGCGTGAGCAGAACACAGCAACCACTACCATCTGATACTGGCTCGACAAGAATCCAGAAGCATAGCGAACTATGTTCATGGTCCGTGCCTCAACTGCCAAGTACTCAGACGTCTACAAAAACTCATGAGACAAATTATTACAAGAGCAGGACCACACCAATCCCCTTCATCCAAACTCTAACACAAACTTCAGTGCAAGTGCAATATGATATTATAATTCATCAGATCTGTCCGGCTAATAATAACATTCAGAGAAAAGCATAAAAACATGATTTAGATGTTTTAGAGATGATTTTGAATGTCAGCCCTGATGCTGTCAGTCTGCTCTGGACTCTAATTCACCCAGAGACTCCATTTCCCAGCATTCCCTCTCTCTGAACTACAATGAGTCACCGGTTACTGCAGCTATTGCTCTGTTCCAGGACTCTTTAGTATAAATAGATTTAGTGTTTGTTGACTGCAGTGCTGAGTGTTGAATCTCTTCTGCAGCTCTGTTCTCTGATTGGTTGGTTGTTAGTCTGTTAATTATCTCCTCCTGTTAATAAACTGTGCAGACCTGATCAGCGTCTCTCTCCTGATCCTGGTGTTCATTACATTTAAATGATTTAGATTATTTAAAAATAATTTATATGATGTTGAGATGTTTTTGAAATGTTTCTGAGATGATTGGGGTGATGTTGAGATAATTGAGATGATTGTTGAAATGATTTTGAAATGATTGAGATTATTTTTAGATGATTCTGAGATAATTCAGATGATTTTGAGACGATTGAGATGATTGTTGAAATGATCAAAATGATTTTGAGATGATTTAGAGATGATTGAGATTATTTTTAAATGATTGAGATGATTTTGAGATAATTCAGATGATTTTGAGATGATGGGTGTAATTTTGAAATGATTGATGTGATTTTAAGATGATTTTGAGATAATTCAGATGATGTTGAAATGATTGAGATGATTTTGTGATGATTCAGATGATTTTAAAATAATTCAGATGATTTTGAGATGATTGTTAAAATGATTGAAACGATTTTGAGATAATTCAGATGATTTTGAGATAATTCAGATGATTTTGAGATGATTGTTAAAATGATTGAAACGATTTTGAGATAATTCAGATGATTTTGAGATGATTGTTAAAATGATTGAAACGATTTTGAGATAATTCAGATGATTTTGAGATAATTCAGATGATTTTGAGATAATTCAGATGATTTTGAGATAATTCAGATGATTTTGAGATGGTTGAGATGATTTGGATGAGGTTGATGTGATTCTAATATGATTTCCAGATGATTTTGAAATGGTTTATATACATTTGAGATTATTTAGATGATTTAGAGATGATTTTAAGATAATTGAGATGATTGAGGTGATTTTGTAATTATTTTGTGTGGTATTACTGTGTGGCTGTGTGTTAATGGCGACAGTTGTTACAAGTATTGGAGATTAGTGTGTGTGTGTATGTGTGTGTGTGTGTGGTGTGTGTGTGTGTGTGTGTGTGTGTGTGTGTGTGTGTAGTGTGTGTGTGTGTGTGTGTGTAGTGTGTGTTTATGAACACTTTATGGTGCTGTTGGTCTAGTTAATGGGATTAAGCATCTGTAGACCACCAGATATATATTATTATAAATGATCTAATCCAGTGTTTTTCAGTCTGTGGGCCGGAGAGCTACAGAGATACTGCAAAGGGGCCGTAGACAAAAAAATATATTTTTATATATTTTTGATGTAAAAAATATTTTAAATATAGAAATAGTTCAGCAAATGTAATTTAAGATGAGATTGAGCTTGCTGGTTGGTTTGGAGTAGGACAGTCACAGCAGAGATAGCTAGTAGATTTAGAAGATATAGTTATATATGTAGTTTTATATAAAGAATAGATATTTAAAACAGTCTGAACAATAAACCTGCAGCAGTATCTCTAACCCAGAGAACAGAGGAAAGCAGAATAAATCCAAATAAAGGAATACAGCAGTGAGTTTCTGTAGAAACAGGATTCATATGTAGAGTTTAGATTTTCTGAATTCCCACTGCTTTCAAAAGGATGGGAACCCCTGAAATATGGTAATATAGTGATTATCGTAACTTTAACAAAGAAAACACTCAATACTTTTCTTTTTTTATGTTTTGTTGCATAAAAAAAACTTCACCAGCCAATGAAACAGTGTCTAAGCCCCGCCCACTGCACTGGAAAACACAGCAACTCAAGATATCAATGCATGACAGCATTAGAGCCAACGAGACAAACTACTTTTTGTAGTTTTAGCACACTTTTAATAATGTTTATTTTATATTTATTGATGGTTTGTGAAATTAAAAAGGTAAATATCAAATAAAAGATTAAAACAAATGCCAAACAATTCAATGAACATAAAACATTGGATTTAATTTTAAATATAGAGTTCATGTTACAATGTAAATATATTAAAAAAAAACACATTCTTATATTCTTATATTTTCCCATCACTGGAATATAATGTCTGAAAGGGTTCCATAAGTGGGTCATTACACTACATATAAGTTTGCAATCAATTCTAAGCATTATTTCAGGGGTTCCAAACTTTTTTTCAACTCATATATTCAATTATTTTTTAGCAATATAGTCAATATAGTGTGTTTCATGTTAATATGTTGTGTTGTCGGTAAATGAGTCAGATAACAATTATTCCTTACAGATTTTCAGATTTTATTTAACAAAATCTCTTAAATACACATTAGCACAAAGGTTTAATAATAGAAATTAGATTAGAATTAGAATAGAATAGAAAAAGGGAGGATCTTACAAAAAATCAACCTTCTGTAGGAACTGTTAATGGTGCCAAACAATATATATAAAAACAAACATTTTAGCCTTTCACAATAATGTTAGCATCCTTTAGCATTAGCTTAAGATATACAGTCATGTACCTTATAGAAAACTATAAATAACACACTCCCAAAGTTTTACTCCAAACATTTTACACAGTGATGCACCACATCTTTAACTGAGGAAAACCTGTTAAACATTAAATAGGTGCTGTATACTGATTATCCTGATCACTTTGTGTGTCTTTTGTTTTAATATGTCATATGTTTTTATGCACAGATTAACTAAAAATAATAACTTTTAGGCTTTTAGATTCTGTATAATATAGTGGAGTAAAACCAAGATACTTCAGTTTGAAATGTGTTGAGTTTATGTAACAGTGCAGTAATCCAAATAGAGGGTAAGAATTACCTCAGGAGTGCTGCTACGTTTATTTTACGTTTTATTTCCTTAATGGAGTAATGTCCACCAGGGTATAAAAAACTTGAAAAACAAAAGCAAAGACTGTAAAATAAAATACTTGTGTGCATATTACTCTTTTTTTTTTGGTGTGCTTTTCAGAGAGAGGGACTTTTATTTTGAGGAGAAACAACATGGCTGCTGCACTGCTGCAGTTTAAACAAAGGAGAACAAAAAGGCGGGAAAACGTGAAAAAAGGCGGGAAACAAACTAAAAGGAAAGGCGATCAAACCGCAAGTACTTGTTTTTATCGAATAATTCAAATACAGAAACTCAGGAAAGAGGAAAATGAGAATCTTCTTCAGACCAACTTTGAATTTTATACTCAGAAAATAATAAATGGAGGAAACAGAAAACAGACTTTCCTTCTATACCTGTCGAGTATCCCATTTTGGCGGGAAACTACCATATTTTACCCCTCTTTCCCGCTGTTTTCCTGTATTATATTATAATAAAAACAACATTCCTGTACTTCCCCTTGTGAAAAAGAAGTATACTTAAGTTATGTTATTTTGGAACCAATAATTTGTACTTAATTACTACTTATTTGTAATAAAAAGGATATAAATATATAAATTTGCACTAAATTCATACTAAGTATACTAGTTGTATGTCATTTTTGCCACTGTTTAATATAATTTAAGTAGGAATCCTCAAAATGAATGTGATGTTAAATCTATATTTTAATCACATTTTTTATAGATTTTTAATATTCAGCTCACACAAATATACTTAATAACATTAAATAGTGGTAGTTATTAAAATAACTATATACGACTAGTATACTCAATATGAATTTAGTGCAAATTTAAAGCATTTTAATTACAAATAAGTAGTAATTAAGTACAAATGATTGGTTCCAAAATAACATAACTTAAGTATACTTCTTTTTCACAAGGGTCTTTAAAATGAAATGCTACTAGTCTCGTGAGATCTGCCACCCAGGCTGCTGCAACAGCTCTGAAACAACTGGGCTTTAATATGCTTTAAAATGTTTACTTGTGGTAGTGTGGGGATAAGTGGTGAGGAGGTTACCAGAGGGTTAGGTCAGCCAGACGCCAGAAAGCTCAGAAGACGGGTAAGAATCCCTTTTCAAGTGTTTATAGTGCAAAAACACCCCATAAAACAGAAACCAAATTAAAACTAAAGCACACAAAACTCCACTGGTTGGAAATGAACAGGTAGAATGACTGCTCCCCCTCCGGACAACACTCTAAGTGACAAAGTGCTTCAGGTCCCACACAATCCAATGATGTTCGTTCGTAATGTGCTTAATATAAAGTACATAGGGGGTTCTTGGTGGATGGTGATGTGCTCAGGTGCCCTGACATCATCACATTACTGTAATCAATAACTTTACTATAGTTAATACTAATGCACACTAATGCAAATGCATTATGAATAGAGGTGTGAGACTATGGTATCATGGCATCATGACTTGACATAAAGTTTGCCCCACTGACCAAGAGCTCAGCTAAAGGGAATGTGTTGACATGTTACCGGCAGAGTGGAGGAAAGCAGCTGAGACACTTCTCTAAAATACTTCTCTGTTTTAACTGTCAGTTCTAACTGCTCATCAAGCAAACTGTACGAGTGAGACAGAGATGAACTGAGAGAAAACTTCTGATCAACAGCAGCCAGAAGCAGTTTTTGGGAAAGTGTCTAGGGTAGCTTCCTCCGGGAGCTTGAGGTGGGGTCTGTCTATATATGATCATGTCTGTGAAAGAAGTTCTGTTTTAATAAATTGTTAATTTGCTGAAGATCAAGTGTCCTATCTCTCACCCCTACCCCTTGTTTTAGGTATATTATATGTGGCGAGATTACCCTTATTTAAGCCCATCTACGCCACCCCTTATTGTATAAAATAAGATAATCCTTTATTAATCCCACAATGGGGAAATTTACCATGTTACAGCAGAGAAACATGTCAGGAAAAGGTATAAACAAATAATGATAAATCTATATATACAAAAAAACTATTGCAGGAAATATATTTAGAGCAAAGGGGAAACTCTGAACTCTGAACAGACACACAGATTCCTTTGTTTAGCAAAAAAAAAAGATTGACTTTATTAACAATTGGTCACACAACGTGGCTGACAATCAAACAAAAAAAAAAAAAAACAAGTTTAATGAATAAGAAGATATTTAACAAAAAAATAATAAAAGTATCTGCCCACAGACCAGAGAGTCTTATACCAGCATGGGAATAGAAAAGCTATTTAGTTCTACAATTTTCAGCAAAGACCAATACTTTAATAAATAACAAATAAACAAACAAACAAACAAACAGGGGAATAACGAATATATCTATGTACATAAACAAACAACAGGGAGAAACATAAAACAGATAATAACAAACAGGGCTAGGGATATATATACAAAGGATAAATACGTAAATATATACAAAATAAACAAAGAAACAAACAGGAAATAAACGTGACTAGAAATAACGTGAATGACAATAAACAAGAGCGAGTAAATATGAAACGTGGAGAAAGCAATAACGTGACAGACAACGGGGGAAGGTGTAAAGACCGACGGCTAAACATGGACTAAACTGTGCTATAAATAGGAACAAGAAACACTGAACACCTGGGGAAGGGGCGGAGCTACAAATTACACACAGGTGAAGGAAAAGTACTAGAGAAACACACTAGGAAACGGGGAAAACACAGGAAAACATAGCGAGGGCGTAACATCAAATCAGTGCACATTACACACCACTCAACAAATAGCCTTCATTACACACGCTGGATACCTGAAATAATAATCTCTGGACTGCAATACAGTATACTTTAATATTAAGAAAAAAAAGAAAAAAAAAAAGAAATGAAATTAAGTACTGGGAATCAGAGCAGCATTACCAGATCGGTACATATCACGTCATTAACTCACTTAAAATAAGCCTGATCAATTTTATAGTTTTAAAAGAATAAAGAAAACAGCAGCTAGCAGCAAGTCACAGGAATTCAGTTTAGCAGGCAGCAATTCTCCATAGAATGACCTCCAAAAGGTCAGCCAATCCCAGGTCACACCACCAAACTTACCTACAGCAGCTAATAGGCTACAGCTAACTAGGACCCCTAGTTGCCCATATAGTGCCTGTCTAAAAAAAAAACACCTAAAAGTCACAGGTTAACACTACACTCACCTGCTACATATACATAAAACAGTGTTGTTAGAAGGTGAAGAATTGGGAAGCCCTTTAAAAGCACCTGATACGTCATTAGGAGTGCTCAATAAAGTTCATTAACCTAACTGCTGCTGATTAACTAGTTAACCTTTTATTTGCAGAAATGAATTATTATTCTCCATTCATTAATTCTTAACTTTGTGATGAAAAGCTTAAATTAGCTTTTATTGTATTTTATTTTTCTCTTCCGCCTTAAATGCTGAAGCTCTCATCTGTTGGATGGCAGGATACTCCTCTATCCCATTATTACTCCTCTATCCCATTATTTCCCTTTGATCTACTTTAAGCCCTATCTAAGAGAGGTTGTTACCTTTAACTTCTATTATCTTTTGTTCTTCATTATTGTAAGTCGCTTTGGACAAAAGCGTCTGCCAAATGTAATGTAATGTAATGTAATGTAATCTGTTGCACCGTTTATGGTGGAACTGGAAAAATGTGTAAGGTAGCTAATTCTTCAGACAGACTACTAGCGATCTTTTTAATGCTTGTTATGAAGAATCTGGCCATAAAACATTGAAACTACACAATAAACTATGGTAATATAAAGTGCTAATCTTCACTTTTATTTTAATTTGTGGAAATTTGTGGGTTTCTTTGGTCTCCTGGTCTCTTGTTCTTCTTACCAGTGATTCTCATACCCCTCGGTTTAAAGTGTGAATCTGAAAAATCTCAGTATGAAGCACAAGTTATATTATGAACAGGTACAAGAGGAGGAACAACACTACGATCCACAGAGACGAGCAGGTAAATCCAGAACCACCTGTAGAGGAAAAATATGGAATGTAATGGAGTTTACTGTTGATGTATGGCTGTATAATAACAATACATTAGCATTAATGCAGTTATACACAAATATAAACATTTCTACATGAATAAATGCTGAAATCAGCAGCTTTAAATTGCTCCCATTGCTAATGCAGATGTGCCAGTGCACACACACACACTGCTAATAGATTGAGGATTGAGAGAAGATGTTCAGGTACCTCGTATTTCATGGATTTCCTCAATTGGTGATTTAGTGGGGGCTGAAAAAAACAGAAACGAATGCATATGAAGTATACTGTCAGCATATATTTCAGTATTTTCTTTATATTCCTTTTCTTTTATTTCTCTTCACACTCTACACTAATGTATGTACTTTGGGTAGACTCCGCCTATGACTGTCTATGGCTATGTATGGCTTAAGTGCTTCCAGATTTGTACCTTAACACCATATATAAACAGGTCCCCAAGAGTGGGGAGGGAAGAGATATACATTAACATTATACATTAACAGGGACGCATTATATTCAAATTACACATAAAAAAATGCAAAACAAATCAAATAATGCACATTGTAAATGTTTTGGTACCACTTTACTTGGATGGTCCATTTGATGATGCTCAACTGACGTTCAACTAGCATTCAACTGCATGTCTATTAAATGTAATTGAACTGAAAGGTGAAAGTAAATGTTTCTCTATTGAATAAAACCCTACATTCAACTCTAACTCTGATCTTAACATTTTAGCACTGGGTTTAGAGTTAGATTTATAGATTAGGTTAGGGTTAGGTGTAGGGTTATGTTCTATATTGGATCATTTACATTCAACAAGTGGTTAAGTTGCAGTTAATAGACTTTAAGTTGAATGTTAGTTGAGCCTTATTGAGGCCATCAAATGGACCATCCAAGTAAAGTGGTACCAATGTTTTGGACTCTTTTACATTATCTAAGTACATTAAGAACATTGTTTAAAATATAAGACTTTTTACTTTTTTACTTTTACTTTTTGTGCGTTATGCCTGTTTGCTTTGTATGTAAAGTGCCTTTCAGAATCTTGGAAAGCAACAAAATGTAATATAATAATAATAATAATAATAATAATAATAATAATAATAATAATAATAATAATAATAATAATAAAACAAAAAATATATATATTATTACTATTATTAAGTTGTAATGTTGTTAATTTCACTCTGTTAACTTTGGCTTTTGGGTATTTCATTCTAACAGTATTTTAAAAACACTAAAGATCCAGAGTTTCATAACTAACAATAGATGAGGAACACAAACCCATTGTAAAATGGTTTCTAAGTAGCAGTAAAACCTTCCATTAACATCTTTTATTGTACCAAAAAAAAAAAAGAAAAATTAGGCCATTGTTTAGTGGTAAGAGGTGCTTACGGTCCAGCTCATCATTATTGGCAACCCATCCTTGTTTGCAAAACCTGTGCGATATCTTCATAAATAAATGTAAATGTACCAAAGTTATGTCTTCACGATTTTGTAATTGGAGGTAAAAGTTATACAACAAAAAAAAACTTGTTTTTCAACTTGCATGTTGAAAGAAAAAGACAGAAGAAATGTGCAGCAATAAAGCCACGCTTTCACCCTTCTTGTAGCCATCTATCTAACTTAAACTATTCCTGTGTACTTTTGGATGTGTGCTTTGGGTCATTGTCTTGCTGGAGGACCCATGATCTTCGACTCACACTGGGCAGGACATTTCGCTCTAAAATCTCTCTTGATAATTCTCTGATAAATTTCATGATTCCTGTGATACGGCCAAGACTTCTGTGATAGCAGATACAGCAGAGCAACCCCACGGCATTATGGATGGATCCTCCACTATGCTTAACTGCTGGTAGGGTGTTCTGTTCCTTATAAGCTTCATTGCGTCGTCTGCAAACAATCTGTTGCTTTGCTGCTTTTTCATCTGTTTACAGAACTTTTTCCCAGGGGAATTGGGGAATGGTTTCTTCCTTGGCCTTCGCCCATAAAGCTCTGCTTGGTTTAGTGTGCAGCTTATGGTACTTTGGATGTTTTGACGTGGTGTTTTTTCCACCATTTGCATCCATATTCGAAGACTTCTCTTGTCAATTTTCCCTTTTTTCCCCAAATCCAGGAGGTTCTTGACAGTTCCACGCTTGGCAAACTCACTAATAAGATTGCGCACTGCTGAAACTGGGGTACCGAGTCTTTTTTTTAGCCTGGTATTAGCTTAACATTACAAGTTAATACATTTTTTAGGGGATATTCCACAATATGTACTGATGTATATAAATTCATGGGTGCCAGTAATGATGAGCATTAGTAGATGAGACAATACAAGTTTACTGTAGACATTTTCTCTCCATTTTCCACAAAGTAAACTAAACAATAATAATATATATATAATAATATAAAAATTATTGTCTCATTATTTATGATCAGCTGTAAAACGTTTCTGCTCCTACAAACAGCCACGGAAATAAACTTTTCAAACTTAATGATTTTGTTTAAAATAATAAAAAACAAATGTAGTGTTTAAACTGCGATTTTTACTCAAGTTACCTTCAACAGAGAGACAGATTCTCTGGAGTAATGTCTCCTTATTGCTGTTATTCCCAATTTCTGTGCATTGATAAGCTCCAGAATCATCAGATTTTATATTCTTCAACAGCAGAGAACAGTCTCCCCCCTGCAGATCCTCTTTAGAAACCTCCACACGCTCCTCATATCCAGAACCTGCTGCTGTGGACGTCCCGTCACTCTCAATCACAAATTCAGAATTAAAATGCCATCTAAATACTGGCTTCTGATTGGCTGACGTGCTGCAGGCACATGGTAGTCGTGCGGTGGAGCCGACGTGGGCGGAGATGTTTTTGCAGGATGGTGAATCTGAAATATCTAAGCAGGAGAATCAGATACAGTTTAATTAAACATAAACTTTTAGATAAATTAGTATTACAGTTAAAGATTGTTGGCACCTCTCTCCCCTCCCTTCAGGACTTGTACAGCTCCCGCCTCACACGGAAAGCCCTCCGTCTGGCAGGAGATCCCTCTCACCCACTACACAGCTTCTTCAGCCTGCTGCCATCAGGGAGGAGACTGCGGAGTCTCAGGGCGAGGACCAGCAGACTGCGAGACAGCCCCATCCATCAGGCTGTGAGGATGCTGAACTCTCTTCCTGCTCTACCCCCCATCCCAATCCTGCCCCCAGCACACACTCACTCAGCATCCTGACCCCCCCACTAATAAAGTACTGAAACTCTGCACTACAATGCACAAAGTACAGGTCCCTTCCAAACGGACTTGCACTACACAACACCTGCACTACTGATATACTTGCACTGTCAATACGCACTTTAATTCCACTTAATTAAACTGTGAACTTTAAGGACTTACGCACCCATTCACTTTACCAGCCTTAAGCTATATACCATATACCCTATCTGCACTACTGTTATATACTATTTATACTGTCATTCCATCTCAATCACCATCAATATTGCACTATTGTCTTACGTATGTTTATTGTGTCTTGCTGTATTGAACATATAGTGTCTCCCACTCTTATATTATAATTATATATCTATTTTTACTTATTTACTTATATTTATATATCTATTCCTCCCCCACACTACTGCACCTTGTTTTTGTCTCATGTATGTCTATTTGTGTCCCTGCTGTATTGTACTCATAGTGTCTCCCATTCTCCTTTATTATATCTATTATCTGTACTTGCTGTAAAATTGGGAAGAGAGTAACGTAATTTAAATTCTCTGTATGTCCTGTACATATGCAGTACTGACAATAAAACTACTTGACTTGACTTGAAATTAATCAACAAAATCATCAAAATATGAATATATATATAAATCCCCACTCACCTGCACAGGTGATCCACATGCACAAGAAGATGCTCCACACGAGGATCTTCTTCTTCATTTTTATTGATCTGTGTGTAAAAATATAACAGTGTTATTACATCATAACTGTGGAGAACTGATGGGCGTGGTGTTCTGGAAATGAGGTGTGTTCAGGTACATTTCTGGAGTTTTGCTTTTTATCTTGGTAACAGAAAACACAGGAGCTCCACTGACTGAATACAACCTAGACAACAGTCAACAGTCAGACGTTCATTGCTATCTCGGCAACACAGCAAAAATAGCAAAACTTTTCTCTTTTCACTCAGTAATGAAATATTGTAATGTTTGCATTGTGTTCCCTGTATGCTGTAAATATACTAACATATTTATGTACTTATTTAAAATATACTAAAAGTACATTAATATTTGTTTCAAATATTTGAAACAAAAATTTGTTTAGATATTTTTTAAAGTACAAGAAGTATATTTTAAATAAATATATTACTATGACATACACTTTTAGTTTAATGTAATTCAATATTCTTCTTAAATACTTATTTTCAAATATACTTTTGCATATTTTTTAGCAAAGTGTGTTAAAAACAACTGTTACTAAAAGTGGTTTACTTAAAGTACAATGTACCATGTAACTTTTTAGAAAATAAATATAGTAAATTACTACTACTAATTTACAATTTAAAGTATTTAAAAATTAAATTTGTAACACACTAAAAATTGTAGTACAGTATATTAAAATATATATTTTTATACCCAACAAAGAATATACTAGAAGTGTGCTACTTACAAAAGACAGGAACAAGAAGCATATATATTTGTACTCTTAGTGCATATACTCTAATATAATATACCTGGTGTATAATAAATAGTGGTGTAATAATCATACTAAAAGTACACTTTTAGTTTAATGTAATTCAATATACTTCTTAAATACTTATTTACAAAAATATACTTTTGTATATATATGTTGTGTTAAAAACAACTGTTACAGTATTTCACTTAAAGTACAATGTATCATGTTACTTTTTAGAGTAAATATAGTAAATGTAGTAAATTACTACTACTAATTTAAAATGTTAAGTATTTAAAAATTAAATTTAAAAATTAAAGTAGATTTGTAACACGCTAAAAATTGTAGTGCAGTATATTAAAATATATTTTTATACCCAACGAAGTACAATAAACTAGAAGTGTGCTACTTACAAAAGACAGGAACAAGAAGCATGTATATTTATACTTTAATGTAAATATAGATCACATATATTTAACATCAATTCTTACTACATATACTCTAATATACCTGGTGTATAATAAAGATTGATACAGTTGTAATACTCATTATTAAATATATTATTATTTTGCTGTAAGCATATTTAAAATATATATGGGGTTACATACATGAAGTAGTTTAAATGGTTAAATGTCACTTAATTAAAGTATATTTAAAATAGTTCCATTTTAGTACAGTTTAAGCACAATTTAAGTAAGACTTTTGTACTATGTTTATACTGTAATTTAAGTATAATAAGTACAAATAAAAGGTGTTGTATTTTATCACTCTTTAAATATACTGATTAATAATAATAATGTGGCTACTAGAACACTTTAGTGCACTATAGTATAATAATGCTCACTAGGGTTCCCTCTAAACAGGGATTAATAAAGTAGTAGATTGTTCTTTTTTAGAAATTGCTAATTTTATCAAATAAAGCCTTTCTAAAGAAATTGAAAATGTTAGCTTTGTTAGCTTAGCTTGACTCTCAGTTTCTACACGAACCCACAGTATATATTTAGCTTTATTCTGATGAACTGTTAACACTGTAAACACCAAGTGAGAGAAATGAAAATACAGTTTACAGCAGTGCAGGTACATTTATTCAGCTTTAAAGAAGGAATTATCTGTAAACAGAGTGATATAAACCTGAGGATCGCCACGAGGCGATGGCTGACGTCTATCTGATCTCTAAAGGAAGTTAGCGATTTGCTGGATTCCTCTTATAGTCGAGAAAACACACAGATATACAAAGCGTTTACTAAACAAACACTGTTATATTTGGCTTACTTGTGAATTCTGATGAATCCTGAGGTCAACTGGCTTCTGCGGCTGCCGAGGCAATTCTGGAATTAGTTTCGATTTAGTGCAAAATTACACCAACATACTGCGCCGGTGACGTTAACATACTGCGACTGAGTGCCTGAGCAATGCAGTCAAACCTGTTTTAAGCTCGATTGCACAATCAGAAAAAGAGTGAATTAATACTTAAATCAAGCAGATCCTAGTAAATAAAAGTGTATTAAAGTATATTAAGCATTATTATACTATAGTGCACTAAAGTGTTCTAGTAGCCACACTATTATTAATCAGTATATTTAAAGAGTGATAAAATACAACAACTTTTATTTGTATTTATTATACTTTAATTACAGTATAAAAATAGTACAAAAGTCTTACTTAAATTGTGCTTAAACTGTACTAAAATGGAACTATTTTAAATATACTTTAATTAAGTAACATTTAACATTTAAACTACTTCATGTATGAAACCCCATATATATTTTAAATATGCTTACAGCAAAATTATAATACATTTAATAATGAGTATTACAACTGTATCACTATTTATTATACACCAGGTATATTACAGTATATGTACTAAGAATTGATGTTAAATATATGTGATCTATATTTACATTAAAGTATAAATATATATGCTTCTTGTTCCTGTCTTTTGTAAGTAGCACACTTCTAGTTTATTGTACTTCGTTGGGTATAAAAATATATTTTAATATACTGCACTACAATTTTTAGCGTGTTACAAATCTACTTTAATTTTTTAATTTAATTTTTAAATACTTAACATTTTAAATTAGTAGTAGTAATTTACTACATTTACTATATTTACTCTAAAAAGTAACATGATACATTGTACTTTAAGTGAAATACTGTAACAGTTGTTTTTAACACAACATATATATACAAAAGTATATTTTTGTAAATAAGTATTTAAGAAGTATATTGAATTACATTAAACTAAAAGTGTACTTTTAGTATGATTATTACAACCACTATTTATTATACACCAGGTATATTATATTAGAGTATATGCACTAAGAATTGATGTTAAATGTATGTGATATATTTACATTAGAGTACAAATACAAATATGCTTCTTGTTCCTGTATTTTGTAAGTAACACACTTCTAGGATATATTCTATTTTTTAAGTATAAAAATATATTTAAATATTCTGTTCTAGAATTTTTAGCGTGTTACAAATTTACTTTAATATTTTTAAATTAGTATTAGTAATTTAAGTGAACTACTGTAACTGTTGTTTTTAACACACTTTGCTAAAAACATACAAAAGTATATTTGGAAATATGTATTTTAGAAGTATATTGAATTACATTAGACTAAAAGTGTACTTTAAAGTAGTCTATTTATTTAAAATACACTATATTGTACTTTTTAAAAATATCTGATCAAATTTTACTTTTAAACATTTGATGAAAGCATATAATAATATAATAATAATAATAATAATAATAATATCATAATAATATTAATGTAGTTATAATATATTTTAATTAAGTACATAAATCTGCATACTTAAATATTTCTCAATATGTTTTAAGCCCAATTAAGTATATATTTTTTTTCACCAGGGTAAGTCAAATATTTTTCTGTTTTAATTTGGACAAAAAAATGACAAATGAAAAATGTTAAATATTTCAACAAGATTTAAGATCATTTAACATAATAAGATTCAACATTTTCCCAGTGTATATATACTCCTTTTGGACCACAGCATGAGTAAAGCTTTTTTGTGTGCTTAGTTTTAGGTCCAATTACTTAAAAGTAGGTGAAAAAAAAAGATTAAGCTCATTATAACAAAAATAAACTAAATAATCTTACACGTACATTTACAATGTTTAGTGAGACAAAAAATCAGCTAATTTCACTGAAAGGTTTAGTTTTTGCAGTGTGAACAGTAATGATTGAGAATGATGTAAGATGATATTTTAACATGCAGATTATCTAGAAGTGCAGTTTTTAACCTCTATAGACAGTGAATCCTGTTATTCAGAGCCTCCAAACTGTCAGATTTCATTTATATATAATCAAGTATTTCTGATTACATTACATTTTGGTATATGCATGTTTATTTTCTATTGGAAAATCACAAAAAAAGCTAATTTTACATAATTTCACACTAAACTCCACATTTATTGTCACCTTTTTAAAGTTGTAGGTAAATAACACTGTTTAAAATGTGATCCTGGTTTAAAAACTCAGCCGTGGAAAATAAAACACATTTAAAACATTACAGTTTGATCACCTTTATTCAGTGCATAGATCATTTTATAAAGCTGAATCAGTATTTAGCTAAACTTTATATAAACACTCATAATTAAAAGTAACTGTACAAATATATGGTAAATATGATAAGTAAAACAAATATATATAAAAATATATGTGTAAATTACAGCAGCGCTTTCTTTACAGTATTACAGTATGATGGTGAACAGTATTTTTACAGTACAGAACTGTAATTCAGAATACAGCATAGAAACTGTTTTTAATTCCTGCTACAAGTATTTTCAAGGATTCAAGGAGTGTCAGGGCCAGACAGGAATGAGACTGGTGCAGATACAATAAAATAACTTTTATTAAAGTTATAGAGTAGACAGAGGTAGTCAACGGAAACAGGGTCAGTACCAAAAACACACAGTGCAGAGAAACCATACCATAACCGGAAGACAGTCCAGAGTTCATACACGG
Source organism: Astyanax mexicanus (assembly GCF_023375975.1). Classification (NCBI taxonomy): domain Eukaryota; kingdom Metazoa; phylum Chordata; class Actinopteri; order Characiformes; family Acestrorhamphidae; genus Astyanax; species Astyanax mexicanus. The sequence goes on from NW_026040041.1 coordinate 2,057,047, forward strand.
GTAGGCAGTATAACAGGGTAGGCAAAAATCCAAAGTACTACAAACAGTCCAGGTCATACACGGATATCCAACACAAGGGAGCAGGCAAAAATCAAAGTCGGTAGAAAACAAAAACAAGATCATACACGGAAAATAGCAAGGGCAAGAGAAACGCTTTGTATTGTAGGATTTACCAAACAGATACTCGGCGAGGTGTGAGCGTGAGCATGGTCCTTAAATACTGAGGATAATCAGTACTCGGGGCTTCCTGGTGGCGTCATGTGATGTGTCATGTGATCGGGAGTGTGTGTTGTGTCATGGAGTGGTGCGTTCTGGGTATTGTAGTTGTTACTGTGGGAATCGCAGATAGAGCTGGATGTGGGAGACTCAGACATGCTTTCAGCACCAGACATGACAAGGAGATTTTACTGTATTTATTAAAATGTATGATATTTTAATGTTTTTTAATGAACAGTAAGAAGCTGTACCTGAGAGCTGTACCTTATTTTTTTAACACATGTCAAAAAGTTTGCTGAACTTTAGCTCCACTGCTATAGATATATCTGTACCTGGGTAATAAAGGGTTCTCCTAATTCTTTTACTTATTTTATTCTTCTCACTCTGTTGTAAAGGTGATAATAATCCATTGAGTTTCCAGAATTGCCGGAATGAAAAGTGTCACGGAGTCTTCAGTTTGCTGTGCTGAGAGGAGTTGAACAGTCTTATGGCCTGAGGGACAAAAGATCTCCTGAGTCTGGTGATGGTGCTGTGCAGAGGATGGTGAACATTGTCCATGATCTGCGAGTTACCGTCACTCCAAGATACTTTACAGTTTTTCTCAATTGGTTTGGCTCATTTCTTGAAACTGAGATGACATTCCTATAACTAAAAGGTAAATTGGCCAAACAGACTTACAGTTCTTCACAACACTTCAGATAACCAGCAAAATGTCATATGTCTCCCAAAACGTTCATTCTTGCGTCAAAATGAAGTCTTTCTCCCATATCAATAGTCAGTACCATAAAAATGGCATAGATACTTCTCAATTGCTTTGGCACATTTTCATTCATTTCGTCCTCCTGTCAAAATAAACTGGACGGTGCAGCACAACTACATGGATCCTCATCACTGCTCATATCGCTCCAAAAACAGTTTACCCACGTGTCAAAACTGATTTCCTTTCTCACACAAATCATCAGTGTCCCCAAAATGCATTGTCCCTTTGGCATTGTGTAAGTACTGCAAGTCAAAATGCTTAGATGTTTTGTCTTTATGGCAGAGGTCTAGCTAAAGGAATACAATGTTCACACCACACACACTGCACTCATTCAAGTACATCTTTACACATTACTGTAGGTAGAAAAGAAAAAATACTAAGGAAAATGTATCAAATATACTATGTATACAAAATACAAAACCCTGCAAAAACAAAACAAAATACATTACAGTAGGTAAAAAAATAGTCAAGCATCACAAATGCAATACAGTAACATTCTGACTACTCTGTGTCACTCCCCTCTCTCTCCTGCTCATCTTCCTGCCCATCCATCCGCTGCAGTCTGTTTGACCATAAATTCTCATCAACATCACATCTGATGTGTTCTTTAGCAATGCACCGTGGAAAGAAGCGTCGTGAATGCCTGAGCCATCCTCTACACTGATCGCCACAGGACTATATCATCGTTATATCACCACAGGACTAGCATCAAAGCACTAGCACCAGGCCAAGCTGTATATACACACCAATGCCAGCATTCAAAATCACAGACTACACCTGTCAGGTAACAAACTGACGGACTGATCACCTGTAGCACACATGTGGGACACTACTCCTCATCAAAACCTGCTTTCACCTGTTACCTACTCACCTGATTGTCATAAATTTATGAAATGTTCCAAAATATGTGTTCTGTATTGTATTACAATTTCTTAACTCATTTTGACAATTGAGCAGACTAATCTGTTTTGAAGAGAACAACCATTACACTGAGAACCAACCAATTGGGATAGATCAACAAGATGCATTCTTTTGGAAAATGTACTAAATGTAGGATGATTGTGTTAAGTGTAGGCTACTTGTACATAACCATTTGCAAAGATGTACTAAATGCTTGAGACATGTACAAAATGAATTGAAATGTGATGAAAGCAATGAGAAATGCCATTCTGTTATGAGGAACCGCAAGTTAGTTTGGGGATTTGTCCATGTTATTTTGAGAAAGTCATCTCAGTTTCAAGAAATGAGCCAAACCAATTGAGAAAAACTGTATAATGTCCTTACTTATTTTTAATTAATAGAAGTCAAAGGACATAATTTGGGTCTGATAGACAAAAACCCACTATTAATGAGGTGAATTTAGTAGCCCGAGATCTGACCAAACTCTGATATGATTCCTAAAGCTTCAGGAATGGAGACATCAGAAAAACACTCTTCAGGTGAGGATGTTTAAGAGAATAGTGAATGTTAAGATCTGTGAGGGAACACTCATCACTGCTGAACTTCCTGTAAAAACAGAGAAGAAAATATCACTGAGTTTAAATTCTTTAATACAGACGTAAGGAATTTAAATATAAGTATATTCTGTAAAATACTATCAATTACAGCCACCAGTATTTTACTGTAAACTTTACATTCTACAGTAGAATACTGCAAAGCAATTCATCATAGGTGAATCACAGTAACCCTGTAAGAATATGGTAAAATACAACCAGCGCACTCTAATGAAAACTTTACATTCTACAGAACTGACTATAGAATTTTACATGAATTTACATTTACATTTAATTACATAATGCTTCTGTAAAAAAATATATGTAAAAAACTAGTGTCTTTTACAATAGCATACTATAATGAATTGTACAATATTTAAACATATAATTTATAACCCTGTAAAATATGGTGAAATTATGTCAATTTTTTGGTGAATTATTTATATATACATTATGGGCCCTATTTTACACCCTGCACCCTGTCAACAGACTATTCTTTGTTCTATTCTGGTGTTCTGGAAATAAGGTGTGTTCAGGTACATTTCTGGCGTATTTTTAACACTGACTGATTAAAACCCTGACAACAGTCATCAGTCAGCTGTCCAATCCTATCTTAGCTAAGCAGGTGCGCTCAGCGTACACCCCCACTTACACACACATGAACACAGCAGCACAAACCCAACTTTTACATCAACAATAAACAGAACAGTAAATAAAATAACATTGCTGTTCCCGTAAATGAGCTGCTGGAGCTCCTTCACTTACTAATTCTCTTAATTAATCATGCATGTGGTTAATTTTGGGAGTAACGTATAAATAAAAAAACAATCAGAGTGTCTCTTGCTCATCATTCTCTTTAAGAGTAGATCAGGTGAGCTCTGTCTTTGGCGGATTGCTATTGTAACGGTGCAGCTACCTGGACGTGTCCAACAAACTCTTCTCAGCAGAGGAAACTGAGCTGCTGGTTGACGCTGTGAAGGAGCTCCAGCAGCTCATTTACGGGAACAGCAATGTTATTTTATTTACTATTCTGTTTATTGTTGATGTAGTTAGGATTGTGCTGCTGTGTAAAGATAGAGATGAACGTCTGACTGCTGACTGCCTCTGTCTAGGTTGTATTCAGTCAGTGGAGCTCCAAGATAAACAAGATAAAACTCCAGAAATGTACCTGAACACACCTCATTTCCAGAACACCACGCCCATCAGTGTAGATATATTCAGAAGATCTGCTGCTGTTTAAACCAGACAGGAGGAAGGAGTGAAAATAGACTAAATAAACATTGAGTTTTCTTTCATTGTTGGGCTGGAGCTTTAATCTACAAAAGAAGTCATGAATTATGTACAATAGAGTAAAAGTTGACTCACGGTCTGCTGGTACATTTCCAGAAAACTGTTCAGACATTTCTTTGGGAAAATAAGAAAAATGAAGAGAAATTAATCTTTCAAATAACGAATCACACCATAAATGTTTGTTTAACACAAGCCCACAATATTTCATAGTCCTTACCAAATACTGAGAGCTCCACGCTCTGGATGAAGACTCGTTTAATCTGTAGAGATCTTTTCTCCAGCAGGTAACTCTGATAAACTCCAGCATCTTCAGCTTTAACCTCCTTCAGAACCAGAGAACAGTTTCCTTTCTTCAGTTTATCTTCAGGAACATCAACCCGACCTTCATACCCCTCTCATAATGCTCCTCCCCCAGACGCTCAAACACCGTCCCAGAAAACGTTCTCCACTCGATGTACAGGCTCTGATTGGACGGATTTATGGATTTATTCCTCCAATCACACGGCAGAACCGCTGAGGAGCCGTTGCCCACCGACATGAAGGTCTGAGACTGAGCTGAAGAATACAAACATGATAAATCTTAACTGAACTTCTTTTATATATAGTTTATAGTAATGGTCACCAGTTCAACATGTACCTGTACAGGTGATACACCACAGGAGGAGTGCCCGACGTGAGGAGATCATGGTTGCCAGTGGAGGACGGTGGAATATATCTGATTAAAATATAGTAAAATAGAAAATACAAACAGAAATAGAAGAGAATTAGAAAAACTGATGACAGTTTAAATGATTGGAACACTTTTTGAATACACTTTTTTGTGTGTAAATAAGTGCTATCTGCACTGTGCTGTGAGGCTCTCAGAATGTCTTCGCTATCGTAACAACGTGAAAAGTACACCTTGCCCATAGGTGTGTTTAATTTTGGGCGTAACGTGAAATTAACCAATCAGAGTGTCTCTTGCTCATCATTCTCTTTAAGAGTAGATCAGGTGAGCTCTGTCTTTGGTGGATTGCTATTGTAACGGTGCAGCTACCTGGACGTGTCCAACAAACTCTTCTCAGCAGAGGAAACTGAGCTGCTGTCAAGATAGCAAAAATCCAGAAATTTACTTAAACACACCTCTTTGTCAGGTTATTAATCTCTTATTATAAAATAAGAGCACACTTAAAAATTATGATTTTCTTTGATTTTAGCAAATTAAAAACCTCTGGAATATAATCAAGAGGAAGATGGATGATCACAAACCATCAAACCACCAAACTGAACTGCTTGAATTTTTGCACCAGGAGTAAAGCAGCATGAAGTTATCCAAAAGCAGTGTGTAAGACTGGTGGAGGAGAACATGATGCCAAGATGCATGAAAAAAACTGTGATTAAAACCAGGATTATTCCACCAAATATTGATTATTTCTGAACTCTTAAAACTTTATGAATATGAACTTGTTTTCTTTGTATTATTTGAGGTCTGAAAGCTCTGCATCTTTTTTGTTATTTCAGACATTTCTCATTTTCTGTAAATAAATGCTCTAAATGAGAATATTTTTATTTGGAATTTGGGAGAAATGTTGTCTGTAGTTTATAGAATAAAACAACAATGTTCATTTTACTCAAACATAAACCTATAAATAGCAAAATCAGAGAAACTGACTCAGAAACTGAAGTGAACTCTTCATTTTTACAGAGCTGTAGAATGTCTGATGCGTCTCCAGAGTGAAATTAATCAGAAATAGTCACTATAATGAAATATGTGAACTACACTGTAAAAAAAAAAACTGTAGTTTTTACAGGAAAACGCTGGCAGCTGTGGTTACCAGAGTTTTCCTGTTAAAATTACAGACGATAAGTAAATAACTACTGAAAAAAAATGTAAATTAATTTACAGTGATTGAAATCACTGCTAAATTACAATAATAATCTGTCAAGTTTACACAAATTAAATGTTAATTTTGCATAGCAGTGTTCTACATAAAAATACCCTTTCCTGTATTTTTTTTTTACCTCTAACAAATGTCTTTACTATAGGATCAATGAGGGCTTGTGTTGGATCACATTCTCATGGAGATATCTTTATCCTAAAACATCAAGAACTAGTTATATGTTTGTTTATATTCTGATAGTGTAGTAAGGTCATGGAGCTGTGGGTAAATTAAGCTGTTCTGGTCTTGCTGGGAAAACCTTCTTTTCCCAGAGCTCTGTTTTGACAGAAGGTGTGGCCACATGTCCAAAAATCAACATCTGTCTGACTGAAGCTGCTGTTCTTCTACAAACAGTCAGGAAAACTTTCCTACACTGAAGAAAAACTCAAATCTTCAACAGAGTTTAATTATTAGTTACTTTTCACCTTTATACTTATTATATATTTCATATACAATAATATTATTCAGTGTTATTTCCTTTTGCTCCAGACCCATCATTTTAACCCTCTGTGGCATGAATTATATTTTAATATATTTAACATTAAATACACATACAGTGATCTTGATTCAAAGATTGTAACATACTGTTAGTGATAGCTTTATTATGTGTGTACTTACCAATCTATAATTCAGGATGCTAATAATAACAGTATCTAACTGATATGAAAAAAGAGTCATATCTAATTTCCTGTAGAGGACTGGTTATGTACATTTATATATTTAAACAGCATAAGACTGTATGCAGTGTGACAGTTTTATCACATTAGCTCTCCTGTTTTTAACAGAATGAACATAATAATTCATTTTTTACATAATAAAGTTACTTTTCTGTACAGTTTTATATACATTAACATCACTTTTCTACATAATAATGTTCTAAACAATAAAGAAATCTTTCTACATGATGTATTTTTATGTATTTTTAGACATTAAATCAGTTTTTGGTTTGATATGAGTAATTTGCTATTGATAATTTAACAGTTCTTACCTCTCAGTGTGAAATAGAAACTTCCAGCCTTGGAATCAGGTCCTAAACTAACCCCAGTTATGGAGTGGAAAGGTTTTCATTTGTTTTCCCCAGGAAGGGAGGAAGGAAACTCACTTCAATGGAACTCCCATTAGAGTGTGTTGAGTCTAAGATCAGCTGACTGAGGAATTTAGAGACACTTTTATACAAAAAAAAAACAGTCCAGACCAAAAGATCAGAATACAAATATGTAAAATGTATCTTCATTCATTTCTCTGAAGTTAGAAGTGTAGATACTATGGTTTAAAATACTTCTGAAGCTTTTTACTCTTTAAAAAAAGTAAAAGTGTACAAGTACTGGTTTTAAAACTAATCAAAGTATAAATGTGAAAGTAATAGAAGAGGAAAAAATAAAGCCATTAAGAACAAAAGCTTAGGCCAGCTTAGGTGTGATGGATCACAGTATAAACCAGGGATGGGCAACTGGCGGCCCGGGGGCCGCACACGGCCCTCGTCATCACTCAGTGCGGCCCGCGAATAGATCAAAAATAATTTCATAATTTCATAATTAAAAAAAAAAAAAAAAAAAAATGTAATTCTACTTTTGACCGCTAGAGGCTGCCAAACAATAGCGGGCACGGGCGCTAATAGTTTTCTGCTATTATTGAATGAGCTATTTGCAATCAGTTTTTAAATCTTTTTTGTTCTTTGTTATAAATGAGTTCAAATGCCTTTTGCACTTTTATAAGCAAATGTTTTGTCCTTGTTGCTTATGAAGGACTTGTTATAATGAACTTATTTTACACAGAGGAACTACTGTATTTGCAATCAGTTTTTTAAGCAAACTTTTTGTTCTTTGATATGAAGGACTTCCTTTTTGCACTTTTTTTAAGCAAACGGTTTGTCTTTTGCCGTATTAAAATGCATTAATATGCAGAAAATAGTTGTTAATAAATGTTGGTGCTGTAAACATACAGATATAAATTCATATAAAATTTGTTCTTATTGAAAATCATTTGTAGCGTTTTTCATATTCAATTATTTGAAGTGCGAGGTCATGTGGCCCTCCAATGGTCATGCTGAAAAAAATGTGGCCCTCTCCATCATGGAAGTTGCCCATCCCTGGTATAAACCAATAGGGAGTCAGAATGGTATATGATTATCCTTCTCTACATCCAATCACAATTCTAAACGATTCAGACGTTCAGAACAATTACAGGAAGCTGACTCAGACTGTCATCACCCATTAAACAACAGACGCAGGCTTGTGCTGATCCACATCACCCATCTACTGTACCCACCCAGAGAGAGCAGGGCCAACTGTGCTCTCTCAGGGCTCCGGCAGCTGATGGCAAGCTGCATGACCGGGATTTAAACCAGATATCTCCCGATCATAGTGGCAGTGCTGGAACACTCAAAGCCCCCCATGAGCCGATTTCTTAACGTCACGACCTGTTTTCCCTAAAATTCACTTCAATGCCGGAATGAAAAAGTGTCACAGAGTCTTCAGTTTGCTGTGCTGAGAGGAGTTGAACAGTCTTATGGCCTGAGGGACAAAAGACCTCCTGAGTCTGGTGATGGTGCTGTGCAGAGGATGGTGAACATTGTCCTTAATCTGCGGGTTACTGTAACGCCAAGATACTTAAAAATGTCCTTACTTATTTTTAATTAATAAAAGTCAAAGGACATAATTTGGGTCTGAATAATAATAGAGAAAAACCCACTATTAATGAGGCTAATTTAGTAGCCCGAGATCTGACCAAACTCTGATATGATTCCTAATGCTTCAGGTATGGAGACATTATAAAAACACTCTTCAGGTGAGGATGTTTAAGAGAATGGTGAATGTTAAGATCTGTGAGGGAACACTCGTCACTGCTGAACTTCCTGTAAAAACAGAGAAGAAAATATCACTGAGTTTAAATTCTTTAATACAGACATAGATAATTTAAATGTTAGTATATTCTGTAAAATACTATCAATTACAGCCACCAGTATATTACTGTAAACTTTACATTCTACAGTAAAACCCTGTAAATAAATGTATCATAATTAAATCACAATAACCCTGTAAGAATATGGTAAAATACAACCAGAGCACTCTAATGAAAACTTTACATTCTACAGAACTGACTATAGAATTTTATATGAATTACTTGCATAATGCTCCTGTAAAAATAATGTAAAATACTAGTGTCCAAAGTAAACTTCACCTTTTACAGTAGCATACTATAATGAACAACCTGTCCCGTGGGATCAGGAAAGCTAAGAGGCTGTACTCAAAGAAGATTTCCCAACGCTTCAGTAACAGCAGAGACACACAGAACCTGTGGCAGGGTATCCAGTCTATCACAGGCTATAAACCACATCCACAGACCTGCGACAGCGACACATCTCTGCTGAACGACCTGAATGGGTTCTTCACAAGGTTCGAGCCACTCAACAACACACCCGCCCAGAAATCCATCCTTCCTCCTGGTGACCAGGTGCTAACGCTCTCCCAAGACAGTGTGAGGAGAGCATTCAGCAGGATCAATGCTCGGAAAGCTCCTGGGCCTGACAACATTCCTGGCCGTGTGCTGAGAGACTGTGCCTGGGAACTCGCAGAGGTTTATACTGACATCTATAACACCTCTCTGAGTCAGGCGGTGGTTCCCACATGCTTCAAAGCCACCACCATCATCCCTGTCCCAAAGAAGGCATCGCCATCCTGTTTCAATGACTATCGTCCAGTTGCACTCACCCCCATCCTCATGAAGTGCTTCGAACGACTAGTCATGCATCACATCAAGTCCTCGCTCCCCCCCTCCCTGGACCCCTACCAGTTTGCTTATCGGTCAAATCGCTCGACCGATGATGCCATCTCCACTGTTCTCCACTCAGCCCTCACACACCTAGACAAGAAGAACACATACGTCAGAATGTTGTTTGTTGACTTCAGCTCAGCATTCAACACAATCGTCCCCCAACAGCTCATTCACAAACTGGACAGTCTGGGGCTGAGCACTTCACTGTGCAACTGGCTGTTAGACTTCCTGACTGGAAGACCACAGGCAGTGCGGGTTGGCAGCAACACATCCAGCATCACCACACTGAACACAGGGGCTCCCCAAGGATGTGTGCTGAGCCCCCTTCTGTTCACTCTGCTGACCCACGATTGCACACCAGCACACACCTCCAACCTCTTCGTCAAGTTTGCGGATGACACGACGGTGGTGGGTCTCATCAGCAACAACGATGAGTCACACTACAGGAGCGAGGTGAGCCGCCTGGCCTCCTGGTGCAAACACAATAATCTCTCTCTGAACACAGAGAAGACCAAGGAGATTGTTGTGGACTTCAGGAGAACTCACACACTGCACACCCCTCTGTTCATCAACGGAACTGCTGTGGAGAGGGTGAGCAGCACCAAGTTCCTGGGTGTGCACGTCACAGAGGACCTCTCCTGGAGCACCAACTCAGCATCACTGGCCAGGAAGGCAAACCAGCGTCTCTACTTTCTCCGCAAGCTGAGAAGAGCTGGAGCCCCCACCCCCATCATGACCACCTTCTACAGAGGGGCCATCGAGAGCATACTGACCAGCTGTTTCACCGTGTGGTACGGGGCCTGCACAGCATCCTGCCGCAGGACCCTCCAGCGCATCGTGAGAGCAGCTGAGAAGATTGTTGGCACCTCTCTCCCCTCCCTTCAGGACTTGTACAGCTCCCGCCTCACACGGAAAGCCCTCCGTCTGGCAGGAGATCCCTCTCACCCACTACACAGCTTCTTCAGCCTGCTGCCATCAGGGAGGAGACTGCGGAGTCTCGGGGCGAGGACCAGCAGACTGCGAGACAGCCCCATCCATCAGGCTGTGAGGATGCTGAACTCTCTTCCTGCTCTACCCCCCATCCCAATCCTGCCCCCAGCACACACTCACTCAGCATCCTGACCCCCCCACTAATAAAGTACTGAAACTCTGCACTACAATGCACAAAGTACTGGTCCCTTCCAAACGGACTTGCACTACACAACACCTGCACTACTGATATACTTGCACTGTCAATACGCACTTTAATTCCACTTAATTAAACTGTGAACTTTAAGGACTTACGCACCCATTCACTTTACCAGCCTTAAGCTATATACCATATACCGTATTTGCACTACTGTTATTTACTATTTTTACTGTCATTCCATCTCAATCACCATCCATATTGCACTATTGTCTTACGTATGTTTATTGTGTCTTGCTGTACTCCCACTCTTTTATATTATATTATAATTATATATCTATTTTTACTTATTTACTTATATTTATATATCTATTTCTCCCCCACACCACTGCACCTTGTTTCTGTCTCATGTATGTCTATTTGTGTCCCTGCTGTATTGTACACATAGTGTCTCCCATTCTCCTTTATTATATCTATTATCTGTACTTGCTGTAAAATTGGGAAGGAGAGTAACGTAATTTCAGTTCTCTGTATGTCCTGTACATATGCAGTACTGACAATAAAACTACTTGACTTGACTTGAATTGTACAATATTTAAACATATTAACCCTGTAAAACATGGTAAAATTCTGTCAATTTTTTTGTGAATTATTTGAAATTAACATTGCCTGTCCCTATACCCCGTCAAAAGACTATTTTCACACCTTGCTCCCGCGCTGTTAAAATAGTTAGTGATAGTTTTTTTAATTTGTGTACTTACCCATCTATAATTCAGGATTCTAATAAAAACTGTATCTAACTGATATGAAAAAAAAGAGTCTTATCTAACTTCCTGCAGAGGATTGATAATGTACCGGTACATTTGAACAGGGTACCAAAACTTTTGCATAAGACTGTATACAGGGAGACAGTTTAAATCTCATTAGCTCTCCTGTTTTATTTAGAGAACAAACATAATAGATCAATGTTTCTTTTCTGTACAATTAATTAAATTTTATATACATTAAAGACACTGTTCTACATAATAAAAATAATAATGCATGTACTTTTATACATACTACATTTTGTACACAATACATCAATTGTTCAATACTACAAAGAAACTGATTTACATTTTTATGTTTCTAGACAGTAAATCAGTTTTTGTCCACAATAAATCAGGACATGAGGAATTTGCTATCGGTAATATAGCAGTTCTTACCTCTCAGCCTGGGAATCTCGTCAACAACTAACTTTAGTTTCAGGGTGAAACGTTTTATTATTGTATAAAGGGGCAGGAAGGAACCCCCACCCCACTGTTTCCTGTTGCCTTGCTAAGATAAACCTAATTACAATGGTTTGGGTCTGAGATCATCATGTACATGATGAGAAACACAGTATAACGTTTAAATATTTTGTTTGTTATATATAAAAAAACACCCACAGAAAAACTGTATCTCCTCTCGAGTCTGATTTATTCATCTTACTGTTATTCTACAGGTTATATCTGCAGGAATAGGAAAATTAAATTTATCCCCAAACACAAAAATATCTAATAATAATCTGAAAACATATTGGTGAGATATTTATGTAGGTTTCATCTCACTCCTGTAAGATTGCCTTTTTGGAGATATTTGTTTTTCATTGGACAGCAACGAAATATACTAAATATACTAGTGGTGTGTATATGATCACTTTGCTTATGGTATCTTTTTTTTTTTTTATCTGTTCCAAAATACTAAAAATCTAAATAGCAAGTTTAAAGTACTGGTTTTAAAACTACTTAAAGTATAAAAGTAAAAGTAATGTAAGGAGAAAAAATAAAGACATTAAGAACAAAAGCTTAGGCCACGCCCACAGAATCCTGTAGTGCACGGAATGAAAACCAGCTGAAATGAAATAGAAGTAATGAGACTGATTTTGTGTGAAAATCTTAAAATATTTACTGTAATAAAGTAGAGATAAAGAAAAGCAGTATTCACGGTCTGGATCAACTGATACATAATCTGATGCATTTCTAAACGATTCAGGCTTTCCCTTCAGGACACTGACCACAGGACACTGCTGCCCACAAGACAGCCCCTACAGGACACTGAACACAGGACTCTGACCACAGGACACTGCTGCCCACAAGACAGCCCCTACAGGACACTGACCACAGGACACTGCTGCCCACAAGACAGCCCCTACATGACACTGACCACAGGACTCTGACCACAGGACACTGCTGCCCACAAGACAGCCCCTACAGGACACTGACCACAGGACACTGCTGCCCACAAGACACCCCCTACAGGACACTGCTGCCCACAAGACAGCCCCTACAGGACACTGACCACAGAACTCTGACCACAGGACACTGCTACCCACAAGACACCACCTACAGGACACTGACCACAGGACTCTGACCACAGGACACTGCTGCCCACAAGACACCACCTACAGGACACTGACCACAGAACTCTGACCACAGGACACTGCTGCCCACAAGACACCCCCTACAGGACACTGACCACAGGACTCTGACCACAGGACACTGCTGCCCACAAGACACCACCTACAGGACACTGACCACAGGACTCTGACCACAGGACACTGCTGCCCACAAGACACCACGTACAGGACACTGACCACAGAACTCTGACCACAGGACACTGCTGCCCACAAGACACCCCCTACAGGACACTGACCACAGGACTCTGACCACAGGACACTGCTGCCCACAAGACACCACCTACAGGGCACTGACCACAGAACTCTGACCACAGGACACTGCTGCCCACAAGACACCCCCTACAGGACACTGACCACAGGACACTGCTGCCCACAAGACACCACCTACAGGACACTGACCACAGAACTCTGACCACAGGACACTGCTGCCCACAAGACACCCCCTACAGGACACTGACCACAGGACACTGCTGCCCACAAGACACCCCCTACAGGACACTGACCACAGGACTCTGACCACAGGACACTGCCACCCACAAGACACCACCTAGAGGACACTGACCACAGAACTCTGACCACAGGACACTGCTGCCCACAAGACACCCCCTACAGGACACTGACCACAGGACACTGCTGCCCACAAGACACCCCCTACAGGACACTGACCACAGGACTCTGACCACAGGACACTGCTACCCACAAGACACCACCTAGAGGACACTGACCACAGAACTCTGACCACAGGACACTGCTGCCCACAAGACACCCCCTACAGGACACTGACCACAGGACACTGCTGCCCACAAGACACCCCCTACAGGACACTGACCACAGAACTCTGACCACAGGACACTGCTGCCCACAAGACACCACCTACAGGACACTGACCACAGGACTCTGACCACAGGACACTGCTGCCCACAAGACAGCCCCTACAGGACACTGACCACAGAACTCTGACCACAGGACACTGCTACCCACAAGACACCACCTAGAGGACACTGACCACAGAACTCTGACCACAGGACACTGCTGCCCACAAGACACCCCCTACAGGACACTGACCACAGGACAGTGCTGCCCACAAGACACACCCTACAGAACACTGACCACAGAACTCTGACCACAGGACACTGCTGCCCACAAGACACCACCTACAGGACACTGACCACAGGACACTGCTGCCCACAAGACACCACCTACAGGACACTGACCACAGGACACTGCTGCCCACAAGACAGCCCCTACAGGACACTGACCACAGAACTCTGACCACAGGACACTGCTGCCCACAAGACACCCCCTACAGGACACTGCTGCCCACAAGACAGCCCCTACAGGACACTGACCACAGAACTCTGACCACAGGACACTGCTACCCACAAGACACCACCTAGAGGACAGTGACCACAGAACTCTGACCACAGGACACTGCTGCCCACAAGACACCCCCTACAGGACACTGACCACAGGACACTGCTGCCCACAAGACACCACCTACAGGACACTGACCACAGGACACTGCTGCCCACAAGACAGCCCCTACAGGACACTGACCACAGAACTCTGACCACAGGACACTGCTGCCCACAAGACACCCCCTACAAGACACTGACCACAGGACACTGCTGCCCACAAGACACCACATACAGGACACTGACCACAGGACACTGACCACAGGACACTGCTGCCCACAAGACACCACCTACAGGACACTGCTGCCCACAAGACAGCCCCTACAGGACACTGACCACAGAACTCTGACCACAGGACACTGCTACCCACAAGACACCACCTAGAGGACAGTGACCACAGAACTCTGACCACAGGACACTGCTGCCCACAAGACACCCCCTACAGGACACTGACCACAGGACACTGCTGCCCACAAGACACCACCTACAGGACACTGACCACAGGACACTGCTGCCCACAAGACAGCCCCTACAGGACACTGACCACAGAACTCTGACCACAGGACACTGCTGCCCACAAGACACCCCCTACAAGACACTGACCACAGGACACTGCTGCCCACAAGACACCACATACAGGACACTGACCACATGACACTGCCTACACCCATGATTAATTCATAGAATTAGTTCATGCCTTTTGCGCATATTAAGATGAGCAAGGTGCACTTTTCTCGTTGTTACCATAGCAAAGACATGCTGACACGTCCTAAATCCAGCTGCACAGCTCACTTATAGATCACTAAAATAGGGCACCTGTTTCCTGAAAAACACCTGTTTCCTGAAGGTCACCTGATTTCTAAAAGTCACCTAGTTCTCAGGATCTGAAACTGCTTATATAGCTTTAAATGTGGTTCAGCTGTTAAAAATAAAATAAAAACTTGTTTCATCTAGCTATGGTTTCTGCTTGTTTATTATGTGTGACCTTATTATTATTAAGTGATATTAAAAAAGAAGTGCAACAAAAATTATACATTTATGTTGAGACAAAAAGTGTCCTTGATTTTACCGAATACAAAACCTCTGGAATATAACCATCAAACCAAACTGAACTGCTTGAAATTTTGCACCAGGAGTAAAGCAGCATAAAGTTATCCAGAAGCAGTGTGTAAGACTGGTGGAGTGTGATTAAAAACCACCAGGATTATTCCACCAAATATTGATTTCTGAACTCTTAAAACTTTAAAAATATGCAGAACAGAACACATTGAAGTTTGTAGTTGTGAGGAGACAATATTTTTTATTTTTCTGTAATTATGAACATTTATGATAATAAGTATTTTTTATTCGCTAGTTTTAAATATATCTGGTGAATGCTATTCTGCTATGCAGTAATAAAGCTCTGGACAAAAGTAAGAGAGAACTTCAGTTTCTGAATCAGTTTCTCTGATTTTGCTATTTATGGGTTTATGTTTGAGTAAAATGAACATTGTTGTTTTATTCTATAAACTACAGACAACATTTCTCCCAAATTCCAAATAAAAATATTCTCATTTAGAGCATTTATTTACAGAAAATGAGAAATGGCTGAAATAACAAAAAAAAAAGATGCAGAGCTTTCAGACCTCAAATAATGCAAAGAAAACAAGTTCATATTCAAATGAATTTTTCATGCATCTTGGCATCATGTTCTCCTCCACCAGTCTTACACACTGCTTTTGGATAACTTTATGCTGCTTTACTCCTGGTGTAAAAATTCAAGCAGTTCAGTTTGGTGGTTTGATGGTTTGTGATCATCCATCTTCCTCTTGATTATATTCCAGAGGTTTTCAATTTGGTAAAATCAAAGAAACTCATCATTTTTAAGTGAAATCTTATTTTTTTCAGGGCTGTATATGTGTGTATATATAGCAGAGGGTACAGGTGTGTGTGGTGTGTAATCAGCAGGATGTGGGGTTGTGGTGAGGAGTGTATCTGATCTGCAGGTGTGTATATAGTGTAGGTGATGTTTATCAGTGTATATAAATGATCTTTAGTATTGAGACTGAGATCTGAGTGAGAAATGTCTGTGACTTTTCTCCTGACTGTGATTCTTCTGCAGCTGCTGGATGGTGAGTTAATATTTTAATCATATAATAAATTATATAATAAATTAATTATACACTTCAGCTCCTCTCAGTAAAAAGCTGGGCGGCTCCCGAGTGGCTCCTTAGATTTTTTGGTTGTTTAAATAAATTTATTACCAAATTTTGTGTAAAATGAATAACTAGTGTAAAAACATAAGTTATAGAAAATATGCAGTATTTATTTGCCTTTATTTATACAAAACTTCACTGTCCTATAAAAAACACGTCTCTATTGTTAGTTTACTACATTTTTTAAACAGTTAAACTGTCTCTTACACTGTGCCAACATTATATGATGATCGGACCAATAGAAACTCTTTAAAATGACCTGAAATAAACTCTTTATTAGACTCTATAACCACATTCATAACATATTATAATGCATTCATAAGGCATTATAAACATGGCTATAAATATATAATGCATAAAAAAATGCATAACCCATTATAGCCATGTTTGTTAAGCATTATGACCTGTGATCATAATACATTATAAGCTGTGCTTATATTATATATATATATATATATATATATATATATATATATATATATATATATATATATATATATATATATATGTTAAAATAGTATATATATATATATATATATTGTTAATAATCTAATAATAGTCCAACAATGAAAGTCTGGCACTTTACTTAGAGCACAAAAAGACCTGTTATAATGCATTATAATGGACTATAATTTATTATTATTATATATTCAAGACAAGCACTTTTATTTATGAGTGGTTAAAAATATATTTATAGGATTATTGAGGGCGTGTTTATAAGTTGGAAGCTTTTTTAGTCATGATAAAATCTGCAAGCAGGGACTGAGTTTCTTGGTATTGATGTATAACATGTTATAAACACAGCTATTAATGCATTATAATCACAGTTCATGATGCATAATAAACATGGCTATGATGAATTATACATTTTTATAAATATTTATAGCATTATGAATGCATTATAATGTGTTATGAGTATGTTTATAGAGTCTTATAGAGATGACATTCATTAAAAGTGTTACAGTACACTGTTTTTACATTGACTTCCATTGTAAGTTTACAGGGCTTTTTTCTCTCTCCTGTAAAGTTGCTGTTTTGGAGATAAGTGTTTTTCATTGGACAGTAACGAAAAATAAATTATGAAATACAAAAACAAGTAAACAAACTGGTCCAATCTCTAAATGTGTATATTATGTGTAAATTTGCAATTATATACATATATATATAACAAACAACATCAACAAAGTGTCACTTAACATAAAAAATAAATAAATAAATAAATGTGCAAACCAAAAAGAAACCAAGCATCCAGGTGATTTTTGCAAACTTCAAGGTTTTTGCAAACTTTAGCAAAGATTGGCATTTAAAAAAATACATACTGTTTTTTTTTCTATACACTGATCTTCATATAGAGTATATTATTATTTTGTATTATTTTTATTGAGTAAATACTACATTCACTGTTATAAATACTTGACCTTAATACCAAAAATGTATATCTTCTAACTGGACTTTACTTCATTTTTGAAATCATTATCATTAATTGCTGAGAATAAGAAATAAAAAATAACTATATATATATATACTTTTAAGATTCTGACATTTCGCTATAAATCGCTGTATTTTTTAATATATATATTTTTGTTTGCATGACTGGGTTTTTATATATGTTTGTGACTTACTCTACTGTTAGGAGTACATATATAATTACACAATATATGAAGATATCAGACTTCATTATCTGAAAAACAGCAGAAGATTATTAAGTAATTCACTTAAAGCACAATGTATCATGTTTAGAAAGTAAATAAAATGACTAGATTTATAAAATTTAAAGTCAATTTTTAACATGCTAAAAAAATGTAGTACAGTATATTAATATACAGCAGTTGTTGCTGCTGAGGGCGGCCCGAGGAAATCAGGAAATCAGGAAGGGGGCAAACACTTTTTCACACCGTTGTAAATGATGAACAATGAACATTATTGTTTTATTCTATAAACTACAGACAACATTTCTCCTAAATTCCAAATAAAAATATTGTTATTTAGAGCATTTATTTACAGAAAATGAGAATATATAAATATGTATGAAAATTGGGTATAAATTGGTAGAGTTGTGATTATTATAAGTGTATTAATCACCTTCCTCAGTGTAAATTAATGCACTGGGGGTGCATAGGAGACCCATCCAATATGGCCGCCACGCTGACAAGCCAGCTCTAGGCGTCAGCAGTGTTGGGCACATTACTTTGAAAAAGTAATTAGTTATAGTTACTCGTTACTTCTCCAAAAAAGTAACTGAGTTACTAACGGAGTTACTCCACTATAAAAGTAATTAGTTACCAGTAAAAGTAACTATCGCGTTACTTTTTATTATTCGCCCTTCAAAAAAAAGGAAATCAATTATGCATTTACTATTATTATTAGAAAAATAACAAACGAAAATAAACCCAAAATGTTGACAAAAATATAATCTAACGAATTTCAAAAAAATAAAACGAAATTCATCACACAACCAAAGAAAATTACTAAAACTTGTAATACTGAAAAAAGCGGAAAAACGCGTCTGGGGATGAAATTAAACAAACCAAGCCACACAATATGTATAGATAAAACAAAATAATGGACAAAAACAACAATTTAATGCCCGTTAAAATGGTATTAATATAACTGCTTCACCAAAAGAGAATAGAGCTTAAATCGGGCCCAAAAAATCCGACCCGACCCATGCAGCCGGAGCCCGTGCACATTCTGCCCAAGCCCTGCCCAACCCAAACCATAAACTGTCTGTTTTCGGGCTGATTGAATGAGCGAAATATAATCAGAATTATGTTAATTAACACTGTAACATAGAAGCATAGAACTATTATTTAATTTAAATGATTTTTAAGAACAGCTACACACAATGCTGCAAGTCAAACGCGGAGGCGTTCACGTGCGCCCAGAGCTACGTGATTACATTTTTCATTTTTATTATAGTTTAATTTTATTTTGTTTTTATTTTTTCTGTTCAGTAAGTTTTTAGGGTGGGCTTGCTAGCGCGAGCGCTTTACACAAGAAGGACCACGAGGTGCCGCGCGCTCGGCACAACACCTCCCGCTGTACAACTCCGCTGTACAACAGCGCTTATAAATAAATTAAACACAAAAATGAGGGTATTCTATCTGTAATTTCAGTTCGTTTTAGTTAGTTTTATAAACACAAAATACAGTTTCCTTTTAATTACCGTTTTTATTAGATTCAGTTAACACAAATGTTTTTTCACTTTCAATTTTCGCTATTTCGTTCGCTTTAGTGAACAATAATAATTGGTTACTTAGCAACATTGTGATTATCACACCAGAGCTTTATATAAAATAAAAATAGGAGCCTGATTTCGGGTCGGTCCTCGGGTCAGGTGGGGTTCGGGCAGAGAATCTAAGCTCTAAAATAGAAAGCAGCAGCACCACAAAAACCGGAGCAGCTAAAAAGAGCTTAACGTCCTTAATTCGGAACTTGGGCTCTCCACGGCAATCACTGAATTGATTAGAGCAGCAAATCGTCACAATTGTGCCTCACTTCACCACGCCAAACCACAGGCACAGCGGCCAGAAGCTCAAGTTCACCGGACAGAGGAGGGGTTAACCAGGGCAAAGAGAAGTAAAAAAAAAAAAGTTCATAGAGCGGCTAAAGTAACGTGCAGTAACGGGGTGTCGGAAATGGTAACGGCGTTATAGTTGCAGTCATAGTAATTAGTTAGATTACTTGTTACTGAAAAAAAGTAACGGCGTTAGTAACGCCGTTACTCCCAACACTGGGCGTCAGTCTATGCAGCGTCTATGTAGATGATGGCTGTGTCCCAATTCAGGGGCTGCATCCTTTGAAGGACTCATTTGAAGGCTGATTACGTCACCGCGGTGCAACTAGGCTGTCCCGTTTGGAAGACTCGAATGCAGCGGGTGTATCCTTCACAGCCTACAGTATCCCAAGATTCATTGCGTGCCGGCTTATTTCAGCAGGAAAAGGGCTGTCGGCTGTATTGTGTAGTTTATGTAGTATTATGTAGTTTATAGATTTATAAATACTTATCTATATTATAACTATTATTTATATACTATATCATTTATGTTATTTAGTTTATATATAAATATATAAGTATGATTTAGTTTATATATGTAGTATCATGTTTATGTTTTTAATAGTTTATAGATATATAAATACTTATATATTTATTTACATAAACTAAATAAAATATATGTGTGTGTGTGTATTAACGTATTTATTTAATTTATTTATAGGTATTGTTTAGTGTATACATATATTTATATATATATATAATACATGATATAACATAATGCTTTATTCTAATTTATTCTCTTTTTTCCAACTTCATTTTAAACGCCCTTCTATTTGTGTATGTTCAGTTCCACTCGTTCACATTTAAAATATTTAAGTAATTGCACAGTTAATTAACCTGGACTTAATTAATTTGGTAGTTTTTGGTCTGAAGCAAAACGAGAATCAAAATCTCTGGCTCATTTCTCAGCTCTGACTTTGGTTGTGGCGGCTAGAATCTCAAACAGGAAACAGGAAATACAGGAAACAGGAACAGGAAGTTTAATGAAATAATCTATTGTTAAATCTGGTAAATGATTAAACAATATGTTCATCTGGTTGTTTCCTCTTTCAGGAAGCTGTAGCCCACTTCAGAAGACCTCAGCTGATCTCAGATCTGTTCATCCTGGAGAAAACACCACCCAGCAGTGTACGTTTCTAAAATAGTATATTCCACACAGCATGCACGTGATCGTTTAGCTTGTTTTACATACAAATAATTCCAAAATGTACAGATTAAAGCATTTTTTAACTTAATAAAAAACAGAAATAACAAAATTAATTCAGAACATATTCAGAAATATTTACATATTATTGGACAGATAATCTATGGAGAAATATACCTGAAACCTGAGATTTTACACATAAATCTTTAAATCTTGCAGTGAATGAAAGGCGGCAGATATAACACACTGAGGTTGTTAAAAAATAAAATAAGAAGCAATTAGTTTAGTTCACTTTTTACTATAGAGAGTGTGAGTTATATAGCACGTTTCTGGACAATAACTCAATAACTCAAGTTAGCATTTCTTATAAAATTTATACAACAAAGTAATTCTACGGACTCTAGAGCCCCATTGGGCTGAGTTATGTTTTAAGTTTATTCTGGGTGTGGTGGAGGGCATTTTCAAGCCAATAAAGGTATGATTTGAGTTCATTTAATCCCCGTGTCTGTGTATCTCTGTGAGCTTCCTCCCTCCGGGTCACAGTGGTCACGCCCCTAACCCCAGGGGCCTACCACAGTGGTGGAGAATGCGGGGACCGCCCCTTTTGGGCGGGGTCCAGTGACCTGGTTGGAAGGAAGCTGCGGAGCACGGGGTGGTATTGGGCTCAAATCATGCCTTTGTTTGGCCGCCCGAAGCCACACCTGAGTTTCGTTTTGCCTTTTTTTTCTAAACAAAAAAAAAAAAAAAAATGCCCCGCGGGAGGAAAAAGGGGAGGCCCGCCCCCGGCTTCTCACCGCCTCTCTGGTGTGATGCCGGGGAATTCCCCTTCGCCGCCCTACTGCGCGAGCCAGAGCCCGCCCCCTGCTTCTCTCAACCGCTCTGCAGCGGTGACGCTGGGGATTTCCCCTTCTCCTCTCTCCTGCCGGAGTGGCTCCGTCAGCGGTGGGAGGACTCCAGCGAGAGGCGGCTGCAGCAGCAGTGGACGCCTCGCCCCGAGCCGGACCCCAGACACCGCGAGGCGGACTGCGCTCACACCGGCCCGGACTTCTGCTGCTGCTGCGTCTTCCCGGAGGAGGAGGACAAGCCCCGGCGCTACCGAGAGCCGCCGCTCCACAAGCCCCGGCGCTACCGAGAGCCGCCGCTCCACAAGCCCCGGCGCTACCGAGAGCCGCCGCTCCACAAGCCCCGGCGCTACCGAGAGCCGCCGCTCCACAAGCCCCGGCGCTACCGAGAGCCGCCGCTCCACAAGCCGCCGCTCCACAAGCCCCAGCGCTACCGAGAGCCGCCGCTCCACAAGCCCCGGCGCTACCGAGAGCCGGCGCTCCACAAGCCCCGACGCTACCGAGAGCCGGCACTCCACAAGCCCCGGCGCTACCGAGAGCCGCCGCTCCGAATGCCCCGGCGCTACCGAGAGCCGCCGCTCTGCAAGCCCCGGCGCTATCGGGAGCAGCCGCTCAGCCAGCCCCGGTGCCACGAGCCGCCGCTCCACCTGTCCCGGTGCCGAGAGCAGCCGCTCCACCTGTCCCGGTGCCGAGAGCAGCCGCTCCACCTGTCCCGGTGCCAAGAGCAGCCGCTCCACCTGTCCCGGTGCCCCGAGCAGCCGCTCCACCTGTCCCGGTGCCCCGAGCAGCCGCTCCTGCCGAGAGCCGCCGCACCTCCCGCCACGGCGCTGCTGAGAGCCGCCGCACCTCCCGCCACGGCGCTGCCGAGAGCCTTCGCTGCGCGAGGCTGGGGGACGGAGGCTGGGAGGTGGGCTGCCATCTCCACGGGTCTCTCTCTGGAGGGGGGGGCCCAAGCGAACGAACTGCATCCCCCGCTTTCCTCACCCCGCCTCTCTTCGTTCGCTCCAGTCACCAGGTCACGCCTCACCTTCGACCCTGGTGGCTGGAAGCTTAGGGGGAGGGACTGTGGCGTGAGGAGGCGGGGAGTTGTGGGTCCGCCCCACTCCAGAGCGCAAAGCCATGCCTGTCTCAGCCTCCCCGCATGAGGGCTGATTGAGCCGCCAGTTGAGACAGGCATATATACTCAGCCTCAGCCATCATTTGGGGAGAACTCTCACTGAGGAGCTGGGGGCTGAGGCTGCGCGGACTCGTATGAACACTTAAAAACTAAGTAATTCTACGGACTCTAGAGCCCCATTGGGCTGAGTTATGTTTTAAGTTTATTCTGGGTGTGGTGGAGGGCATTTTCAAGCCAATAAAGGTATGATTTGAGTTCATTTAATCCCCGTATAGCTGCTCCCAACTTTTTCTTAACTGGTTGATAAAAGTGCCGCACTCCGACTGACTAAAAACGAAACTTAATTTTTTACCCAAGTGCACCATGTGACCAACTGATGAACTGCTGACGTGGTCACATGGTGCACTTGGGTAAAAAATTAAGTTTCGTTTTTAGTCAGTCGGAGTGCGGCACTTTTATCAACCAGTTAAGAAAAAGTTGGGAGCAGCTATAGTGAACACGTCCACCGAGTGCAGCTTAGACCGACGCCGGAGAACTTTGAAGGACACCGCGCGGTGAACGCAAGATGCGCGTTTACGCAAGCCAAGCTGAGAAGGACGGGGGAAAGGCAGAAAGGACCGTCGCAGCTTGAAGATTACAGCTCGTCTTTCAACCTCAAAATTCCACGCGGAGCATTGGGACTGCAGAGACTTGCAAAACATGGCGTCGGCTTGCTTCCAGAATAAGGATTGAGACTGTGCCGCTCCCACTAATCACCAAAAGAGGGCAACAGCGCGCCTGTAACATGGCGGTGTTACTGATGTGTATTTGCCACTGTGTATTCTATTTCAGTGTTCACGGTGGTCTTGGGCGTTATAAGGCAGAACATACCTGTAATAAAACGTTTGAACCATCAGTCGGAGTGCGGCACTTTTATCAACCAGTTAATAAAAAGTTGGGAACAGCTATACCCCGTGTCTGTGTATCTCTGTGAGCTTCCTCCCTCCGGGTCACAGTGGTCACGCCCCTAACCCCAGGGGCCTACCACAATATATATATATATATATATATATATATATATATATGAAAAAAATGAAAAAGCTCCTTTTTTTAATTATAAACTTTTAAAACAATAAAGTTTTTATGTTTTTAACCCCTTTTTATGAAATAATGTGTTAATTTTGGTGAAACTCAATAATTATATTATCTGTTAATTCCAACTCCAACAAGTTCCATAAGGTCAATTTTTTGGTTTATATATTTCTATACTCGCAATAAACAGAATACTAAATAGCAATCCGCCAAAGTCAGAGCTCACCTGACTCTTAAAGAGTATGAGGAGCAAGAGACACTCTGATTGGTTTATTTCACGTTACGCCCAAAATTAACCACACCCATGATTAATTAAGAGAATTAGTACATGCCTTTTGCTTTGCGTTTCGAGATGCGCTGTACTTTTCCCGTCGTTATGATAGCAAAGACACACTGACATGCCCTAAATTAAGCTGCACAATGCAGTACTGTTGACGGCTCACTAACAGATCACTAAAATAGAACACCTGCTTCCTGAAGAGCACCTGTTTTTAGGAACTGAAACTGTTAATAAATAATAAATCGTTTTATCTAGGGATGATTTAGATTATCTTTATTATCAAGTGTTATCAAAGAAAAAGAATGCTTTTGTGTTTCTGTATTGCATTGTTTTTGTTAATAATGATAAACAGGTCTCGGCACCATGGTGATTAGTACTTTTCTGCTCTGTCTCTGTGTTTCAGATGTGGAAACTCAGGCTGATAAATCTACAGATCGGCCTAAATCTGTGTGTTCTGTACCATCTGAACGCTTCTGGTTAATTGTTAGAATAGTGATGTTTGTTCGCGTCTTGCAAATGGCCATCTTCTGCCTGTGTGTGATCTTTAAAAGGGCGCAAGGTGAGAACACTGTTCTTAATCAGAGGTGGAAAAAGTACTGGAAAATTGTAATTAAGTAAAAGTACCTTTACTTTGCTAAAATTCTACTCAAGTAAAAGTAAAAGTACCCATCTAAAAATCTACTCGAGTAAAAGTAAAAAAGTACTCAATTTAAAATGTACTTTGAGTAAAAGTTACATAGTTACTTTTAATTATTTGATGTAAAAAAAGTAAAAACAAATCAGAAATTAAATCGTTTTAATGAACTATTATTCCACATAATAATTCGGACCTTTCAGGCAGTATTTGTTCAGACCAGCCCATAAAACATTTTCAAGAACAAGTGGTATAGGTTTCTATGATCCATTTTTTCTTTACTGTTTAAAAGTTATGGCCATATAGGTGACTATAAACCGTATTGTTATAGTTGTACAGTTTGGTATTATTTTTTTACCTGCCATTGCTCTGCTTTAACTGATATTTACATGTTTTTACATTTAACCAGATTCCAATAAAAACTTAGGGAAATATCATTAAAAACATGAAATCATACAAAAAAGATTGTTGGTTGGTGCATGCGCAGTGCCGTAAAGAAGCACATATCGATGGGTAGCATAACTTGACAGAACACCGGTTCCCCCGAGCACAGCTGATTCACACAGCGTCCCTCCCACTAACCGTAATAATAAACACTGCTGCACTGGGAAAAGTTCAGCTGCGCTGCCATGGAGAACAAAACTCAATTTTTATTAAATTCAGACAATTAGTCCCTTGTGTGTGTTTGACTTGTGTCAAAATTACCTATTTTAAAAACAACTTAAAAAATTACAAATTACTCATAAAACCTACTCAATTACAGTAATTTGAGTAAATGTAATTCATTACTTTCCACCTCTGCTCTTAATAATCCAAATTTACCCAGTAATTCGAGAGTGTAGGAGAGTTTGATATCAGGGAGGAACAAATTAACCATAAGAAAGCTGAAGCAGAAGACTGGTGGAAGTTCTGAAGGCACCATTATGACTTGTTTTATAAAATTCATGCAATTCAGGAGCAAGAACCATCTCAAAATTCTTTCTTATTTTTTGAGTTTGACATTAAAATATGAATATAAGACAAAAAAAAAATCAACATTTCAGCTTTTATTATCCAGGTATTTACAATTTACTGTCACCAGTACAACCATTAGGAATGTCCTGAAGAAGAAAGTCGTCACTGGTGTACTATAAGTAACAGATGTTGATGAAACAGGAACATTGTGAGAGCTGTAAAAAAAAAAAAGTAAAGAAAGACCCTAAAACAACTTGTAGTAATATCAGCAATGACCTCTAGAGGGCAGGAGTGAACCACCATCTACTGCTCACAGAAAAACACTTCATGAACAAAAGTACAGAGGCTTTACCAGAAGATTAAGAACACTCATTAACAAGAAATATAATTATATAAATATAACTAATTAACAAAATGTAAATATAGTATACACTTTTTTTATTTATAGAAAGATTTAACCAAATTGATTGGAAGATCCTTTCTCATAAAAACAAGATAATGACCCAACTAATAAATAATAATTAAGCTTCCATTTTACCTGATAAAAAGGAGACTGAAAGGAGTAATCCCCCAAAAAAACAAGCACCAGCTGGAGAAGCATCACAACTGAAGAATATAGAAGTTTAGTGACGTCAGTGTATCACAGGGTTCATGCAGTTAATGCAAGAAAAGAATTTGGAACTAAATATTAAGTCTTATTCATTTAAATACATTTTATTTTATTTATTCTAACTCTTAAAAGACTCTTTCAAACTAAAGGATTTTTCACGTAAAGCCTAGAAGTGCAAAAAAATACGCTTACAATTTTTTTGTAATTAATAAATTAATGGAAACACCACAGCAACTACTTAGCAACACCATGGCAACCACTAAGGATACTATAGCAACCATTTAGCAATGCCAAATAATCTACTTTGGATACCATACTGACAACCTAGCAACCACTTATCAACACCATGGCAACCACTTGGGATACCATTGCGACCACCTAGCAACACCCTGGAATCCATTTGGGATACCATATTGACAACCTAGTAATTGCTTATCAACACCATGGCAACCACTTAGGATATTATAGCAACCATTTAGCAACACCAAATAATCCACTTTGGATACCATACTGACAACCTAGCAACCACCTAGCAAAACCATGGCAACCACAGGGACACCCCAACATCCAGCCCACCCCACAGTTCCTTCAGAAATGTGATATTCTTGAATAATCTATTGTAAATTACACTAATGCTGTTTTTGCTTCTTCAGGAAGTGACCAAACTCCACCCCCCTGCGGTGCCACCAATCAGAACCGAAGAAATACACCTGGACCTGTTAGGTGGACTGTGACTGGTCAGTCAGTTGAGTTAAGTTGAGGTAAATATACGACTGAACTGTGCTACACTGGTTAAACCTTCTTATTGGCTGCTGCTTGTCGCTGCTCCCTCCGGGTGGGTAGATGGCGCTCTCTCCCCACATCACTAAAGGGTGATGTCTGCAGCACAGGGCGTCTGTGAGCTGATGTATCAGAGTGTTAGCGCTGTGGTGCTGCTCGGTTATGCTAAAGCATCAGCAGCAGCTCAAAAAGAGGCGGAGTCTGACATCACATGTATCAGAGGAGGCATGTGCTGGTCTTCACCCTCCTGGTTCACTAGTGATGGGGGGAGTCCTAGTGAGTGGGTTGGGTAATTGGCCGTGTAAATTGGGGAGAAAATGGAAAATTAGAAATAAAATTAAAAATAATGCTTTTTAACCCTTTCATACCTGAATTATGTTTCAGGAAATAAAAATTGTGATATTTTTTCTGTAATACAGACATTTTATATCATTTTTATAGAACCAGCTTTACAACGACAATCACACCGCTGACCTCTGACCTCTGACCAGTAATTCTGAGAGTTCTGATTGGAGGAACTGGTTGAGGACTTCAACAATTACCAGTTAAAGACCAGAGACTACAGACTACTGTAGTTTTTATTCTACTGTAGTTTTTTTTATTCTTATGTAGTTTTTATTCTACTGTAGTTTTTATTCTACTGTAGTTTTTTTATTCTTCTGTAGTTTTTATTCTATTGTAGTTTTTTATTATTCTGTAGTTTTTTTTCTATTGTAGTTTTTTTACTGTTGTTTTTATTTGTCCATTGTTTTTATATTTTTATTTTGTTTTTATTCTACTGTTTATTATCCGTCCATTGTTTTTATTCTTTCGTTGTTTAAATTTTAAATTTGTTTCTTTTTTCTCTTTGAGATTTTGTGATTTTTTTTTTTGCTTGTAGTTTCCTGTGTTTTGGTTGTTTTTGAACAGTTTTTTCTGCTTTTTGGTGCTTTCCCCACGTCTGGGTATTTTTTTGTCATTACAGCTGTTTTACATGAGAACTTTATGGTTGTTTTTGTATTTTTTGGTGTTATGTTGGAATTACTTGTCTGAGTGCAACAGAGGAAACTCTCGCTCTTCTATCCCTTTCCTGGGTCAGTCCTGATGCGTGCCAGTTTCATCATTATAATGTTTTGATGGTCTTTGTGGTGACTGCACTTGAAGGAACATTTCAAAGTTCTTGAAATTCTTCTTTTCAGATTGGCTGACCTTCATTTCTTCTTAAAGTAATTATTTTTTTTCTTTATTTAGTTGAGTAGTTGTTGCTTCTCATAACCTGGATTAGAACATTACTCAAATATTCACTATTCACTGTATACCTGTAACTCTACCTCTTCACTACTTTACTTTAACTGATGCTCTCAAACACTTTATTAAGAGACAAGAAATTCAAGTAATTACAGTTTTTCTCCGTTGATTTGGTTCATTTCTCACATCATGATTTACGTTGGCATCACAGCAAGTGCATTTCTCAAAACATTTAGTGCAAACGAATATCTCCCTCAGAATTCAGTGTTTTTGCCTCAAAAGGAAACATTTATGTCAATCAGTTTGTCAGTGACATCAGAATGCCTAGTCTAGTTGTCATTGCCTATAAACAAAGCACTTAAAATACCTTATCTTATAGTTTTTCTTGAAACTTTTTAGAATGAATATTTGCACCACAGTGTGGACATTTCTCAAACAGCACCACATAATAGATAAGCAGCTAAAGCTCATACTTCATTCAAAATCCTTAGCTCATGCCCCGAAGGTGCTTATTTATGTCAGTGAACGTGTCAGAGTCATCAGAATGGCACTTATGGTCTTTATGTCATTGATTTGAACAAGACAGTCAAAATGATTAGCCATATGCTAATAATAAGTTAAATGCTAATGTTTTGATGACAGACTGAAAATTCATTTCTAAATGGCGTATATATTAATAGGAACAGCACAAAGCTACACATTACTGTTTGTGGGAGCCTGATTGCAAGACACAATTGCAGGACACAATTCAAATTCATGTATTCACTGTTTGTGCAGAAATTTATTGACAGACCACATAGTTGTAACAAAATTGGTTCATCTAGAACTGCACACTCTCCCCCTTCATTAGAAATCAGGATTCACCTGAGTGCTGATCATCAGTTCAAGAAGATATTTACCTAAAACGTCCAATAGAAATGTATAATATCTGCTTCAAAGGTCCTGACAACCAGTGTTGGGTACGTTACTTTGAAAAAGTAATTAGTTATTACTAATTACTACTAAAGTATTAGTTAGTTACTTCTCCAAAAAAGTAACTGAGTTAATAACTGAGTTACTCCACTTTAAAAGTAACTGAGTTACTAACGGAGTTACCCTACTATAAAAGTAACGTTTTTTTTTAAACATCATTTTTAATTTTTAATATGAAAGTATATTGTAAATGTACTACTTTGCGTATTGATGCACATATTGTGTACACCTTAATGATACTATATATTTTTCTATCAACATAAAGTATAATTTAAAGCATATTGCTTAAAATACGTTTTGTGGAAATACAGAGAAAGTATATTTAAAGTGTATTTTCATAAAGTATATTAAATTAAAAATGCACTTTTAGTATTTTTAACTTAATTTGAACATACTTTTAATGCTCTTAAGTAAACTTCCTTTTCACACAAGTGGTGAGCATGATCTGTGAAAACAGCTTCAGACCGAGTGGTTTAACAGAACGACTGAAATGTGAGAAACGTTTACTTTCGTTCTGGTTTTTAATGTTAGAGTAGGCATCACTGCAGAGTAGAACAGTGCATCTTCAGCATCTATCAAACCTATCAAAGTTTAACTCTGATAATTCTGTTATTCTGATCTAAGGGCAGCAGATAACAATGTTCA